>NC_134897.1:22294864-22317364 GCF_041734735.1 Babylonia areolata | reverse complement strand
ATTAGTCCTGTGTCGTCGGCTTGGCTTAAAGCAACGAAAAGATTTGCAAAGCGCAGCTAGAAACTAAATGTCAGATGCGTAAAACATAGAATACTGAGAAAACCCCCCAGAAACCCCCCCCCAAAAAAAACACAAAACAAAAAAAACCCCAACATATATCCATGTAGGAGACGCTGTGGCAAAAAAGAGTTAGGCGTTGGACTTCTAATCTCGTGTTCACCAGTGATCAGGGTTCGAGGCCCCGTTTCAGCAATGGATTGTGTCAAAGGGGAATGCACTTTTCTCCGATTGTCCTCACTCCTCCTCGGTGTGATTCAGAACCCGACTTCGCTCTGTTGGAGGAAGGTTAAAACGGCGGAAGGAGAGTGTTGGGGCCCTGTAACAGCATTCAGCTTGCGAAGTCGTTTGTAGCTTCCTTCGTTCAGCCATGACAACTGGCTCTTGCGTCATTTCTAGTTTTACGTCATGACGTCTTTTACGTCATAGAATGTTCACTGCTATATCTTCTTTGTCACAAAAGAAGACATGCTTTCAAAGTTTATTATAATTACAAGTTTTGAGTTTGTGTTAGGTGTGTTATAATTGCTCAACTTTGATTCCAAAGATTGATATTTATTGACACAACTAAGTGCTATAAACTTTGAAAGCACATGCCTTCTTTTGTGACAAAGAGCATATAGCAGTGAACATTCTATGACGTAAAGGCCCCTGCCTTTCAGTGCCGAGCCCTGGACACCGTGGATATAAACTGACTGCACCGATAGCCGCTAGAGGTACTGGGATCTTTTAAATCATTCAACCTTAGGGAGTTTACAGCCTTGGCAGGTTCCCCTTCCGTACTGATGCGGAAAAATGAAGAAATTGTTCTACTGAAATCGATCGGTTTTTCCCTGAAATTGACATGTGGGGACACAGCCGGAAATACTGTAGAAGTTAGTTCCCTTTGCATGCGGTTTATGCATAACAGTATTGGAACGTGAACACCATTCAATGAAACGAGTTTCAGTACTCGGGGGCAGGGCTGAATGTTTAACCTTTTGTGTACCCAAGTGTCCCTGGACGAAAATAATCATGACTGGCTTTTTTGATCAGGCGTGACGTTGTGTATACAGACAGATCAGTCCACAAGCTCCGACGTCACCTTGAAAGCGAAACATAAAACTGGAACTTTAACAAAGACCACGTGTGCTATTGCCCACACCCACACCCCCGCTTTCTATCTTTGTGTTTGTATACGATTTTAATAGCCTCCCTTCCCTGCCTCTTCCTTGTCTTCAGTTTTTCCAGTTTTAGAGTTATGCATGCGTGTGAATGACTGGTGCGAAAGCGCTTTGATTTGTCTCTGCACAAGATTCAGCGCTATAATAATAATACGATTATCGATTCGTGTTTGTACTGCCGATGTAGGTATACTAACCTCCCCTCCCCAAAAAACATTCCTTGTGACCTCGGTACACTTGGTTATAAAGACACATACCATTTTATTCTATTCTGTTATATTCTATTTTTATTTTGAAGGCCTTCACAATAGTGTGACAGGTGCCCCAAAGTATGCTTCAGGCCACGTGCACAGTGTGCACCGTCCGTGTCAGCATGAATTAATTATCGGGTCTGTCCACCGTATCTTTCAAGGCGGACACTGTAAAACCTACAGTGGGACCTGCAGGTGTGTTACCATGTGCGCAGAGAAAGTCGTAAACATGACATCAAACTGTAGACGTCTTTGAATTATCCATAGCGTTGACAGGAGGTGGAAGAAGACCACACACACACACACACACACACACACAAGTAGTAAAAGTACAGTCAATCATCACTGAGTTGCTGACCTATGTATTCTAATTAGGCCTTGCTGAAGACTTCAAATCTTACCGAAATTAAGGAATAAAAAAGAAAACCAAACAGATCAACACAAAAAATCCCACCCCAAGAGTACAGGCAACCGTTCCAAATCAAATATGTTCAAACATCACAATTTAATGACTTGGTACGTCGAAATCTGACAAAGATAGTAACTTTTATGATAAACCTGTGTGGTAATGTTTTTTGAAATATTTTGGCTTCTTGAAGATGTAAAGCCAGAACGAATAACGGAAATAGAATAGCATTGTATACGTGACATTGTATACATGACAAACATTTGAAAGGTCAACTTGTTCAGTGCTTTCGTCTTGGTTCAGAAAAGGATGAGTTGTTCGAAGGATCGAGTCCTGGATGTTCAGGCGTTCCGATTGGGAGTCCTGGCTCTCAGAAGGGGAGGAATGTAATGTTGTAAGGGAGGGAAGGAAGGGGGTGGGGGGGGGGGGAGGTGTGAAACGAAGTCCTGGTAGGCGTCACCTCCCACCCCCACCCCCTTGTGCCCGTCATGTTATAATCTGCTTGTCAACGCACGTGAAAGAGTGAACATTTACATGTCCCCTGTAGTGATAATAGTGTGATAAGCTATTTTCCCTCAGCGCTAATGGTGTGGTGAGCTATTTTCTCAGTCCGTATCTTTGTCTGTGAAACTCGTGTGAAGAAACTGTTGGGTGCTTTGTTTGAAACTGCTTGTCTGCGCACGTAACTGAGTGCACATTATTTACATGTCCCCAAAGGTGATGATAATAATGGTGTGTGTATTATTTTATCTGTCTGTATGTCTGTGCGCTTGTCGTCCACCGGCATGCTAATTCATATTTCTTCATCTATCAACCAACGTCAAGCTTGACACATTGACTTGGCTACCTTTTGTTGTTGTTGTTGCTGTTTTTGTTGTTGATTTGATCAACTGCGATATAAATTCGTCATGTAGATAATAAGCAGTTGATATCTTATACTGTACCCTGTCAAACTGATGCAAACTAGACGTATCGGTGCGGTCTGTTCACCAAATTTCGTGGTTATCTCAGTACTAAGACACCTCCACGTCGTATGTTCAGCCAAGCAGCGCTGAACTGCCATTCTTTTTACCAACGGTGTATTTGACAAATCTTCCAGGTTTTCGCTCTGTCTTGCCACAACATTTTCACAACTTCTAAGCCTGTGAATGTGTTAAGGCAAGGACTAATTGTTAAAAACACACAGAAAGTTCAAGAGAAGAAAAAGAGCAGAGCGTAGCGAGCAGCACAGTTAATCGCTTTGGAGAACTTGCAAAGCTAGCCGCTTTCTATCATGGGCTGTCGTGTATTACTCATTGTCGAGAGTGCAATGCCGTTTATGATTTGATTGACGAGTGTCCGGATTCTGGAACACACACGCACACACACACACACACACAGCAAGACACCGCTCTGATCTTTTTCTATGCCATCGGCGATAACAACTGTGACTCAGGGTATTTAGTCGCTTGCCATTTCGGATGTGAGAACATCTTTTTGTTTTGTGTTGTCGCGAGCCCTGAGCCCTGTTGTGGGGCTGAGGGGAATGCTCGCGCATGTTATTAGTTAACCGACATTGGCCCTTATGCGTGTCAACAGCCTCATGAAACCAAAGCTGAAGGCGGTAACTTGAAAGGAAGATTTAACTCCGTGGGAGCAACACCTCATTTTCCCCCAAAAAACATATATATATATATATATATATATATATCTATATTACACACACACACACACACACATATATATATATATATATATATATAGATAGAGAGAGAGAGAGAGAGAGAGAGAGAAGTTAGGAAGGGAGTAAAGATTGTGCAAAATGGGTTAGTTTTATCTAGTTATAGTCTGTTCATCTAAGATGATGATATTAGAGATTAGAAAGTGCAAAATGGGGAAATGGGGGAGGGATGCAGTTTTTCATTCTAAAAAAAACAAAACAAAAACATGATTAAGAAATATAAAGTGGGTGGGGATGGGGGTGGGGGCGTAAAACAGGAGAGGAAATATTTGGGACGATATGGATTACTAAGAAAACACCAGGTAGATGACATTTTGATAGAATGATAGCATTTACAAGGACAGAAAGCATTTATTACGCAACACGGCATTTGACAAGGAAAATTGCATTTACGAAAGAAGACGGTATTAACAATAAAGGATGATTTCATTTGCGCGTACTCAAGTACACGTTCATGCACGTACACGCTGAGAGAGAGAGAGAGAGAGAGAGAGAGAGAGAGAGAGAGAGAGAGAGGACATCTATTTTTATTTCTATTCAGAGATCTCAGTATGTCTCTGTACGTCTGTCTGCCTTTGTTTCTGTCTCTGTCTCTCTGTCTCTCTTTCCTGCTGTCACACACACACACACACACACACACACACACACACAGCACACACACACACACACACACACACACACACACAGAGTCTCTCTTTCATAGGATAGATGGAAAGAAAACGCAGCGGAAACGAAGGTGCCTGAAAGGGGAACAAAAAGAAACTGTATTAGAACAATGAAGTAAGCGAGCGTTTCTTCCTCACCAGGAGCATGGGTATGATGATTGTATCGTGAGCTACACGACCCCGTGTTGCCTTCTCCTTAGAGACAATAGGGAGGGTGTGCATGCCCACTTTCGTCGGATTTTCGTCGGGGTTCCCCGACTATTTTTAGCGAGAACCACGTGCGCATGCTCTTCTCCATCTCCTGTTTTTTTTCCCAGGTCACCGAAAGGGTAAAATTTCGATGTTGAAATCGCTGTTTTGACGAAAGGATTTTGAATATTTTCGGTGACTATTGTTGCAGTTCACAAGATATATTTGGTTTTATAATTACACCCATTATTTGCTTTGGTCTTCTATGTTTACGTTGAGCGTGTTGTTGTTGTTTTTTGTCATATATCTGTCAGTACATATTCGAACTGATCCATTTATAAACTCTGCTGAAATGTTGTCCGAACAAAAGCAGTGCACACCCAGAGAAGCCAGTTACGGTGGTGGGCTGTGCATGTCGTCATATGGCCTACTTATCGCTCTGCGAGCGGCGAAAAGTCCACGACGAAAGCGGGCTGCACACCCTCCCTAATAAAATTTCCTTTCCTTCACTTGACGTGTATTTGTGCATGAATTAACGAGAGAAAAAAAACCCCATCAGACTGACAGACAGACTGAATGGCATGAAGAAAAGAGCACTTTGTTTCTGGAAAACAACAATAACATTGGTCTCAATAATTCAAAACAAAACAAAACAAAAACAAAACAACAACAACAAAAAACCCCAATAAAACAAAAAAAAACAAGAAAAAACAAAACAAAAAAAAAACAAACAAAAAAAGAAAAGAAAAGAAAAAAAAGAAAAAAGAAAGAAAAATTTTATTCATAATTAGAAGAAAAAGGCATTACATTTGAAAAAACATGATTGATATGAGCAAGGACTGAGAATGTTGGTACAAACCGATGCATTCACAAATATTTACATGCATGTACATATGCATATAATATATATTTATATACGTATAATGCTATATATCATATCATACACAGTGGTGAGTTTGCGTTGTAACGTCAGAACATTGTCTGCAAACAGCAGTAAACAAGAAGGGCTCCTCACGCGTGTCTCGTACTACATATTTAGCATACAATTTACATACTACAGTAGATAACAACCTGAAGGTAACACTTTAAACGCAGAACGTTTTTGTCGGAATCTTTATACTGTTACATTAAACGATGCTATATTTAACGTTTGATGAACAATAAATGCACATAATTAGAAAAAAAAAAAAGGGCACAACACAGACAAAAGTCGTGAATGTACATGATTGATACAAGCAAATACGGAGTATATCGATGCAAACACATGGAATTCAAAGATATGTACATACACTGATATGGATGCATAGCGCGCGCGCGCGTACACACACACACACACACACACACACACACATATCTATATTTATCTATATCTATATCTATCACACACACACACACACACACACACATATATATATATATATATATATATATAGAGAGAGAGAGAGAGAGAGAGAGAGAGAGAGAGAGAGAGAGAGAAGATGAAATTTCTAGCACAAATTCTGTATAAGGTGGGGTTACTGTTTACAATGAAAGAGCCCGCGTGTAACGTCCGATATCGTGCCGCCCCCCCCCCCCCCCCTACCCCCCTTCTTGAAACGTCCCCCGGGGAACTTTCTTGAACCCCTCCCCCCCTCTGATTTCACCAATGTACCTTTCAGTCTCCCTCTGATTTCACCAGTGTACCTTTCAGTCCCCCACTGATTTCACCAGTGTACCTTTCAGTCCCCCACTGATTTCACCAATGTACCTTTCGGTCCCCCATTGATTTCACCAATGTACCTTTCAGTCCCCCACTGATTTCACCAGTGTACCTTTCAGTCCCCCACTGATTTCACCAATGTACCTTTCGGTCCCCCATTGATTTCACCAATGTACCTTTCAGTTCCCCTCTGATTTCACCTATGTACCTTTCAGTCCCGCTCTGATTTCACCAATGTACCTTTCAATCCCCCACTGATTTCACCAGTGTACCTTTCAGTCCCCCTCTGATTTCACCAATGTACCTTTCAGTCCCCCACTGATTTCACCAGTGTACCTTCCAGTCCCCCTCTGATTTCACCAATGTACCTTTCAGTCTCCCTCTGATTTCACCAATGTACCTTTCAGTCTCCCTCTGATTTCACCAATGTACCTTTCAGTCCCCCTCTGATTTCACCAATGTACCTTTTGGTCCCCCTCTGATTTCACCTATGTACCTTTCAGTCCCGCTCTGATTTCACCAATGTACCTTTCAATCCCCCACTGATTTCACCAGTGTACCTTTCAGTCCCCCTCTGATTTCACCAATGTACCTTTCAGTCCCCCACTGATTTCACCAGTGTACCTTTCAGTCCCCCTCTGATTTCACCAGTTTACCTTCCAGTCCCCCTCTGATTTCACCAATGTACCTTTCAGTCTCCCTCTGATTTCACCAATGTACCTTTCAGTCTCCCTCTGATTTCACCAATGTACCTTTTGGTCCCCCTCTGATTTCACTAATGTACCTTTTGGTCCCCCTCTGATTTCACCAATGTACCTTTTGGTCCCCCTCTGATTTCACCAATGTACAAATGTACCTTTCTGTCCCCCTCTGATTTCACCAATGTACCTTTCAGTCCCCCTCTGATTTCACCAATGTACAAATGTACCTTTCAGTCCCCCTCTGATTTCACCAATGTACAAATGTACCTTTCTGTCCCCCACTGATTTCACCAATGTACCTTTCAGTCCCACTCTGATTTCACCAATGTACCTTTCGGTCCCCCTCTGATTTCACCAATGTACCTTTCGGTCCCCCTCTGATTTCACCAATGTGCCTTTCGGTCCCCCTGTGATTTCACCAATGTACCTTTCGGTCACCCTCTGATTTCACCAGTTTACCTTCCAGTCCCCCTCTGATTTCACCAATGTACCTTTCAGTCTCCCTCTGATTTCACCAATGTACCTTTCAGTTCCCCTCTGATTTCACCAATGTACCTTTCAGTCCCCCTCTGATTTCACCAATGTACCTTTCGGTCCCCCTCTGATTTCACCAATGTACCTTTCAGTCCCCCTCTGATTTCACCAGTGTACCTTTCGGTCCCCCACTGATTTCACCAATGTACCTTTCAGTCCCACTCTGATTTCACCAATGTACCAATGTACCTTTCGGTCCCCCTCTGATTTCACCAGTGTACCTTTCGGTCCTCCTCTGATTTCATCAGTGTAGCTGTGCGTTTGCTAACCATTCAAATTTTCAAGTGAGAGAAAAACAAAAACAAAACAAAAAATAAACCCCAAAACTTATAATGGAAAGACTGGAAAAAGGCACCGTTAAGAAGAAAGAAGACGGCACCAAACATTGTCTCAGGTCTGTTCACTAACCATTCAGGTCTTTCAGAGGACAAAACAAAACAAAACAAACAAACAAAAATGTTAATTGAAACCCTGAACACTGCGCCAGACAATGCTACGGGTCAGTTATATAACTAACCCTTCAGATCTTGAAAACAACAACAACCAACCAACAACCAATTATTCATAGTGAAAACGTTTGAAAACAAACAACAATGTTAATGAAAACCCTGGAATATATAACTGACCCTACAGACCTTCAAAAAACAGCAACAAAAAACAAAAAAACAACAAAAAAACCCAGCAACCCATTATTCATAATGGAAACGTTTGAAAACAAACAACAATGTTAATGGAAACCCTGGAAACGACGCCAAACAGTGCTATGGGTCTGTTATATAACCGACGGGCGCAATAGCCGAGTGGTTAAAGCGTTGGACTTTCAATCTGAGGGTCCCGGGTTCGAATCTCAGTAACGGCGCCTGGTGGGTAAAGGGTGGAGATTTTTCCGATCTCCCAGGTCAACATATGTGCAGACCTGCTAGTGCCTGACCCCCCTTCGTGTGTATACGCAAGCAGAAGATCAAATACGCACGTTAAAGATCCTGTAATCCATGTCAGTGTTCGGTGGGTTATGGAAACAAGAACATACCCAGCATGCACACTCCCGAAAACGGAGTATGGCTGCCTACATGGCGGAGTAAAAACGGTCATACACGTAAAAGCCCACTCGTGTACATACGAGTGAACGTGGGAGTTGCAGCCCACGAACGCAGAAGAAGAAGAAGAAGAAGAAGAAGTCTGTTATATAACCGACCCTTCAGACCTTCCAAAACAAAACAAAACAAAAAAAAAACACACAAAAAAACCCCAAAAAAACAAACAAACCCAACAACCCATTATTCATGATGGAAACAGAAAACAAACAAGACAAACAAACAAACAGGAGGAGTTTGTATTATACTCAATGTTTGGTGATACATATACTGTACCATGTCAAACTGATGCAAACTAGGCCTATCGGTTTGCTCTGCTTGGACAAAAATGTTGATGGAAACCCTGAAAACGGCGCCAAACAGTGCTACGGGTCTGTTAAATAACCGACCCTTCAGATCTTCAAAAAAACAAAACAACACCCAACAACAAACAACCCAACAACCCATTATTCATAATGGAAACGTTGGAAAACAAACAAAACAAAGAATCATGATGAAAACCCTGAACACTGCGCCAGACAATGCTACGGGTCAGTTATATAACTAACCCTTCAGATCTTAAAAAAACAACAACAAAAAATACCAACAAAAAAAAACCCCAACCCAAAAACCCATTATTCATAATGGAAACATTGGAAAACGAGCAAAACAAACAAACATACAAACATATTGATGGAAACCCTGTCTGGACACGACGCAAAACAGTGCTACGAGTCTGCTATATATATAACTAACCCTTCAGATATAAAAACAACAACAACAACAACAAGAAGCAAACATTACTAATGATGGAAACGGTGGAAAACAGCACGCCCAAGAAAAAAGGAGAAGGCAGCAAACAGTCCCAGCGTGCACGGGGGAGCGGATATGGAAGCGCCCGAGTCGAAGCCTCCGGTACAGTCTCCACAGAGGTAGGGGCAGTTGAGCTTCACCATCGACTGGTTGCCACAGCTGTCTCTGCTTTTGGACTGACAGAACACCAGGTCGCTGCTCGGGCAAGCTTCTGAAGACAGAGAAAGAACAGGTATATGTGGCGATAATAATAATAATCATAATAATGATAATAATAATGATCATCATCTTCTTTCTTGGGTTGCAACTCCCACGTTCGTTCGTATGTGCACGAGTGGGCTTTTACGTGCATGACCGTTTTTACCCCGCTATGTAGGCAGCCATACATTTCCAGGGATTAATGAGAAGAAGAAGAAGAATGAGGAGGAGAAGGAGGATGGTGCTGACGACGACAACGACGACGACACCAAGAATACAGCAACAAGAACAACAACAAAAAGAAGAAGAAGAACAACAACAACAGCAGCAATAATAACAATGTTGATGACGATGATAATAAGATTGATAACAAAAGCAATAATAATAATAAAGATGCTCCTGATGATAGATGGAGCATTTAAATAGCTAACGCTTTCAAACCTATCAAAGCGTTTTACTGTAATACGTCAGTGACTGACACAAAGCGCATAAGACCACACACACACACACACACACACACACACACACACACACACACACATATATATATATATATATATATTCTCAAATGTTCTTTGAAAAATAGTAATCAACTGTTCGTAGCTGGTAAGTATTTTTAAATACAGAGCATATTCTTTGATGTGTCAATGTAATTTCATGTGATGTCTTTGAAAACTTAAAAACATGTGCCTGTCTCTTAAATACATTTTACGTTAACGATCGACAAGATTTAACAATAACACGGGAAAGTAATCAAAAGAAAACGACAACATAAAAAAAGAACAACATCAAAAACTCTTTATAACAGACTGTCATCAGAAACTGGTCCCAGTATGGATTGGATGTTCATATTTGTGCAGAGCACTACACTTTTCTATAAACTAGAGAAACTCCAAAGCCAGATCACATTTCGTACACAAGTGGAGAGAGAGAGCAGAAAAAAAAAAAAAAACAAAACGCGACTGTCTGTCTGTCCCCAGGCAGAGCGCGTCGCTGCACTGAGAGCGCCACCCATTTTTTTGTTTTTTGTTTTGTTTTTGTTTTTGTGTTTTTTCCTGAGTGCAGTTTATTTGTTTTTCTATCGAAGTGGATTTTTCTACAAAATTTTGCCAGGAACAACCATTTTGTTGCCGTGGGTTCTTTTACGTGCGCTAAGTGCATGCTGCACACGATACCTCGATTTATCGTCTCATCCGAATGACTAGCGTCCAGACCACCACTCAAGGTCTAGTGGAGGGGGAGAAAATATCGGCGGCTGAGCCGTGATTCGAACCAGCGCGCTCAGATTCTCTCGCTTCCTACGCGGACGCGTTACCTCCAGGCCATCATTCCACTTTAAGTTATACTCGTACACATGCTAATTTATCTTTGACTCACTTGTGTAAACAAAGTGAGTCTATGTTTTAACCCGGTGTTCGGTTGTCTGTGTGTGTGTCTGTGTGTCCGTGGTAAACTTTAACATTGACATTTTCTCTGCAACTACTTTGTCAGTTGACACCAAATTTGGCATAAAAATAGGAAAAATCCAGTTCTTTCCAGTCATCTTGTTTAAAACAATATTGCGCTTCTGGGATTGGCACAAAAAAAAATAAAGAATGAAGCCTAATTATATGCAAACTGCATTTACTGTTATATTTATATTTTTTGCATTCTCTAAACTTGGCACTTTGATCTGATATTCTGACCCAACAGCTAGAGCAGTCATTATTATCATTTTTTGTTCAAACAGGAACTTCTTTTGCTAAGCATGGAATTTTTATTTATTTTGCAAACGTTTTGGTGCAGATAGTAAAAAGGGGAAATTACTCTGTAATGCTAGTGGAGTTAATTTGCTTTAAACTGATCTTTCTCATCTTAAACATTACATTTTGAAACAAGAGAGGCAAGGCCTTCAAGACTCACTTGTGATGCACTTTAAAAAAAAAATCCAAGCTTTTTATGTATTGAGTATAATTTCAAAATGTAATGTTTAAGATGAGAAAGATCAGTTTAAAGCAAACTAAGTTCCCCAGCAGAGTAATTTCCCTTGTTCTGCTATCTACACCAAAACGTTTGCAATAAATAAAACTTCCATGCTTAGCAAAAGAAGTTCCTGTTTGAACAAAAAATGATAATAATGACAGATCCTTTGTTGGGTCGAATATCAGATCAAAGTGCCAAGTTTAGAGAATACAAAAAATATAAATATAACAGTAAATGCATTATACTCAATACATAAAAACTTGGATTTAAAAAAAAAGTGTATCACAAGTAAGTCTTGAAGGCCTTGCCTTTCTTGTTTGAGACAACGAAGTTGACATGACTTGTCTTGAACAAGAAAGACTGTACGAAACAATCACACTCACCACATCCTTCTCCGATTTGGCGTCCTCTACAAGTGCAGTTACAAGTCACTGGATCCAGGACGAATCCTTTACCACATTCTTTGTCAGCACATGGATTTTCTAATAACACACACACACACAAGCCCACACGCGCGCAGTTGAGTGAGGGGTAAATTAGCTATGGATGATGCAAGAGGAAAGATGTTTATACACTGTAAAACCAAACTGTTAAACTAATAACACCATTGCAATGCAGTACAGTGAGTCACCTGGTCATAATGGTCAATGCAATAACTTACAATAATTAACTACCACCTGGGTGATTGTATATGGTGTAAGATCTTCTCACTGAGCACAAAACAGTCTATCTATATACCTTTAGTAATATTTCAAATCTTAATGTTTTGGGTTAGTGAGATCCTTTCCAAAAACAGATTAAAAAAAGTTTACAAAGGACACAGATCGACGTCTTTTTACAGGGCATAATTTCGCTGCTATGGCTGATACTGAGATAGATATATGCGTTAATTAACTTCCATACCAAGCAGAATTTTCTATTTTAACCAAAAATGAAAAATGGCTGCTATTCATCACCATGTCGTATATAAAAGTGATCTCGTTCTGTGGAGAGAAAAAAAAATCAGATTGTAAGAAATAAAATGACTGGAAACACTTAAAAAAAAGAAGCTTTTTAACTCTTAGGTCTATGTATAAATGCAGATGTCAGCAACAATAGAAAAAAAATCACACCATGCAATTCACTGGGCAACAGCAGTGACAGTTGCCTAATTCTTGTCATAATCATCGTGTTCCCCCCCATCTGGTAATCTCTGCAAGTGCAGTTACATGTCCCTGAATCCAGGACTGAGCCGTCATCACACTGTTGACCTTCATATGTCTCACCTGTTGCGTCTTCAGATAGCTCACCTGTACTAGACGGACCAACTGTTGTAGATGGCGAGGCTGTTGTAGATGGCGAAGCTGGTGTAGATGGTGTAGATGACGAAGCTGTTGTAGATAGCGAAGCTGTTGTAGATGGCCCAAGTGTTGTGTTTGCTGACGGCACACACATATAATAAATCACATCAGTTCCCAAAGAATAACAATTATAACATATCAGTCAAACGATATATCTGCTTTTGTTACAAACAACATTCTTGTCATCAAGTCCGCAACAACAATGTTTGGGAAAATAAACAAACAAAAATTAAAACAAAAAAGGCAAAGCTATTCGCGACTCTTGTGCGACTGATTCCTATAGAATTTACTGTAAAGAAAGAATCATCAACAACAACAACAATAACAACAGCAACAACACACTGTACCATGGTTTGGTAATTGGTGACTGCAGTGTCAAGCCTGAATCTTTCGGCACACAGTTGTTACATTAATGTTAGCGGCATTTATGTTTGCGACTGACGAAAGGATCGTATTAACGGGACAGAGGGTTGGTAATTATTTCTGTACTTAAAGATGAAACAGGTAACATATAACGTATTTATCATTATTGTACACCAGCTGAATATTTGACGGTTGTTGTTTGTTTTTGTTTTTTAAAAAAATTATTAGGGCTATTGGCGTTTCTTTGCCATCTTTAAAAGGTGCTTTCTACAAGAGTCAATTGCTGAATTCATGCGGTCAAGAGCACTAAGTCGGAGCCCAGTTATGGAGTGTATGAACACGAGAATTCGATAACGACATTTGTGCAGTATATGTGTACGATTTTCTAGTGTTTGAAGAAAAAAAAAAATTTTGAGACCTCAAAGTTGGATTGCTGCGAATTGTGCAACTTACGTAAACAGTGACTATCGGTGATTCATTATTTAATATCTGTGTTTGCTTGGGGGAACTCTGTTTTCAAAGGTCCCACAACTGTTGCAAATGTCGAATTGAACCTAAAAATTGCGAAAGACATTTACCCAGAGGTCTCAAAGCTGAATGAGAGACTGAGTGGGAGACGGAAGCGGGTGGAAGAGGAGTGGGTTTACATCTGTTGCCTGTGGCGTCATCAAATTTCGTCATAAGTGTTGTCATTTAAAAAAAAAAAAAAAAAAAAAAAAAAAAAAAATCACTCGTATCACGATTTTGACGTGTTCCTTTCATCCTTTTTAAAATTTTTTTTTTTTTTTTTTAACTGGCTTGAAATTTAGATCTACGTATACTATTGACTGGACTGAATGGGCTCGTTCTGATCTGATGTTATGAGGTTCAGTTTAAATTACTGGCCTGTAATATTGTGTAAGAAAAGACCAAGTTCTGTTGTGCTTCTACCCTTTACCGTGACCAATCATGACGAATTTTGAAAAAAACAACAACTAGACCGTCTCTCTCTTGCAGCCAGAAAGTTTTGTGTGTTTTTTTTTTTTTTTTTTTTTTTTAAAATCAAATCAAATGCCATCTTCAGATCTTGACCTTTAACTTCTAATTTTGATTTTCTATAAGGATCATCCTGTACCAATGACCTGTCATAATACCAAGTTTGATTTTTTTTTCAGTAGTGGTGAAAGATACGGTTCTATCAAGCTTTCTAGCTAAGCACTGACGTCGACCTTTGACCTCTCACCCTGCTTGTCATATTATCATAAATCAGATGACTTTAAAGGCCTCATTCATAAGCACCATCCCACCACGTTTAGTTCCAAACCTCTTGTAGTGGCTAAGAAACTGCCAACGTTAAAGTTTACCACGGACACATACACAGACACCGGGTCATTCAATATCCCCCCTTTCTCTTTGCCTCTCCACCCTTCACCCGACCCCCTCCTCTCTCCCCTCTCCCTCCTTTCTCTCTCTCTCTGTCTCTGTTACCCACCTCTGTTCTCCAACCCCCTCCCTCCATATCTTTCTCTGTCTCTTACTCCTCCCTCTCTGTGTCTCTGTCCTCCATTCTCTGTCTCTTACTCCTCCCTCTCTGTGTGTCTCTGTCCTCCATTCTCTGTCTCTTACTCCTCCCTCTCTCTGTGTCTCTGTCCTCCATTCTCTGTCTCTTACTCCTCCCTCTCTGTGTCTCTGTCCTCCATTCTCTCTCTCTCTCTCTCTGTGTCTATTTCCCTCCTCTCTTTCTCTCTTCTCTCTGTCTTCCATCTCTCACTCTATGTCTCCATACCTCCCTCACCTTTTTCTTTTACTGTCCACCCTGTCTCCCTTCTTTCTCTGTCTCCTTTCTCTGTGTCCCCCCTCACCCTCCCGTCCCCCCCTCTCTCTCCTCTGGCTCATATTAACATGTGGAAAGCAGTCATGGACAGAAAGGTTTCATGCCTCCAACGGATAATTCATCTGTGTTTGTACCAGTTGGTGTCATGCGACGTTTGTGCACCACGAATAACAAGACCTATAATTCAGGTCACCCTTATGGAATGCCGTGGGTCTGTCTTCCAGTATAAACAGCATCAATGCCTCATTGAAAATCGGTGTTAGAAATTTCCTGTTTTCTGTGGCTGTCTTGGTTTCTGCCTTTCTTTCTTCCATCTCTATTGTCTCTTTTTTTTTTCTTATTTCCCAGTCTAACCTCCCCCCAACCCCCCTACAACCCCCTTTTTTTTCTTTCCGCAGTCTATGCTTTTATGTACTGGCAGCGATAAACACATATTATGGGCACAAGCTGTCCATTCTGCAATGTTATTTGCCAACGTTACCTTTGTGTGGCTTTGAAGTATTTTTTATCCTTCCCGCACTTGTTTTTCCAATCTGGGAATGACAAATCAAGCGGAAGGACTGACGTCAACAACACAGCCTGATCTATCTGCCTTAAGGAGCTTACTGGTTGAGTCACTGCAGAAGAACAAGCTGGGTTCCGCAGTGGGAGAAGCACTAGAGAACAGTTTTTCAACTTTTGTGTTCTGTGCGATAAATATAGCCAAAACCAACAAAACATCTGCCATGTCTATACTGACTTCAAGAAGGCATCTGACCGAGTGTGGCATGATGCACTGTGCGCCACCATGAAGAGCAGCATGGGCCAAAAGCTGAGAACACCATCAAACTGCTGTGCGCAAAAGCAAACAGTTCAGTCCTGGTTCAAGGAACTGTCCGTGACTGGTTCCACGCGTGAGTCGGGTTCCGTCAAGGCTGTCTTCTATCTCCTACACTCTTCAATATCTTCCTGGAATGTATGACGACTGTTGACCTGGAAGGACACACTGGCACTATCAACATCAGTGGACGTCCTGTCACAAATCTCCGATTCGTTGATGACAACAACAGGCTGGAAAGAAGTGAGGAAAAGCTGACAGAATTGGTGATCTGATTTGATACGACATCAACCAAGTACGGAATGGAGATCAGCGCCGAGAAGACGAAACTAATGACAAACAGCAAAGACCTAATCAAGACCAAGATCAATGTCAGTGATCAACAGCTGGAAACAGTGAAGCAGTTTAATACACCTTGGTGCCATCATCAGTGAAGAAAGGTCCAAGGCCGAAATATTGGTAAGAGCTCCGCAGACAGCAACAACACTGGCAAGACTGAAGCCCATAAGAAAAGACAATAACATCATCCTCAGAATAAAGCTGAAGCTCCTGCATACACTGATTCTCTCTATTTTCTTATATACATGCGAGTCCTGGACTCTAAAAGTACAGCTTGAGAGAAGGACGCAAGAGTAGAAATGAGATGCTTTAGGAGATTCCTTGGCATCTCCTACAAAGAGCACATAACACACGAAGAAAGTAAGAAAAAACATCAGTATGAAGACCCTCTAACCACACTGAGAAAAGGAAAATGAGATGGTATGGCCACATGACAAGATCCGATGGGCTCTCAAAGACGGTCCCGCAGGGGTAGGGGAAAAGGGGACGAGGCAGACAGCGAAAAAAGTTGGCAGACATCATCACTCACCGAGTTTACAGAGAGGAGCTTCACCGAAACTCATGACTTATCCCACGATCTCCAGAAATGGAGAATGTTGGTGATGCGTTCAGCATTTCAGAGCCCTCACGACCAAACCAGGTTTCAAGACCAGTGACAGTGTTTATGTCATGAAGTGTGTTGTTTCTCAGGGTTTTTTTGTGTGTGTTTTTTAAAGAGAGATTTAGGAAGCCCTGATAGGGCCCTGTCCGGTCGGCTGGATTATAAGCAACAATTTCAAATATGCAACGCAGTTTCTGCCATCGCTTTTTCGTATGCGCTCAATCTGCCAAATAATGGGCTGCTTTACTTGATGAATGATAAATGACTGCACACTTCACTTTTCCTTCACATCGCTGCGGTCCTGGTCTGAACTCAAAGTCTAAAAAATTCTTAGCCCAGTAGTCTTGTTTGCCACGATTTATCGTTGTCAAATACTGTGTTATAAAAGGTCTTGTAACCTGTTGTGTGCTTCTATTGGGTCCGTCAATCTAGCCGACGATCAAAGCAAGGCGCGGTTTGCAATTGTCAAAGCATGCGCGCACGGGCAAATACACACATAAAACAAACACACACAAAGGCGTTTGCGTTTAGGCCAAAGCATACACCTTCCACTACACGTAGAAAATTTCCCATGATGACTATCCTGCGGGTCTTAGGAGAAAGCAAAGAAAAGGAAATCATAACAATCGTAAAACGAATCATATCTATCGACCACGAGGTTTTTGTTCATTATGTCCCTTAGCCTTGCAATTTTTGGCTTTTTTTCTGTTCTCATCTTTTTTTCATAATAATATTTGTCTTTTTTTTTTCTTTCATTTTAACAAACACAAAGCGGCGCAAACACACCATGCTTTCTTCTGTCATCTTTTTTTTCATAAATTAATATTCTTTGTCCTACCTCTCTTTCTTTCATTTTAACGAACACAAAACAGCGCAGACAAAAACACATCATGCAGCGCAGACTAAAACACATCATGCACACATCAATAAACTGATCAATATATCAACATGATCTACCCCTTCACTGCTGCTGACAACTACGCTCGTCAATAAAGGGCTTTCACTTCAACGAGATAAGATTCAGATATACAGGTCAGGATGTCAATCACCATTCTTTCGTTGGCCTTCTCCCTCTTGGGATTATATATTGCCTTTGATTAGCAAAATCAGTTACATTAGAAAGTATATAAAAAAAGCACACCTTTGATCAGCAAAATCAATTATGTTAAAAAGTACAAAAAGGTGGGAACTGCGTTCATGACGCCACACTGATACTTTAGCAAGATACAGCAGTCAAGGGGTTAATAATAACACTGCGTCTTGGTAGCACTTTGTTCAGTAAAGTTCTCTTTTAATCTTCAACATTTAATAATTCAGCTAATATCATCCAATGCTATATCCATATCGTCTACAACATAACCACGCACCCTCCGGAAAAATAATATCATTTCTGAAAGGAATTATTTTTTCCCCAAAATCTACATTCACTCTCGATACATACAGTATGTTCCCATGAATTCACTATGTCACATGGAGGAAAACGATCTCAAAACAAGAGGCAAAGCCTGCATGGTTAACGTGTGATACCTGCTAAACAACAAAAAAACCGGAAAAACCCGGCACAGGAGAAAATTGAAGAGAAATGGGGTTTGGGGGTTACCAGGACATACATATATCGATCTAGATAATGTTTTTGTTCACCATCAGAAACGAATGTTGTGCGCTGAAAACGGAACAATTTCACCCAGCTAAGGCAGCCCAAGTCGGTCAGCATTTTACTGTTTTACAATCATAATGCAGATTTGTCGAAGTTTCAAACTTCCCCTCACTTCATCACGGCTTTCCGGCTTCGATGAATAGTAAAACCCTTTCCACACAAGACCCGATTTTCAGTTATCTCCTTTTTTGTGTAATTTCTTTCGTGTGAACAATTGAATTACTGCAAGTGGATGATGTGTAAACTGCTTAAATTGACCCAAATTATAATTTTATGCTCACCATCAAAAAGCGAATTTTGAAAATCTAATAAAACGTTGTTACGGTTTGTGCGAAACAGTCACATCAGATGCGCATTTCACAAATATCCATCATATAACATATTCTGTCCTTTTCCATGACTTGAGAAATACATCATAAAAAAAAGTGGCTAACGTATGCAGAACGAATCCCACAATGAAAGACTTGTCAGGAAGGAAGGCTTATCAAGGAGTACCATCGACTAGAATTTTCAGCATGTTCATTGATTAATCCAGCGCCTTCTTTAAAATATCCGTATGCAATCAATATGTAGATGACAGACAGGGTCAGTGTGTTCCGTCCACAATTTCTCTTCTTTTCCCTGCGGACATGATACATAATGTCATGCTATCTTAAAATCGTAACCAAACGCTAATCCCGGTAAAACAAATGTTACCTGGCAATGGCCCAAGAAAAAAAACAAACTTGCAGATCCGGATGCTAAACGAAATAAACCGTTCATGATCCGGAATAACGGTTTAATTCGAAACAATTACACCTCTACAAGTGTTATATGTAAGAGAATTATTTATAATCCAAACTTTGGTGTTGAACAGACAAGGTATTTCCAGTGAAAATGAATTTGTCAAAGTTCACAACACACACACACACACACACACACACACACACACACACACAGATAACCGAACACAGGGTTATTACATAGAGCAAACTTGGTTACTCACGTTAGCCAAGAATCTCCGTTTATATTTTCCAACATAATCCATTCACTAACGATACATTCCGTCAGTCCCATTAATTCACTTTTTTACATGAAGAAAACCAATCTTAAAACCATCCCTTTTGGTTAAAAATAACTCCAGCAATCAGACCCGAGGAATAGATAAAGGCACCGGGATATGCATAGACTTCATAACAAGGTATGTACCATTTCAGCAGCTGTCTTTTCATGAGAAGTTTAGAAAAATAAATAAAACCGATAAAAAAAAAAATTAAAAAAAAAGCACGAGAGATCATTTTGTTTTTAAATTTCACAGGATGCGTTTGGTCTACATAGGCACTTCATTGAAAACACAAACGTCTGTTTCATGTGCATGTGCACCATGATCAGAATGAAAACTGCGCTTGAAAATTTGATGTTTCAGCCAAAAATTGGCAGTTCTTCGGTGGTTAACAAACGATAGCTGTGATTTTTCATTGTGAAAAGAGGAAGTGCATCATGTGCAAGAATGCACCAATGCTTAAAAATGGTGCTCTATACGTTAGATGCATACATCGACGTTTCTTCCAAGAAGGAAGCTGTGCAAGTTTCTAAGTAGTCCTTAGATTTTTTAAGCAGTGTGCATTGAAAAAAAACCAAACAAACAAACAAGAGTGTGCTTCCGGACAGTTTCACAGACCTCTTCCAAGCTTCACACGCTTCTTACACTTCTCACATATATCTCGCTTTTGATGAAAATATTTAAGGATACATCACCGACATTTTCAATCACAATATTTTTACACCTATCAATGAAAACATTAACCAATCATAAGCATTTTTTGATGACAAATTTTTGGCACTTCTGTATCAAATCATAAAAGGAAGTGTAAAATATTTAATGACATTTTTTTTGTGCATATATTGATTGGGAACATTTAAAGCACATACAAACAAATAAAGAAATAAACAAAGTAATCAAAACAATTAATGAACAATGAGACATTCAGAAGCTTGAAGACATTCATAATAGTGGAGGAAAACGATCGCAGGTAACAACCAAACAATCCTTCCATTATTACAAAATAACATGAACAAAGATTTTTATTAAAAAAAAAAAAAATAAAAATAAAATAAAAAAGGGCGGGGCGGGGCGGGGCGGGGCGGGGAAAGGGCGGAATGAAAACAGGATTATTCAAAAACTGAATCTGGGGACCATTTGATTTCTCTCTGATGGAGAGTGCCTGATACGACTGCAGGTTTGTCCCACGTGGACTCTGCAATGACAGTGGACAATCCTCTCTTATGGCCAGGGACCCAGAAACAGTATCAATTTTATCTCAACCACAGTGAGGTGAATGGATGAAAACAAGTGCACAAACACAAACAATAATTATGTGGAAATAGTTACGAGGTAGCATCGAATAAATAAGAATGTACAACAGATCTTTGGTTTGGGAGAATACTGCTGCTGTGTGTATAACGGACTGATATGACTTTGTAAATATCTCTAGTTATTTTGAAAATTCACTATTTCACCGGGTTTTTTTTTCTTTCTATTCTTTGGTTATGTCCCTATTGCTTAAAAAATCTTTAAAATGTGTATGTAGCTAACTTGACGCTTTTCGATTTTGCATTTGTACACATGCCGTGTTTCTTCTGTTGCCTTTTCTATATGTATTTCTTTTCGATAGAACTTTTGTCTATTGAAACTATTTTTGTCTATTGCCAAGAAAGAAATCATTTGCTGACGTGTATTTGCTCGAGTGGGCTTTTTTTGTTTGTATGTTTGTTTTTTGTGGGGTTTTTGTTTTTGTTTTTGACATCACTCTCTGTTATGTCTGTACAGCAATGCATTTCGTGTGTCTAATGTTTCAATGCCCCACATGAAACACATGAAATTAACTTCTTACTCTCATGCCATGCCCTGAGTTTGCAAACAGTACAATAAAATCAAAGGTAACTTATCTTTTACAATGCGCATCTACTCCAAAGAAAGAGCACGTCTCTTGGAATCTTCATGTTTAATTAAACACTGTTGATGATAATAATTTCCGAATTGATTTTTTACAGTTTTCCTTCAGATGTTTGTAGTGTTTGTAAGAAAATTTCTTCCTAAAATTACGTTTAAGTAACATACTTACCGTGACCCACTAGTGCAGACTCCGGGAGGGGTCTGACATTCCTGTCCTGTACAAACTACTATCCGCCTATGCGGAGAAAACGAAAGTAGCTATGGCCGATAACATCCCGGAAGTAGGTAACCTCCCATATAATTACTGAATTAAAAAAAAACAAAAACCACCACCAAAAACCAAAAAATCTTCAGAACTGATCATACTTTTCCACATTTGACATACATAAACATATTTCTCTTGTAAATTTGGCTTCAGTAAGCTTGTACTTAACTGGTTTCCATACAAAATATCAGTTGACATTTAAAGACAAATTAAAAACTTATTTTTTCCGTGATTTCCTCAGCGCTTAGCTCCTTCATGCTGTTTACCCTGTGTGTGAAATGAAGTTAGAAAAAAGCAACAAAAACAACGGTCATGGACAAAAGTTTGAAAATGCAATGCATTGCACATAATCAGAATGCCTCTGTCTATTAAAAAAAAAAATGTGTATACACACGTTTATGTATGGATATTGTTGCGAATATGCATGGTTTTATGATGAAATGTTATGTAACGTAACGCAGAGTACTGCAATTTGATTGTGAGGGGACAAGTAATATACCTACTACAATAGTGGGACTTTATTCTGTTCACAGATCATGGTGTTGACTTGTTTCATTTCTCGGGAAGGGAGGGGGAGGAGGGTTGTGGGTGGGGGTCCGTGGGGGTGGGGGTGGGGGTTGGGGGGGCAGGGGGTGTTCAAAATATAAATGTATACATAACGAAAATCTTTTTTTTTTTTTTGGATTCTTTTGTTCAGTGTCATCAGGCAAGACCCTATTCATTAATGGAATCTTTGAACTAGGCCACGTGCCAGACGGAAAAAAAAAGGAGAGCAACAAACATTGGCGCTGCGTTGGCGCACATGTGAGTGCCCCTCGGTGCACCCGACTTCCCGTCCGATTCCCCACCCGGTTTTCCACCGGTATCTCCACCGCCACCCGATTCTCCTCCGGAACCTCCACCCGTATGTCCACCGGAACCTCCACCTTTTCCTTCATC
>NC_134897.1:22264864-22292364 GCF_041734735.1 Babylonia areolata | reverse complement strand
CTGTGTGTACCTCTCTATGTACCTCTCTCTATACCCTCCCCCTGTCTCTCTCTCCCTCCCCCTTTCTGTACCTCTGTGTATACCTCTATGTACCTCTCTCTATACCCTCCCCCTGTCTCTCTCTCCCTCCCCCTCTCTGTACCTCTCTCTGTGTGTACCTCTCTATGTACCTCTCTCTATACCCTCCCCCTGTCTCTCTCTCCCTCCCCCTCTCTGTACCTCTCTCTGTGTGTACCTCTCTATGTACCTCTCTCTATACCCTCCCCCTGTCCCTCTCTCCCTCCCCCTCTCTGTACCTCTCTCTGTGTGTACCTCTCTATGTACCTCTCTCTATACCCTCCCCCTGTCTCTCTCTCCCTCCCCCTCTCTGTACCTCTCTCTGTGTGTACCTCTCTATGTACCTCTCTCTATACCCCTCCCCCTGTCTCTCTCTCCCTCCCCCTCTCTGTACCTCTCTCTGTGTGTACCTCTCTATGTACCTCTCTCTATACCCTCCCCCTGTCTCTCTCTCCCTCCCCCTCTCTGTACCTCTCTCTGTGTGTACCTCTCTATGTACCTCTCTCTATACCCTCCCCCTGTCCCTCTCTCCCTCCCCCTCTCTGTACCTCTCTCTGTGTGTACCTCTCTATGTACCTCTCTCTATACCCTCCCCCTGTCCCTCTCTCCCTCCCCCCTCTGTACCTCTCTCTGTGTATACCTCTCTATGTACCTCTATACCCTCCCCCTGTCTCTCTCTCCCTCCCCCTTTCTGTACCTCTCTGTGTATACCTCTATGTACCTCTCTCTATACCCTCCCCCTGTCTCTCTCTCCCTCCCCCTCTCTGTACCTCTCTCTGTGTGTACCTCTCTATGTACCTCTCTCTATACCCTCCCCCTGTCTCTCTCTCCCTCCCCCCTCTGTACCTCTCTCTGTGTGTACCTCTCTATGTACCTCTCTCTATACCCTCCCCCTGTCTGTCTCTCCCTCCCCCTTTCTGTACCTCTCTGTGTATACCTCTATGTACCTCTCTCTATACCCTCCCCCTGTCTCTCTCTCCCTCCCCCTCTCTGTACCTCTCTCTGTGTGTACCTCTCTATGTACCTCTCTCTATACCCTCCCCCTGTCTCTCTCTCCCTCCCCCTCTCTGTACCTCTCTCTGTGTGTACCTCTCTCTGTACCTCTCTCTGTGTGTACCTCTCTCTGTACCCACCCTCCCCTCCTCCCTGTCTCTCTCTCCCTCCCCCTCCCTTTGACAAAGCATTCTCCTCTCTCATGACGTCTCACCACAGGAGGGTCCAGTGAAGTCCCCCTGACAAGTGCACGTGCAGTTGCTCTCGTGGTAGGTGCCGAAGTTCTGACAGGACGTCACGTGGCACCATTCTGGTAGGGGCTCTGTTGATGATACAGTCATCCGTTATAGTTATGTATTATTATAATTAATAATAATAATAATAATGGATACTTATATAGCACACTATCCAGAAATCTGCTCTAGGTGCTTTACAAAAACGCTTTTGATAACATAAAACATTATATCTATGTTACATACACACACCAAAATGTGACCACACACACACACACACACACGCACGCACGCACGCACGCACGCACACACACACACACTGCATACATACATTTTAACATACATGTGTATCTAACAGCTACCCTAACACATACACACACATAGGCAGGCACATACTTACATAAACACACGCACACACAATACACATTCATATATATGCATGTAGTTGTGGGCCTGCCACAACTGAACTTATTGCTGAGGGAAAAGGTGAGTTTTGAGACGAGATTTAAAAGATGCGAGGGAATCAGAATGACGGAGGTTATCAGGGAGCTTGTTCCACGTCTTTGGCGATTGAAAAAAAACCGATCTGTGTCCATAGGTCTTACTTCTGACGTGAGGTATCCTGAGAAGTCGAGTATCAGAGGAAGAACGGAGCTGGCGAGACGGGGTATAGATATGGATGAGTTCAGAAAGATACTTTGGGCCAGATCCGTTGACTGCAGAAAAGGTCAGAGTGGATAGCTTATAGTCTATTCGATCAGAAACAGGTAACCAGTGGAGAGACTGAAGGAGAGGAGAAACATGGTCAAATTTAGAAGCTCTGCAAATGAGTCTGGCAGCGTTATTCTGAATTCGTTGGAGTCTGTCTAACAGGTATTTGGGAAGGCCGGCCAAAAGAGAGTTGCAGTAATCCAATCTTGAGAGAACCAGAGAGCATACAAGTGTCTTGGTTGCATCGGTTGAGAGATAGTGGCGGATAGAGCTGATTCTACGCAGTTCCAAATAGGCAACTTTACAGATATTCGAAATGTGCTGTTGGAAGGAAAGAGACTGGTCCAGGATTACACCAAAACTGCGAACAGAGGGAGAAAGTGAAACAGGTGTGCTATTGATCAGAACAGAGTCAGGAAAGGAAGGATGTTGACGAAACTTCTTTGGACAGGTTATCATAAATTCAGTCTTATCATCATTTAATTGCAGCTTGTTGAGAGTCATCCAGTCCTTTAGGCCAGCAATGCACTCCTGTGTTTGAGTCACCAGTGCATCAAATTCAGCTATGGAAGCCGACTGATAAATTATGGTGACAGTGAGCTTTCGTTCGTTTGTGTGTATGAATGCACGTACGCACATACACACACACACACACACACGCGCGCGCGCGCGTGCGCACGCTCACACAGACATAATTATATTAACACAAACACAAAGATGCGCGCGCCCGCTCGCACAGACATATATTCATACAAGCACACACACACACAGATGGGCACGCTCACACACACACACACACACACACACACACAGACACAAGCGAGCGCATACACACACACACACATTCACAAACACGCATGTACGCTCGCACACACATTCATGAAATTGCGCACGCACGCACGTACACACACACACACACACACACGCTCTCTCTCTCTCTCTCTCTCTTCATTCCCTTGATATCTCATGGTAGGCAGCCTGTTGTGTAAATGACCCCGTGTTTGTGACTTTAGAGCTTGGTCTCCGACCGAGGATAGGCGCTATAAAAGTATCCATATCAATCAATCAATAACCGTGACCAGACTAGTGGTGTCCGCAGCATAAGCCGTGGGTTTCATTTTTAGTTTCTCGGGGAGGCGTCACTGCGTTGGGATAAGTCCATATTCGCTACACCATATCATTCTGCTGGGCAGATACACGACCAGCTGCATATAACCCAACAAGCTTTAGTCGGGTCTTGAGTGCATGCATATAAATATATCTTGGAACCTATCAGAGTGGTTTTCTTCTGCAGAATTTTGCCAGAGGACGACACTCTTGTTGCCATGGGTTCTTTTTCAGTGCGTGTTGCACGCGGGATCTCGGTTTATTGTCTCATCTGAAGAACGACCAGACGCCCATTTCGATTTTCCAGTAAAAACTTGGGGAGGAAGGGGGAAAGCGGGAATCGAACCGGTGGCCCAGACCCTCGTGTTGGCAGGTGAGCGTGTGGACCAGTCTGCCCCCTTCCTATTGTTTTGTATTGTATTGACCCCAGAAAACGGAGTATGGCTGCCTACATGGCGGGGTAAAAACGGTCATACACGTAAAAGCCCACTCGTGTGCATACAAGTGAACGCAGAAGAAGAGGTATTGTATTGTATTTCTCTTTTTATCACATCAGATTTCTCTGTGTGAAATTCGGGCTGCTCTCCCCAGGTAGAGCACGTCGCTACACCACAGCGCCACCCATTTTTTTGTATTTTATTTTTTCCTGCGTGCAGTTTTATTTATTTTTCCTATCGAAGTGGATTTTTCTACAGAATTTTGCCAGAAACAACCCTTTAGTTGCCGTGGTTTTTTTTACGTGCGCTAGGTGCATGCTGCACACGGGACCTCGGTTTATGTTTCATCCGAATGACTAGCGTCCAGACCACTACTCAAGGTCTAGTGAAGGGGGAGAAAATATCGGCGGCTGAACCGCGATTCGAACCAGCGCGCTCAGATTCTCTCGCTTCCTAGGCGGACGCCTTACCTCTACGCCATCACTCCACATGGCTATTCAAAGGCCATGAATGTTTTTAATATTGTGTGACTGACAAACCACCATCCACCAGGTTCCGTGGATTCCCACCCGACGTTTCTGGTTTTATGGTATTTTAATTTCATTTTATTTTACTCTTGCCAGCATTTATTGTGGTTTGTTGTTGCCCTGTTGTTGTTGTTGTTGCTGTCGTTGTTGTCGTCTTTGTTTTCATTTTTCTTCTGCTGTTTTTTTGACTTAAACTCAAAATTTAAATAGTACCCAGACTCTATCCTGTTTTTCTTTTTTTTCTCTTTTTTTTTTTCCAATTCTTCTTTCTATCATGTTTATTCGGCTTAATGCCATTCTCAATAATTATTATGTCTGTCAGCATGTGAAACTTAATTTTTGAAAATGTATAAAAAAAAAATAAAAATAATAAATAAATAAAAATAATATTAAAAATAAAAAATGTAAAAAAAAAAAATAAAAAAAAAAATAAATAGAAAAAAAAGAAAAAAAAGGAGAAAAACAAAAGAAACTGTCATGTGTACAAGCAACACTGAAAAAAAAGGTATTCACAGCAAAAATTCTTACCGCACATTTGGCCGACCTGGCGTCCATGACACACACACTTGCACGTCACTGGATCCCGCACAAAGCCGTTATAACAGATCTTGCCTCCGCATGTACTGTCTGTTCACATTCACACACACACACACACACACACACACACACACGTTTCAAGTTACGATAATCTTTTCACTTCTATTGGGGTATGGGGGATTATTAAGAAATAATGATTTCATGCCCCAAAAACAAACATTTCCAAAATGCACAACAGTGTTAGAAGCTGAGAAAACGAAAACGTCTTTTAACCCAAAACGAGTACACAATTTTCAAATCTGATAAACTTTCTTGCAGCTAATAATGACACACACACACACACACACACACACACACACACACACACACACACACACACACACACATCTCTCTCTCTCTCTCTCTCTCTCTCTATATATATATATATATATATATATATATATATATATATATGATGAAAATCATCATCTGCATGCATACTGGGCAGATGTCCCTGATGAAATCAGAAGATACAGAATTTGAAGCCATTTATTTTTCACCCACTTGTCGAACGAATGCCGCTTGTCAGTGCGGCAACAACAATAATCAGTGCAAATCCCTGCAGTGCTCTGAAGAATTCCTTCTTCGCATTGAGGGATCTCACAGTGCCCCAGCATTGCATCTCCGAGAAGAAATAATCCACTGACATTGTTTTCAGTTACCGGTGCGAATCCCATCAGATTTCAAACGAAATTTCTTCACGCTGGGAAATCTCACATAGCCCCAGCATAATTATGACACATTTCTGTAAGAAATAGTCTATTGATATATACCTATATATTTCATAATGTGAGCTTATTGCACGGAAGTCTCGGGAAAATATCTGAAAGAACTTTGGGAGTCTCCGTCCATACTAAAAATTTTTTTTAGAATACCAATGTCCAATTGAAAATCAAATTCACTGAAGTCTGAACATGTCGTGTTAATACCGGAAGGAAACAAATATACCGAAAAAGAGAAAAAAGAGGAGAGATAAAACAACAACAATAACAGATTATTGCATCGAGAGAAACAAGAGATAACATTTTTATCCCCTCTCTCTCTCTCTCTCTTTCTCTCTCTCCACACTTGTGCACACACACAGACACATACACACATGTAAGTCACACACACAGACACACATAGACACAAACACACACAAACAGAAAGACACAGACACAGACACACACACACACATACACACACATACACACACAGACACAGACGCACGCTCACAGACACACACACACACACGCACACACACACAGACACACACACACACACACAGATAGTACAGGGTGTGTGTACTCACTACAGTAGCCACAGAGGTGTGGGCACATGGTGGGGTCAGCAATGACGGTGTTGGCCTGGCCGCAGTTCTCTCTGGACAGAGTGCCGACCCGGCAGTTAAAGAACGGGTCAGGGTTGTCGCAGTCAACTGCAAACACAAACACAGCAGTCAGCGTTTGCTTTGATTTGATATGGATACTTACGCAGAGCCTATCCTCGGTCGGGGACCAGGCTCTAAGCATTTTACAAACCTCGGGGTCATTTGCACAACAGGCTGTTTACCTACCTGGGTAGCGCCGACTGACGGCTGCCATTGCGGGACGCTCATCATTTTTGTTTCCTGTGTCATTCAATCAGATTTCAGGCACGCATACATACACACTCAGACAGACATGTAACATTTCATGTGTATGAGCGTTTTGTTTATTTACCTCGCAATATAGGCAACCATACTCCGCTTTCGGGGATGTGCATGCTGGGTATGTTCTTGTTTCCATAACTCACTGAACGCTGACATGGATTACAGGATCTTTAACATGCGCATTTGATATTCTGTGTGCGTATACACACGACGGGAGTTCAGGCACCAGCAGTTCTGCACAGATGTTGACCTGGGAGATCGGAAAAATCTCCACCCTTTACCCACCAGGCGCCGTTACCGAGATTCGAACCCGGGACCCTCAGATTTAAAGTCCAACGCTTTAACCACTCGGCTATTGCGCCCGTCATGGTGGGGGCGGGGGGCGGTTCGGAAGACGACGGTAACAACAACATCAGAGGTAGAAAGAAGTAGTTCAGTTCAGTTCAGTTACTCAAGCGTCACAGCGTCTGGACGAATCCATATACGCTACACCGGATCTGCTATGCAGATGCCTGACCAGCAGCGTAACCCAACGCGCTTAGTCAGGCCTTAAGAAGTAGAAGACGAAGAAGAAGAACAATAACAACAACTAGATGAACATACATTTGAAAGAAGAAGAAGAAGGTGAAAAGGAAAGAAAGAAAGAAAAAAGTAGAAGAAGAAGAAAAAAAAACACGTACTTGTTTAACCCAGCCTGTGAAGTAATATAAAATCACAAGGCAGGTGATGAGCTATTCTCGCGGCTATACCTGTCTGGTTCCACTTGAACTCTGACGCCCTAAGTGTCACCGTGGAACAAACAGAGAACAAGCACAAACACACCCACACCCTCACGTGAACATGTATACCACACATCTCGGAACAAAGGTAGAACACCACTGAATGGCCTTTAAAATTAAGTGTCAGCTGGGGGGATCAGTCAAAGGACTGAGAATGGCGGGGTGCTGAGAAGGGGGAGGAGGGGGCCGGGGGGGGGGGGGAAGACCGGAGGGGCGCAGGGCAAGCGTATTGGCACGTATCCCCAGAGTTGAGTATATGACAGAAAGAGAGAGAGAGAGAGAGAGAGAGAGAGAGAGAGAGAGAGAGAAAGAAGAAAACGTGAAGATGAGGGACCCAGCTAAACTAGCAGAAACGAGCCTGAACCCGTGACACTGAACTCTGTCCTGTTTTCTCTTCCAACCCCACTCACCCTTTCCCCTCAACCCCCACCCTCTTCCCTTCAACCGCCCCCCTCAACCCACCTCCCTTCCCCTCAAACCCCACCTCCTTATTGTTTCTTGGATGGAAATGACCGGAAGAAAAACGATAACAACAACAACAAAAGTAACATCATCATCAACATCATCAACAAAAACAACTAAAACAGCAATAACAACAACAACAAGAGACAAAGCCTTCCTAGTTCACGTGCGATTCCTTCTGGACAACAACAAAACCGAGAACTCATAGTGGCGGGGTGGGGTGCAGGTTGTTACTGGCGCTTACATTATATCCATCCAAATCATACGTGGAGTGATGGCCTAGAGGTAACGCGTCCGCCTAGGAAGCGAGAGAATCTGAGCGCGCTGGTTCGAATCACGGCTCAGCCGCCGATATTTTCTCCCCATCCACTAGACCTTGAGTGGTGGCCTGGACGCTAGTCATTCGGATGAGACGATAAACCGAGGTCCCGTGTGCAGCATGCACTTAGCGCACGTAAAAGAACTCGCGGCAACAAAAGGGTTATTCCTGGCAAAATTCTGTAGAAAAATCCACTTTGATAGGAAAAACAAATAAAACTGCACGCAGGAAAAAATACAAAAAAAAAAAGAAAAAAAGGTGGCGCTGTAGTGTAGCGACGCGCTCTCCCTGTGGAGAGCAGCCCGAATTCCACACAGAGAAATCTGTTGTGATAAAAAGAAATACAAATACAAAATACAAATCATTTCCGCTCACCACCGGAAATGAGCGTTTGTAGAACCGGACCGGAAACAGAACAAACCATTATTGTTTGAGCAGCTACAGCGATCGGCAATGCGTTGTTTTAAGATCAAAATAATACAGATTTATTTAACTAAACTTTTCCATGCTTTTCGGCTTTTGTCATCGAGGTATCATTGGGGGGAGGGGGAGAAAGAGAGGGAAAGAAGGCAAAAGAAGAAGAGAGGGAAGGAAATGACTGGATGTTTATAATGCGCTCCGGGCCTGATTTCCTAACACAGAGGCCCAGAGCGCTAACAATCATCATCAATTTTGGGGTTGGGGAGGAAGGAGTGGCTGCAAACATTAATTAACAACACCGGGTACTAACACACACACACACACACACACACGCCATAATTTTATTCCACGGAGAAAATGAGAGGTTGAAGAGAGTGCGCATGCGCGTACGTACGCACTTAAGACACATGCACACAAACATGCACACACACACACACACACGCGCGCGCGCACGCTCGAACCCACAGACGCTTACAGACCATGAATACATGTTAACATGCACACACACCACCACCATCATCAGTACACCACATAAAAATCAAACAACCCACCCAGACACACACACACACACACACGCACGGCCGCACGCACGCACGCATTCACGCACCCCCCTCCCCCCTCTCTCTCTCTCTCTCTCCCCCCTCCAGTGTCACTTACTCTTTTCACAGTTCTCTCCAGTTTTCCCCTCCCGGCATGAGCACTGACAGTCTGCGGGGTCCACCTCGCCCATGTTGTAGCACAGCTTGCCTTGACAGTCTGCACACACATTGTGTTGTGTTGTGTTGTGTTGTGTTGTTGTACAACTTGCCTTGACAGTCTGCACACACACTGTGCTGTGTTGTGTTGTGTTGTGTTGTTGTACAACTTGTCTTGACCTTCTGCACACACACTGTGCTGTGTTGTGTTGTGTTGTGTTGTTGTACAACTTGTCTTGACCTTCTGCACACACACACTGTGTTGTGTTGTGTTGTGTTGTTGTACAACTTGCCTTGACAGTCTGCACTAACATTATGTTGTGTTGTGTTGTGCAGTGCAGTACAACTTGCTTTGACAGTCTGCTCACACATTGTATTGTATTGCATTGTATTGTACTGTACTGTATTGTATTGTATTGTATTGTATTGTATTGTATTGTACAACTTGCTTTGACAGTCTGCTCACACATTGTATTGTATTGCATTGTATTGTACTGTACTGTATTGTATTGTATTGTATTGTACAACTTGTCTTGACAGTCTGCACACACATTGTGTTGTGTTGTACAACTTGCCTTGACAGTCTGCTCACACATTGTATTGTATTGCATTGTATTGTATCATACAACTTGCCTTGACAGTCTACATCTATCTGTCTAGATAGATAGATATAGACAGACATATAGACAGACAGACAGACAGGTAGATAGATAGATATAGATATAGACATATAGATAGACATATAGACTGATAGACAGACAGACAGGTAGATAAAGTAGATAGATAGAAAAATCCTCACCGCATAGTTTCCCAGAGCTGTCACAGTTCTGCGGGCAGTCACCGCACGACGTTCCGTTCTTGTAAGGGGGTCTGGCGGCGTTCAGACTGTGCACATCACGGAGAGCACACACACACACACACACACACACACACACACACACACAACAACCCCCCCCCCCTCCCCCCGCCCCACACACACGCACGCACGCGAGTTACGTTTGTTGTTGTTGATATGTTTTGAAAGTATGCCCACTGCAAAACAGAAGGGCTGTTGTCACATAGCAAAAGGGTTACACAGGTAGAGAGAAATGAGGAATCAAAGTATTTGGATAATGAACCAGAGCCAAAAAATAATATATCACCGGTATCAGACGTTTTGGTGCACTAGATGCAGCTTACGGACAGTATGTTTGGCCTTATATCACAGACTGACACAAGTTTACAGCTGGGCCAACAGCAAAGTCAGAGCTGTATTATCAATGGGTTCTCCAATGAAATGGAAAGTCATTTACAGCTCAGTCTTGTGAAGGACTATGTCTCTCAAAGTAGGAGGCAAAACTGCACTGGCTCTTAGTGCTGCAGCCATGGGGGCTAGTTGGCTTTGGGGAACCATCTCAACGCCGACTGCCCTGAAACCCTCTTGGCCGAGAGAGTGGGGATGTAACTTGGGCAAGACACTCTCCGCTACCAACAAATTCTAGCCCAGATTGTCGGGACAGCAGTTATCCCCTCTGCTGTTCTGATGGTCATAATCGAAAGCTACTGACTATCATACATTGACGTTGGTATGTACAGCGCTATTGAGCCTGTTTTACATAGAAAAGCGTTATACAACTAGGTTGTTATTTTTATTACTATTATTATTAGCCTATCGTCGTCATCGTCATCGTCGTCGTCCTTCTTATTCTTTGTTTCTTTCATTTGCCACCGATGTGGCGTAAATCGGTTCTGGGATCTTTCAGAATTATGTCACTGGACATGTGTATACGTACGCAGGATCAAATACGCACGTTAAAGATCCTGTAATCCATGTCAGCGTTCGGTGGGTTATGGAAAAAACCGAGTATGGCTGCCTACTTGGCGGGGGGGTAAATAAACAAAAACGGCCATACAAGTAAAAATGTTACAAGGCTGTTTGAGTGTCTATGGTGTGCGTGCCTGAAATCCGATTGAATCAAACAGGAAACGAATGATGGGCGCCAGTTGGCAGCCGTCAGTCGGCTCTACCCAGGCACTCAACCTGTTGTACAAAATGGCCCCGTGTTTATAAAGCGCTTAGAGCTTGGTCTCCGACCGAGGATAGGTGCTATATAAGTATCCATATCAATCAATCAAACATGTGAAGAGAAACAATTTACCCCCACTTATTAGCCCAGCGCAGTCCAGATTCAGTATCTGTCTTTTGCTGTGCTGTCTTTTGCAGTCCGGTTAGTTCGCATAGGTTATACATGCCTATGTCATTCGGATGAGACGATACACCGAGGTCCCGTGTGCAGCATGCACTTAGCGCACGTAAAAGAACGGCAACAAAAGGGTTATTCCTGGCAAAATTCTATGGAAAAATCCACTTCGATAGGAAAAACAAATAAAACTGCACGCAGGAAAAAAATACCAAAAAAATGGGTGGCGCTGTAGTGTAGCGACGCGCTCTCCCTGGGGAGAGCAGCCTGAATTTCACACACAGAGAAATCTGTTGTGATAAAAAGAAATACGAATACAAATACAAATACATGTGCAGTTGAGACGGATAGAGAAGAGATCATTATTTTTTTTTCAAAACCTGTCTGCAGTCTACACTAAGTTCGCCGTCCATCGCGAGTCTGTTCACACTTGGCCCCCATGCTGCTGTTCTTTCTTCTCTTACTGTTTTAATAAAACAATACGAAACATTAACAAACAAAAAACAAAACAAAAAACCGAAAAAAACAGACCGGTTTGGCTGGACTCTAGGTATACACGCCATGACCTGCGCAATAAATCTTTTTCTTCTTCTGTTTTTTTTTTTTTCTTCTTTTTTATATCCTTTTATCTCATTCATCACCTTTTATCGCTATCCCCCCAAATCCGTCCGCTAACTTAAACTACCCTAAAACACCAGATATAAACTATAACATTGGTTTTTTTTTCAATCATAGTTATTGATAATTATCATTGTTTCTATTATCTTTATTATCATCATTATTATCATCAGTCGTCGTCGTCGTCGTAGAAGTAGTAGTAGTTGTTGTTGATGTTGTTGTAGTACTACAATTACTAGTAGTAGTATGAATACAAACCCAGCAGCATAGTTGCAAACACGTAATCTTTTGTAAACCAAGTTGGGGCATCTGGTGTAAGCACAGCCGACGCGAGATGCTTCGTAAGACACCATCTGAACACAGACACAGTGATATGAGTTATGTGACACTTCATGTGCGCGCGCGCGCGCGGGCACACACACACACACACACACATCCACGGACGCAGAGCATGCACGCACATATGCGCGCACGCACACGTACACACATCGATCGCGTTTGCACCTGCACGCACACAGACACACACACATACACACACAACGCTTGCACAATCTACACACCGTGTGCGCACAATTACACACACACACACACACACACACACATTCACGAGCATGCACGCACATATGCACGCACGCACACATACATCGCGCGCGCACGTGCACACTCGCACATGCACACACAACACATGAACAAACCACACACCGTGCACGCTCAATCACACACACACACACACACATACGCAGACAGACAGACAGACACACACACACACACACACGCACACGCACACACATACACTTGTGCAATGTTCGGTTTTTAATTTTGGGATTTACTAACAAGAGTTCCTTTTAGTCCCCCGTGGATTATAGTCCCTTGTTTGAAGCCCCCCCCCCCCCCCCCCCCCTCAGACTGTGTCTGGTATTCGTTCAACTAACAGACTTTCAGACGCACACAACCATAACACGTCATTTTCTTCTAAACCCCCCCCCCCACCCCCAACTCCCCTCCCCCCCCCTCCTGCCCACACACACGCACCTGGAAGAAGTGTCCAGAGCCCTTGATGTAGCCTCCCCCGTACACGTAGTTAACACGGTCCTTCTCCGTGTAGAAACGGGACAATGCGACCTCCCAGGACGCGTGCCCCAGGGCTATGTTCTGGCCGATAGACACCAGGGGCCAGTCTGTGCACACATTACACCGCGTCAGCACACACACACACACACACACCATCACACAATCGGACGAGACGATAATCCGAGGTCCCGTGTGCAGCATGCGCTTAGCGCACGTAAAAGAGCCCATGGCAACGATACGGTTGTTCCTGGCAAAAATCTGTAGAAAAATCCACTTCGATAGGAAAAACAAATACAACTGCATGCAGGAGAGAAAAAAAAAGAAAAAAGGGAGGGGGTGGGGGTGGGGGTGGCGCTGTAGTGTAGCGACGCGCTCTCACTGGGGAGAGCAGCCCGAATTTCACACAGAGAAATCTGTTGTGATTAAAATAAATAAAATAAATAAATAAATAAATAAATCATCATCACCATCTTCAATTTTCTTTTTATGATTCTCACCAAAAAAAAAAAAAAAAAAAAAAAAAAAATCATTTATGATGAGGCCCAACGATCGGCTTGTAAATACGACAGATCGCCATAAGCTTACAGTTGGACCAACAACAGCAAGGCAAAGCGAGACCTGAATAATACAGATCAATGGTTTCTCCACTTTAATGGGAAGTCATTCAAATATCTTTTCTGTGCTTACGACTCTGAACTATAATATGAGGCCAGACTGGCACTGACTGACTCTATGCTGCAGCTTGGGGGCTGTTTGGCCTTTGGGAAACATCATGACACCGACTTTCCTAATAAAAAAAAGAAATACCAACCTCTTTGCCGAGAGAGTGGGGATATAACTTGGACAAGACACTCTCAGTATTTTATGTGGAACATGTCACAATACAACACAGCTATCGATGAACACTCGGACAAGAAGAAAATCTTATATTATTGCAAGACACGCTCCACTGTAATCAAATTCTAGCACAGATAGTCGGGACAGCAGATGCTTCCACTGCTGTTCTCGTGATTTTGTCAGACACGACTATCATACATATATGACGTGTAAATAAATAAATAAATAAATAAATAAACTGTTACAAGGGAAATAACAAGAACACAGACACATACCGAGGGAGATAACTGATTGTATGCCTGACGGCAATAACTGCAGTTCCCTCCCTTGCCTACTCAGCGAAATCGACATTTGGCCTTTCATATCATTTTATTTTCCTCCATTTGTATTATCCCCCCTTTTGTTTCTTCTTTTAAATTATCTTCGCTCTTCCTCTGTGGCCGTCATCCTGTTATTGTCATGTTTCCTTGTTTCTCTATGACTCAAAAGAGTTAATGGGAATAAACAAACTCTGAAACTCTGAACTCTGAAACTCTGACAATGGTTATTGAGGTGACGTGACCCTTCCGCCCCCCCACCTCCACTCCCAGTTAAATCCTTTCCTCACACCCATCACCCTCTCTCTAACACCCCCTCGCCCCATCCCACGCCCCTGTTGACGGTAGAAAGGCCACTTCTACACAAGTCAGTCTCTGCAGGTGGTGGTGTTGGACAGAGAGAGGAGGAGGGGTGGAGAGTTCTCTCAATCCAGAGACTTTCAAATACTGGCTCAGAATAGCCGGCGATGAATTTAAAAAAAAAAAAAATTAAATGTTATTGATAACTGATGATTCATCTTTGCATTTAAGCTTGTACGTGACAAATCTCTCTGTCTTTTGTTTGTTTGTTTTGTGTGTGTGTGTGTGTGTGTGTGTGTGTGTGTGTGTGTGTGTGTGTGTGTGTGTGTGTGTGTCCTTTTCTCTGCCTATCGAAACACACACACACACACACACACACACACACACACACACACACACACACACACCTCAGAACTCAAAACGTTTTCATTCAAGGATTAAGATTTTAGCCATAGCCTATTCTTCCAATCTGTCCTTGCTAATCTACATCTATTACACACACACACACACACACACACACACACACACACACAGAGAGAGAGAGAGAGAGAGAGAGAGAGAGAGAGAGAGAGAGAGAGAGAGAGAACACGGGCATCCTTTGTCGTGTTTCCGTTTATAACAAAAACCGATTTATTGCCACAGACGCCACTCTACGCTCGATTTCCTCAACACAGTGCGGGCCACTATCCACAGATCTGAACATCGGCAACCAGGAAGGAAGCGAGGCTGAATCATACATGACCTGTGGGAAGTGGGGCAGGGGAGAGGGGGCTGGGGGGGGGGGGGGGGGGGCTTTCAATAATAGATTTAAGTCTGTCGATGCTGGTTTTATATAGAGGCCGTCTCGTTCGATAAATCAACTGACTGACCCCCACCCCAGCCCCCGCCACCCCGGACTCCCCCCTACCCAACCTCAAACACTTTGTAATGTTGTCTCGTGAGTGCTGTTCAAGGCTGACTGAAGCTGTAAGTACACTTTTTTTTTTTTTTTTTTTGGGGGGGGGGGGGGGGGTGGGGTGGGGGGTGGGGCGGGGTGGGGGTTGTGTGAATAGAGTATTAAGGAAGAAAGAATAGTATTATAAGCTTACTGCAGCGCATTTTTTTTTTTTAATTTCATTTCTGACGTGTGATATTACTCTGTCTTCAGCACTTAAATGTTCTTAGAAACAAACCAGTTTTAGTTGTTTTTGTTTTTTTTTAAGTCTCCTGGCGTGAACAGTTGGGGCATGGGATTCTGGTTGTCGTTCCTTCTTTCTCCACTGTCAGAGCACAGTGTGAGAGGGGACAGTTTTGTCAGGTCGGTCTATCCAACGCTTCAGCAGATCAGCGTGGAGGACTGGCGTCCTCTTTAAAGCACATGTGCACCTCTCAGGATAATCAAACCGGTCTAACTACATTGACCACCTCCGAAGGACCTTGCCACTGTGCTAACAGCTGACGGTGGAAGAAAGATAATAATAATAATAATACATAGTTTTCCTATGGCGCGATATCCAGCACCAGTGCTGATCAAAGCGACTTACATCATCCAGTAGACTATAAACATGCCTTAAAAAAACACATCAACCACTATCTGACAATGGAAAACACCCAGTGTGTTCATATGAATGAAAAAGCACACTTAAGAGATGAATCAGATTATAAAAGCAATGAAGTAAACAAAATGCATTTCATAGAACACACACACACACACACACACACACACACACACACACACATATATATATATATATATATATGTCCCTCCCTTACAGACACACACACACACACACTAACACACAGACACACACACGCTGACAGTAAGTATCAACTACACTAAAAACAAAATTGCATAAGCATTAAGATAATTCTTATTTTCTAACATAGAATTCTGTTCGGACATATTAACATGCCTACACACTTACACACGCGTACCAGAGCACTGTACCCTCACAAACACATGCACGCACACACGCACACGCGCACACACACAAAGACACACGCCCATTAAAAAATGACAAGATAGAAAAAAATGCCATCACATCTAACACCAAAACTACATAAAATACACAATGCATTAAAACGGGACTGCAAAAATACTAGTACAAAGCTACTTGTTAACAGGCATACCTTGGTTTAACCGTTTCGCCCAGAAGACAGACCAGAACATTATCACCTCCGGGTGAAACATCTCCTTCGGGCATGTTTGTCATGGTGTACTTTCTGACGTCCCCGCCCCTCCCCCCCCCCTTTCTCTCTCTCATGATTTCATTGCTTCCTCTGTCATCTCCCTGGTTGTCTCTCTCCATCTCCGGGAGATGTGTTGTGGCTCTGTCATCTCCCTGGTTGTCTCTCTCCATCTCCGGGAGATATGTCACAACACTGGTGCACAAACAGTCACAGAAGAGCCAGGTACACTAAAAACCGTATCGGCCCCCTTTTGCTCTGATACTGACGGTAGATGACCACCAGAACAGCAGACCGAAGAGGAGGCAACTGCTGTTCCGGATATCTGGGCTGGAATTTCATTAAAGCGGAGAGTGTCGAGCCCAAGTTGCATCCCTACTCTCTCGACCAAAACTGCTTCAGGACGTTGGGATGGTCCTCATAGGACAACTTAACTAATCACCAAGGCTGCAGCACTAACCAAGCATTCCTGCTCCTAGTTTGAGAGTCACATTCTTTCAGAAAAGACTGAGGTGTAAATGAATTCCCATTGCAGTGGAGAAACCATTAGTCATACAGCACTTGCTTTGCTGTTGGCTCAACAGTAAGCGTATGTCCGTCTCTGATATATGCCGAGTGTTAACACCAGTCACCCCACCCGTGTGAATATTCAGGATGGGAACGACAGGTAAAGTAGTTTGTCTACGTAAAATAAAATACATGACAGCCGTGGATTTTTTCAATGCAGTGCAACATTGTACAATACAGCACAGTACAGTACAACACAATACAAAAGAGGAGCCCACGGACACAAAAGAACTGAGGAATACGTGGACATCATTCCCCATGCAATGCAGCTCAGCGGGCTCTGACCAGTCCCTCATCCGGTCATGGATCCTGACACAGCACACCACAGCACACCACAGCACACATGACAAGGAACACGACACGGCACGGCAAGGCAGACCAACACAAGACACGACACGACACGACACGACACGACACGACACGACACGACGCAAAGCAAAGCAAAGCAAAGCAAAGCAAAGCAACACAACAAACAACACAACATCACACAACGCAAACAACACACCACGCCATAAACACAACGCAGTACAACACCACAAAACACACCATCACAAAACACCACACCACACCATCATACCACAAAAGACAACACAACACTCTGCAACATAAAACAACACCACGCCACCCCACCACACCATACCACACCACACATCTCAACACCACACCACCACACCACACCACACAACACATCTCAACACCACACCACCACACCACACCACACAACACATCTCAACACCACACCACCACACCACACCACTCACCACACCACCACACCACACCACAGATCCCAACACCACACCACCACACCACACCACACACCTCAACACCACTCCACACCACACCACACACCTCAACACCACACCACACCACGCCACACACCTCAACACAATACCACACCACACTACACCACACCACCATATCATACCACACCACACCACACACTGCAACACCACACCACACCATATCACACCGCACCGCACCACCACACCACACCACACACCGCACCACCACACCACACCACAAACCACACCACACCACACCACACATCCCCCAGTGGGAACAGGCAGGCCTAGTATCAAGTATTATACAGCACTGACCCGGCTCTGAGCGGTCCTTCATGTTGTCGTGGTTCCCTTGACACTGCAGGGCCAGCTTCTTAGCTGTGGCCTCCAGCCTCTCGTCCCACTGCTGAAACACACACCAGCAACAAAAACGATCTTAATAATTATTCTAATGATAATGATGATGATGATGATAACAACAATAATAATAACAATGATAATGATAATAATAATAATATTATTGTTTTGTTGTTGTTATATTTCAATAATAATAATAATAATAATAATATATTATTATTATATTATCATTATAATGTTATTGTTATTATCATAGATAACAATAATGATAAGATAACAACAACAATATATCAACAACGACAAACAACAACCATCATCATCATCATCATCATTATGACAATAATATTATGTAGTAGTAATGCTGTTGTCTTTTTTATTATCTTTTCATTATGAAAATACAGCACAATAATTATGATAATAACAAGATATGACAAACAACAAACAAACAAGCTACTACTGCTACTACTTCTACTACTGTGACGACTACTATTAATAATGATAAGATACAGCTAGCAAAATTAATGATATTAATAATCATTTTCATCATCATCATCAAGAATAAAAAAACAAAAAAACAAAACAATGATGATGATATGATGATGATGTTGATAACAGTAACATTGGCAATAATAATACTGCTACTTCTATTCTACTATTACTAAGTGACACGAGGCAAGGCCTTCAAGACTAGCTTGTGATAACCACTAAATCCATACAAAAACTTCAAAGCGTGAGGATGTAGTGGGCAAAAAGACACACACACACACACACACACACACACACACACACACACTTTGATGTACCTTAACCTTTGACCACAAAATTTCAAAATATATTATGTTCATGCCAAACAAATGACTGTACCATTGTTTACTGAGAGCTGGATGGAAACCCAAGTTTCTAACATGCTTAGAACTGCGTTAAATTTTTCCACTGAGCCTTGTTGTGACATTGGCTTTGACCTCTTGACCTTGTCTTTTTACACAGATTTTGTTCTCATCATGATTAATCATTGTAAAAAAAAGATAAATAAAAAATAAATAAATAAATAAATAAAGATGATGATGATTATATACTGGACCTACTCTCTCTTGCACATGAAATTTGTTTCCTATGGATATCATTATCATTTTGTAACCTTGACCTCTAACCCACGACCTGGAATCTCATTACTAGTTTGAGGCTCTTATTCATTCATACTTATCACCCTCCCAAGTTCGGTTCCTATAGCGTTTATAGTGCCGAGAAAATACCAACGTTAAAATTTACCCCGCCCCCCCCCCCCCCCCCACACCCCCCCCCCCCCCGACACACACATTGTCATTACAAAGACACACTTCATTTACAGACGCGAGTCAATAATAATAATGCTAATGATGATGATGATAACGACGATTTTCTTTTTTTTATTTTTAAATTAAGCACTGTCAGGAGAGTTTTCCTTTTCGTCGTGTGCGCGCGCGCTCACTCACGCATGTATATTCACATAAACAAGCAAGTGCACGCACCTCCACCACGCCAAATCACACCCACACGCACACGCACACACACACACACACACAGTCCCATCACACACGCGCGCATGCACACACCCACCCACAGACGCGCGCGCGCGCGCGCGCGCGCACACACACACACACACACACACACACACACACACAAACCGCGCATATCCCTCCCTTAAACACATATAATCTTACATACATGCATTCAACCGTAGCCACCCTTCCTCACACACACACACACACACACACACACACAAACACAAACACACACACACTTGTGGTGTAGTTTCCGGATTTTTATCTTGGGATTAACAAACAAGAGGTCCTTTTAGTCCTCTGTGGATTATTGTCCCTTGTTACTAGCCTCCCATACTCTCAATTTCTGGTATTTTCTCCACTTAAGATTTCAAGAGAATGTTCAGTCTAGAATTTTATCCGCAATTCTGGTTTTACCTTCAGTTTTCTGCTCATGTTGTTGTTGGTTGTTTTTTTTTTTACCCCCAGATATGCTCTTAGCAATTTTGTATAGAGGTCCATGCCGAACAGTGCAGACTTTCTCTGTACTTGAATGTTTCTAGTCAGACAACAGATATCAGTTGTTAACAACCCGTGTATCTGTGTGATACATTGCAGATGTATTGTACGTGTGTACATAATTATCTTTTTAACAAGAAGTTAGGTCGTGTACCCACATCACATCGCATCACAAACACGATGAGAGAGTAGTTTTTGTGGGTTTTTTTTTTTCAAACAGCAAGACGATACTGTCAACACACTTACAAATTATAAACATCTTGTGATACATAATAAGTATATCTGCTTATATCACAGATTGACATAAGTTTACATTTGGGCCAACAGCAAAGTGAGAGCTGTATTATCAATGGTTTCTCCAGTCAATGGGAAATCATTTACAGCTTTGTCTTTTGTGAAGGATTATGACTCTCAAACTAGGAGGCAAAATTGCACTGGCTCTTAATGCTGCAGCCTTGTGGGCTGGTTAGCCTTTGGGAATCATCCCAACGCCGACTGTCCTAAATCCCTCTTGGCCGAAAGAGTGGGGATGTAACTTGGGCAAGACACTCTCCACCATAATCAAATTCTAGCCCAAATAGTCGGAACAGCAGTTGCCTCCTCTGCTGTTCTGATGGTCATAGTCGGACACGACTGACTATCGTATATATATATATATATATCTGTACAATGAACCAAGTTACCAGCTTCAACATGTTGGTTGCCGGGGGGTCCACGTTTCTCCTGTAGTCATTGTGTAGTTTTAGGATCCTGTCCTTGTCATCCTGGCTGAGTACCATGAGCTCTGCGGTGGGGTTGTCAATCAGACAGTTCGTGTGGGTCGCACGGAAGTTGTAGTACTTTGGGTCACACGAAGAGTTTATCTCTCGCTTGTACCTCTCGTGACCTGCAACACACACACACACACACACACACACACACACAAACACAAGCATCGTGTACACACAATGACAAATGTGTCAGCGTTCGATGGGTTTTGGAAACAAGAACATATACCCAGTATGCACACCACCGAAAACAGAGTACGGCTGCCTGCTCAGCCAGGTATATACAAAACGGTTACAGACGTAAAATGTTACATGTCTTACTGAATGTGTATGTGCGTGCCTGAAATCTAATTGAAAGAGACAGGAAACGAATGATGGGCGCCCAATGGCAGCCGTCAGTCGGCTCTAACCATGTAGGCAGCCTGTAGTGCAAATGGCCCCAAACTTGTAAAGCGCTAAGAGCTTGGTATCCGACCCAGGACAGGCGCTATATAAGTATCCATATCATTCATTCATCATCTTTCAAGAAAACGAACAAGAACAACAACAAACAAGAAAAAACAACCCCCCAAAACACCTGAGAAATGGCAATGACACCACCACCACCAAGAATGACTAGAGCAACAAGGAGTTTAACGATCATCAAAATGCACGCTTGTACGTGTGAAGCAAGACAGCAGGACTAGCACGTGTTCGTTTGATGACGTGTACAAAAGCACACAACATCAGAAACCGGGACAGGTTCTCTGAGTGTAGAGCAGCAGTGCAGAGTTTTAGCGAGCTTCATGGTTGTCCAGAAGGTTGTTCAGCGCTTGTTTCGGGTTCGGAGATGGTTGCGTTGTTCCGTGTAGTGTGTGTGTGTGTGTGTGTTGTGTGTGTGTGTGTGTGTGTGTTCGTGTTCGTGCTGAACGTCTATCCACATTTGTGATTTTAGACGAAAATCTATCATCTCCCCCACCCCACCCATGCCTTAAATCATCTCAACTTTACCTGTTCCTCTCTCCTCAAAGGATATAAATAAAACAAAATAACTAGTCAACCAGTAGAATTACAACAAAGAGCCAGTTGGGCTCCAAATTAAACTCTTAACTATTTCAAACACAGGTTGATTATCATATAAGACATTTCTAATGTAAGCAGATGGAACTGCAGATTTTGTAAATGACAGGTAAATATGGTTTTAACTGTTCACATTCATGGATGATATGCACGTGGGTAATTTTGTTGCCGCAAATGCAAATCACATTTGAAGTATATTTTGTTTTTATGGCATCCAATCGTAGTCTGTATACCAGACTGGTGAGCCTTCTGCTACTGTGATGTCCTTTTGTTTTAAAAGAAAACATGCGATCAATTTTGCACGAGTTATCGTCAGTATTTTCTCTGTCAGGGTCAGACTCCAGTTTTAGTTTATTGACATGGTTCCAGCAAGTTTTCTCCAGTAGAGAATAACCTTCTTGTAATGAATATGGAATACGAATTTCGATGGCATTGAAGATGTTCGTTGCGCCTTTTTTCGCACGGCGATCCACTCGCTCATTTCTCACAATCTCTTCGTGCGCGCGCGCGCGCGTGTGTGTGTGTGTGTGGAGAGGGTGAGGGTGGGGTCATAAGTGGTTGGGATTTGGACTTCTCAGTCCAGGGGTGGTATTCAATGCACCATCTTATCTACCTTCTCTGGTTAAAGTGTGTGTTTGCGGGTAACTCTACACGAGGCAAGGCACGAATACGTTGAATTCCATCCCTGGTGGGAGGTCTGTAAATCGGAAGCTCTGTTTCCCCCGGCGCTGTCGCCAGCTCTTCCGATGCGTAGAGCTACTGTCTTTTCTCGTCCTTCAGGGTCAATGTTTTCAATGCTGGAGTCTCGGGGTCTTGTGAAGGCTTCTCTCTGTGGGAGAGAGAGAGAGCCAATTGGCATGTCTCATGATCTGACAGCCGATTCATCCCCAGTGGACCCCTTGGATGATATATCTGCACTGGCAATGAACCGTTACCACCCTATTGTAAGTGATCCAGACACCAACAATAATTAAGCGGTGTTCTCAATCATAACGGAGTCGCCATCTGGTGTGAAATTCGGGATGCTTTTTTTTTTTTTTTTTTTTTTTTTTACCTGTGAAGGCCGCGTCGCCACGGTTCAGCGCCACCTAACCGTTACGGGGTGTTTGCTTTCTGTCTCGTCTGTCTGGCTGCTGTTTACAATAGGGATGGGATCCACTGATCTAAAAAATGCAATATACATATCAGTGGATGGGATCCCGCTCGCCATCACCGTTCTTTGGGTTCGACGTCCCCTCCAAGGTGAGGCTTTAGACAGGCCGCGGAGACCGTCTGGCTGCCGGTAACATGATCATGGGTTTCTTCTTTCCGTTCTTGGACTGCCAGACAACCAAAGATAGCAGTCCTCCTCCTCACCCCCCCCCCTCACCCCTCCTCTCTCTCTTCTGTGCGTGTGCGTGTGTGTGTGTGTGGTACACGGACTAGGACCCTTTTTTCCAAACATTTTTTTTATTCAAAGGTTTACATACCAAGTAAATATTTCACATTAGGAAGGCACAACAATATAGCGTTCCGAACATCAACCATTCCACACCAAGCATCACATCGGCAGAACAGCAAATATCAATTAAAACATTGATCTGTTTGATATTATAACACACAAATTACAATGAAATTGTAGTAATGACAGTAAACTATCTGTTCACACATTGCTTCCACTGGTACTGCTAAGCCCAATTCATATCAAAGTAATATAGGTTTAATTATACATAATATAAATCTTAATCTTGTACGATATTTATGTATGGTGCCCATTTCTGCACAAATTTGTTATATTTCATGGATATTCTAAAAACATACTTGTCAATTTCGTATGCCTTTTTAAGATCTTTTATGAACATTTGTATTGTTGGATTTGCTTTATTGATTCTACATTTGTATATAAAAAAAATTGGCTATCATTAAGATATGTAAGAAGCAACCATCAGTTTTTGTTTTATTATTGCACCCACAGAACACAAACACAGTTAAGATCAAGACTATCACAGTTTGAACACTTTTCTTTAAAGTAGCGTACAAACTCTGTCCAAAACACTTGTACATGATTACATTCCCATAGATAGTGTAGGATCGTGCCTTTTTTATCTTTACAAAAATTACATTTGTTGTCTGTTAACACTCCCACATTCCTCAAATTTGTCACAAGTACACGATAATTAATCTTAATCTGAAACTATTTGAATTTTATTTCTTGTATCTTTCGTGCATTCAAAAAAATATTCTTCCAATCGAGTTGGTTTTCAAAACAATGATTCCAATTTTTACAATCATTTGGTGGTACTGACTTCCCAATAAATATGTCATAAAATGATGTGTTCCCTTTGGAGCTTTTACCATAATTCTATAAACTTTATTGTAATCAACGTTATTCTGATTGTTACTTAATACAATATTCTTTTCTTTTAAAAGGCTTCTAATTGAGCTTATTATACCAAAGTATTTCATAATTGGAACTGGATTATGAATGATATCTTGAAATTCATGAAAATTAAAGAATCTTCCATTTTCTTTCACAAGGTCTTTTTTTTAATATTTTTTTTATATATAATAGACATCATTTCTAACCCGATCTTCGAAGTACAAAACTTTGCCCCCAATCTTAAATTTGTTATTAAAAAAACAAAGGTTCCATCAAAATGTCTTGTTCATCATGTCCAGCCACTGTATCAAAAAATTCTGAATAACTGAAAGGGTTTAACATTTACCCTCCAACTTTCAATGTTATTGGGCCATATTCCTGTAGCATTCCAACCTCAGGATATTCTTTTAACAATATCTTTTTCCATTTAGGACTAAACGACTGATTATAGATTTTTTTTCAACCATAATTATGAGTTTCAGTGATTTTATAAATGATGGGATGTGTGGAATATTTATACCTCCATTTTGGATACTGTGCACTGCTATTGATCTTTGAACTTTATTTCTTTTTTTGTCCCATACAAAATCGAATCACATTTTTTGCAATTTTTAATAGTCGTCTGGTAGGTTTGGAAGCATAATCCATAAATATGTTAACTTAGATAATATAAGTGACTTAAGAATAGCTACTCTTCCTAATGCTGTAACAGATCTATTCATCCATATATTAAATAGCTTTTTTGTCTCATTGAACTTGTCTGTTATATTTAATTCTGCCATTTTACGTAGGTCGTTATTAAACCACAGCCCTAGGATTTTAAACTGTGGTGGATTCCAGTTCATTTTCAAATTTGGTAGAAACTTAGTATTACTTTTACATTTACTTCCCAGCCATACGTTACATGTTTTTTTCATAATTTAATTTCAATCCTGAGATAGCTTCAAATTCCCCATGTACTTTGAAGAGTTCTTCATAAGATTTATTGTCACCTTCTAGAAAGAAAGAAGTGTCAGCGAACTGGCTTATTTTACATTCTGTCTCTGCAATCCTAATACTTTTTATATTGTTATCCTCACGGATTTTACAGGCCATTATTTCCGCACACAAAATAAATAAATAGGGTGAGACTGGATCTCCTTGTCTACAACCACGCTCAATCTTAATACTTCCAGAAGCTTTTCCGTTAACTACTACTGTAGATTTTTTATTGGTGTAAAATGCTTCTATCCAACGACAAATATTACCAAAACCAAATTGTTTTAAAACTTTATGCATATATTTCCAGCTAACCGAATCAAAGGCTTTTTCATAATCTATTGAAACAAGTAGTCCTGGGAGATTTTTCTCTTTCAAATAGTAAACAATGTCATAATGAAGCCTTAAATTATCCCCTATATATCGTCCTGCAACAAAACCTGTTTGATCTTCATTAATGAGTTTATCTAAAACAGTTTTAATCCTATTGGCAATACACGAAGACCCCATTTTGTAAGTTACATTCAAGAGTGATATATGACGCCAGTTTATGAGATATTCTCTAGGTTTATCTCCTTTTGGTATGCAGATTATAATGCCTTCTCTTTGTGTAATTGACATCTCTCTTTTTTCAAATCCTTGGTTTAAGGAACGTACTACTAAAACACCTAGCTGTTTCCAAAAAAATTTCAAAAAGTCCACTGTTATTCCGTCTGTTCCTGGGCTTTTACCATTCTTCATTTTCTTAAGTGCTTGTGTTGCTTCTCCCAATGTTATTGCCCCTTCTATTGCGTTTGCTTCATTCTCTGTTAATTTAGGTGAAAAACTAACATACCCATCTAAATTGATATCTTTTACTTCACGTTCCTGATATAAATTCTGATATTCTTTTGTTTCTTGTAACATGTCTCCTGTCTTATCTAAAGTTTTTCCATTCTTAGATACAAGTTTAAACATCTGTTTATTAATGCCTTTTCTCAAGATTACAAAAAAATATTTTGCCACTTTATCCCCTTCTGCCGCCCATCTAGCTTTACTTCTTATCAATATTCCTTGTACTTTTGTTTTTCTAAGATGAACAAGACTATCCTTTTTATCCTGAATTTGCTGTAACTCTTCCTGTGATTTACTTATTTTATCTTCCAAAGACGCAGTTTCCTCCTCTAATTGTTTTTCTGTTTATCTCTTTTCTTTTTCCTAGAACTATATACCATTGATGTTTTTCTTATTTCCATAAAAAGGGTATCTACGAATACCTGATCTGATATAGTAAAGTGTATTTGTTCTGTATGAATATTACACACTTCTTGTCTATTATACACTAATGCTGCATATTGCTCTTTTACTCTATTAAGTGTATCATTTATGGTCTCAACATAATTCTTATCCCTTAAAAGTGATGGTGAATTTCCAAAAATTCCTTGTTTTACTATTATTCTTAAATTCTAACTCTACTGAAATAAATGAATGATCACTTCTGTAACCAAACAAAATATATGTGTCTTTTACATGTGATAAAAGATTTTCTGAAATTAGGAAGAAATCTAGTCTGGCTTGTTGTGGATTTGATCTTCTCCATGTATACCTTAGTGTTTCTGGATTTACTTCTCTCCATATATCTATCAATTCCAGTTCACTTGTCAGTTCAATAACCTTTTCTTGGGCTTTGGGATTATTAATATGTTTGTAATTATCATAATCAAGTGGTGGGTTCAAAACTTGGTTCCAATCACCTCCTATAATTACGTTTTCAGATTCAAATTGTTTAATTTGACTCTCTAAATCTAAATAAAAATGTGGGTTATCTCTATTAGGTCCATAGATATTAACTAGTGTGATGCCTTTTTCCATAGTTTGAATAATCATAATTAGATAATTTCCAAAAGCATCCCTATTAGTTTTAACTTTGAAATCAAAATTATTACTAAACAAAATGGCCACACCTCTGGAACGTGAAGTATATGAAGCAGAGAAACATTCATAGCCCACTCTACTCTTATCTGTTTCTCTTGTTTACTTACAAAATGAGTATCCTGTAAAAAATAGATTTACTTTTCTGTTTAAGAAACTGAAAGACATCACGTCTTTTTGGTAATCTCCTAGGCCCTGGACATTAGCTGAAATTACCGAAATACTAGACATTTATGTTAATGAAGA
>NC_134897.1:22254864-22257364 GCF_041734735.1 Babylonia areolata | reverse complement strand
TTTTTTTTAATAGAAATATTTTATCTTTGAAGTCTTATCTTTGCTGTCAGTAATGATATTAACATAAAATTAGCTGGAACTGTAGCATTTTTCTATGTTTTCGGGAGCATGCTTCTCAAAACCATGTTAATAATAATAATAATAATAATAATAATAATAATGAAATGATAAAATACTGCACTCTTTCGCAGTATTTCACATCGATTCTTCAACATCAGCCACGTTTCCCTTTAAAAGTTCGCAAGATTTCTAATTGTATTGAAAGTTCGGGCATTCTAGGAAATATTGTAAATGACTCCGTTTGCAACGCCGAGGCTCCTACCGTGCATGCACCCCTCTCAACCACGCAGGATTCAGTGTCTGCTGAACCTCTCTACATGTTCCCGAGAAAAGAATTGGGACGTACCCTGAGTTACTGCCCTTGGCACAAGGATACCCTCTCGCGCCCCGGTTAGCGAAATAAAGACAAGCTCAACTTTGAACGCTTAAAAATCATATTTCTATAAAGGAAACGACCACATATTATATGCTGTCTTTTTCAATAGGGTCTTTTCTATTTGAATGAATAACCAGAATTGAAACATCTTTATTTATTCTTTCACAATCAAGGCTTGTATTGGCCAACTATCAATTCTTCGATGAATCAACGTGAAAATGTTCTAGTTTTATTCTATCACTCCAATATCACTCTTCCCGAAATTATTTTTTATACCGAGACCTGAAGGAGTCTTTTATAAATTCAATTTCAAACAGCAGCACGCTGTTCAAGACTCTGTCTCCCACGCGCGTGCGCGCGAGAGAGAGAGCAATATTCTTTGATGTACTGTTGCCGACGACGGCTGTTGCGACTCCATTACAAATGTGGGAAACAAAATATCACCACCCTGACTTCATCTGTCCAGATAATGTTCTATTCTTTTTTTCTTCTTTTTTTTTCCAGCGACAAACATTTCATTTTCTATTTAGGTGTAGAACGTTTCGTTTTGATGAAACAAACACACATACACACACACACATATATATTATATATCACAAGTGCCCTTTTTATCAATTTGCAGCGTTCAGGCTTTTCTGAAATTACGTCCGCCGATGATAGTTATTTTGATCTGGAAACTTAAGTTCAAAAGATTCATCAGCATTACCGGTATTAAATATGTTTTGTGTTTGAATACAAATACGGCCTTTGTCATAAAAAAAATCAAAATCAAATCAAATAAAATGATTGAACATTCACTGTCGCCGTTGACTCTACTCTCTCCTGGCATGACCCCAGTCCTCCACGCACTGACTTGCCATTCTGGACTTCGACTGAGTAGAGAGAGAAAATACGAATTTTCCAGCGCATTTTTCATATAGAAATTCACGATTTACTTTATTCTGAATCTTTTAATACCACACGCACGAAAAAAAAAAAAAAGAAAAAAAAAAAAAAGTTTTTCAGTTACAAGCAGGCAAATGTACGTATTAATGAGAATAATTCACCATTAATTGTTCTTCAGAGGCACACCAACTTTGAAAAAAAAATGTAGAAAAAACAACAACAACAACAACAACAAAAGCCACCTCAACTTTGAAAAAAAAATGTAGAAAAAACAACAACAACAACAAAAGCCACCTGACAGATTGATCAATGCTGTTTTTGGTATGCTGACCTGTATTTTGTAAACTTTCAGAAAGTACAAAAAAATGAAAAATTCCGACTTCAGCCGGGTTTTCGCGTGCTGTGACACACACACACACACACACACACGCACACACGTGTGTTTATTTCTTCTTGGGGGGGCAGTGGTGGGGGTGTGGGGGCAGAGGGGGGGGGGGGGTGTTAAGCCCAAATACAATAATATTTTTGATGAGACATAAGTTATTTGAAATATTATATGCATCAGCTGCACTGTCAATGAAACCATCTCTCTCTCTCTCTCCGTTATTCACTGATTCTTTAAGCTTAACTCCTGCGTGCCGCAAGCAAACGAGTACAAACACTGCACACAAGTTGCAAGCACTGTATGCAGTTTAAAACCGCACAGAATTAAGGAATGAGGACCAATGCACTAATGTGACACAAAGTAAGGTGGGGTGGGGGGGGGGGGGACAAAACAACAAAATGGAAAGAAACGAAAACGAAAATTAAAAATAATAAAATAGAGAAAGAAAAAGAAAAAGGACACCCAAACCCTTAATTAGAATTATCAAGGCCTGCATGCATCTGAATCCACAATAAATAAATAAATGAATACATGTTGACCAAAAGATAATCAAATGACCAAACAATATTTAACATACAGAGGCAAAAAATAGTGAACATTTATCGCATCATTCTTTTTTTTTTAAAACATTTTTAATTGAAGTAACCAACCGGTAGTCTCACTGTCTAAAACGATTGTCTTTCCATAGTTTGAATAAGCCGACTTTCTGCATGAAAGGGTCGACTTATTCGAGGTGTGGATAAGTTGACCAACGCAAAAGTCGACAATTCCGGAGTCAACTGTATAAATATAGG
>NC_134897.1:22244864-22247364 GCF_041734735.1 Babylonia areolata | reverse complement strand
TTGTGCCAGTCACTTGGACTTGGTGTCCTTGGACAACAACGGTACTTCGGAACCCAAAGCCGAAAAGTAGTGATGAAGACAGGGAACATTTGAAACTTGAATTAATGTTTCTATATATCTCTCTTTTATCGCAACATAGTGCAATGCCGATCGCTGTAGCTGCTCAAACAAAAATGGTTTGTTCCGTTTCCGGTCCGGTTCTAAACATACTCATTTCCGATGGTGAGCGAGAATATGATTTGAATGGATATAAGTACAATTAACATCCCCCACCCCACCCTGCAACTATGTGTTCTCGGTTTTGTTGTTGTTTAGCAGGAATCACACGTGAACTAGGAAGGTATCGCCTTTTGTTGTCTTGTTGTTGTTGTTGCTGCCGTTACCTCTATTTTGGATGTTTTTGTATTTGTTGGTGATGATGATGTTGATACTACTGTTGTTTTCGTTTTTCTCCTGGTGATTTCCAAGGGGTGCGGGGTTGGACGGGGTGGGGGGTAGAAGAAAAGACAGCACCGGCTGAGTTCAATGTCATAGTCATAGGCTCAGGCTTGTTTCTGCGACAAGTTCAGCTGGGCCCTTCGTCATCTTCAAGTTCTCGTTTTTCTGTTGTGTTGTCAACCTTTGGACTACGTGCCAGTAAGCAGACCCAGCTCCCTAAGCCTTTGACTGATCCCCCGCTGACACTTAATTAAGACCATTCAATCGTGTTCTACCTTTGTTCCGAGACCTGCGATATGGACGTTCCCGTAAGGGTGTTGGTTTGGGGTGTTAGTGACCATTCTTCGTTTGTTCCACGGAAACACTTAGGGCGTCTGGGCTGAAGTGGGATCGGACACGTAATAGCTAATCACCCGCCGTGTAAAGATTCTACATAACTTCACACGCTTGGTAAAACAAATACGGTCTTTCTTCTTCTTTGCTTTTTTTTTTCTTTCTTTCTTCGTGTTATTTTCCTTCTTTTTCTGTTTTTTCTTCTCTTCTTTCACCATCTCCCCCCCCTCCACCTTTCACCATCTCCCCCCCCCCTCCACCCTTCTTCCTGTTTTTAAATTTCTTTTTATTTGTATATCTTATATTCTTGCTCTTCGTGTTTTTGTTGTACCTGTGCTTGTTCTGTTTCTTCTTCTTCGTGATCATCTTCGCATTTCTTCTTTCTTTCTTTCTTTTTGCTTAGTCTTGGTCTTCTGTATCTCTTTTTCTTTCTTTCTTTCTTTTATCATCTTCTCAATTCTCCTCCTCCTCCTCGTCTTCCTCTCGCGTTCGTGCGCCGCAGCGCAGTTTCCAATATTCAATCAATAATACTTAAATTGGCTTTGATGTGTACGACCTCCGTTTCCAAGGGAGACGGAGAATTTGTATTACTTTACTTTCAATTGTGAACAAGAAAACGAGGTCATGTCTTCGAATACAACCTACCTGCTAGTGGGCCTAATTCAATGGGAAGCGGTTTTTAGAATTTTCGGATTTCGGAACAAACCTCAACGAAATAAACCGTTAATGATTCGAAAAACAACAACAACAACAAAAAACAAACAAACAAAAAACGGCTTTATTCGGGAGACTTACAACTTGTTATTGGTACGCCTGTGAAGATTTTTTTCATACTATTTTTAAATCAAATTTGGTTTTGGCAGGCAAAGTATTCCCAGAGAAAATTTCAATGTTAAAGTTTACCACAGACACACAGACAGACACACACAGACAGCTGAACACCGGGTTAAAACATACTTTGTTTACACATGTGAGTCAATGAAAATGATAGTAATTATGATGATGATAATAATAATGATAATGTAATAATATAGTAATAATGATAATAATCATAATGATAATAATCATAAATGATCGTAATCATAATGGTGAGGAGGGGAGGAGGAGAAGAACTGATAACAAAACTAAGAAGAAGAAGAAGATACTGGAGAAGAAGAAGATGAAAAAGAACTGATGATAAAACTAAAAAGATGTCTATGACAGCCAGTCCAGGGTGCGATGTGTCGACGATACCTTGCCCCCCCCCCCCCCCCCCCCCCCCCCCCGATCCCCTGGCCCTCCCGCTCCTCACCCCTCCCTCCCCTCCCATTCCACAACCCCGCGACAAATCCCAGGTTGACGTTTAATTAGCACCAGTCAACTGAGATCAAACACTTTTCGGAGACTGTACGTGGTAAATAGACGGACGAGGTGGGTGCGGTTAGTCTGTTTTTGTTCCTCGGAGACACTTAGGGTGTCCGTGTAGGGTAAAGGGGGGAGGGAGGGGGGATCGGACAAGTAGCCGGTAGCCGTGAAAAAAACACAGCCACAAAACTAAATCTCCTTGCTGAAATTTTATACTTAACTTCACAGGTTAGACGATTAAGTTTGTTTGCTGTTTTCCCCTTCTTTTTCTTTCTTTCATTCTTCGTCTTGTTGTTTTGTTTCTTCTTCTTCTTCTCTTTCTCCCCCTCCTCATTATTCCCCTATTTTGTCTTCTTTTTTTTTTTTCTTCTTCTTCTTTTCCCCA
>NC_134897.1:22219864-22239864 GCF_041734735.1 Babylonia areolata | reverse complement strand
CCCCCCCGCCCTGCCCCCACTCTCCCACCCCCGTTCCCCTGCGCCATGCAAAACATGTAAAGGTAAACAAAACAAAAACAAGCAAACAAACAAACAAAACACGGCGGCATGAGTCGACACGTGTCGGTTATTGTTGATCATGATTTGTATTTGTATTTCTTTTTATCACCGCAGATTTCTTTGTGTGAAATTTGGGCTGCTCTCCTCAGGGAGAGCGCGTCGCTGCACTACAGCGCCACCCTTTTTTTTTTTTTTGCATTTTTTCCTGCATGCAGTTTAATTTGTTTTTCCTATCGAAGTGGATTTTTCTACATAATTTTGCCAGGAACAACCCTTTTGTTGCCGTGGATTCTTTTTGGAGCGAAGATTTGGGGGAGCGAGATTGAAGGAAGGCGAACTGGAGTCATTCTGAACATGACGTCATTGTAGAAATACGTCATCGTAGTGATAACGTGTTTCTATAATACGTCACTGTCATTCACAAGTATTGAGGAAGGCAAACGCGGAAATATTTATCATTTCTCTGCCTCTGTCTCTATGTCTGTCTGTCTGTCTCTCTATATATATATCTACTTTTTTTTTCGTTTGAATAGGTCCCAGAGATTTAGATACTAAAAAAAAGAAAAAAGGAAATTATCTACATCCTTAATATTTTGGGGACGTACCTGTGTAATGGGAGTGCCAGTTTCTGAACAACTCGTTAGTCAGCAGCTTTCACAAACGCTGTCCTGCTGGGTAACAGGTCACTCTTCTCCCTGTTGACCAGCACTTAACTGGTTGAACAAATGCGATAGCCCCAAGGGGGAAGCCGTGGGGGTCGGGGGTGGGGGTGTGAAAGAATGTCGAACGTGTTCTCAGCAATCAGGAAGGCTGGAATGTTCGCAAAAGAAGGACGTAGAATGCGATGACGTTAGTAACAAGAAAGACGTCATTTAGACGTGACCATTATCGGCTTTCCTCAGTAACCTATCTGATGCGTCCCGCTTTGACAAAAGCTTAACTTTTTTCGATAGACTTTGACAAATCTTCCAGTGTGCATCGTTGTGTCATATGTAGACAAACAGCCAAACACATGAATAGATACGGTGATGTTGATGATGATGATGATATGGATACTTATATGATAATGAGATGCTGCCTACAACATTTTTTCTTCTTCTTCTTCTACTCTTGCTCTCTTCTTCTTTCCTTTCTCGTTGGAATAGGGCGTATCGTCTATTCAATGGATGTTGATTTTGATACAAAGACCTAGTACGCAGTTACTCACTTCAGCACACATGCAGACAAACATACGCACACACACACACACACACACACACACATACACACGCGCGCACATGCACACACACACACACACACACACACACAGGCTACTGTAAATAACAGCCTAAGACATCTTGAACATCTCTCTCTCTCTCTCTCTCTCTCTCTCTCTCTCTCGCTTGTCTCTGTCTCATTCTCTCTCTTTCACACATCACTATCATTATGTATATATACATATAAGTCATACGGGCGCGCGATCTCTCTCTGTGTGTGTGTGTGTGTGTGTGTGTGTGTTCAGATTACTTTTTTGTTTTGGTCCTCTGACGAAAAATTGACGGAATGGTCAACGTCAGAAGCATGTCCTGAATTTATGTGCATGGAGCTGGCTGTACTTGTGGCGAGTTTTACTTTTCTGTGTATGCGTGCGCGAGCGCGCGCGCGTCTGTGTGTGTGTGTGTGTGTGTGTGTGTGTGTGTGTGTGTGTTTGCGCGCGTGTTTGTGTGTGTGAGTGTGTGTTTTCCTCAGGTTCTACGGCGATCGATATTGACATTGCATTCAGCCTTGATACGGCCCTGTGTGGTCTGCTGAGCCGAAAGCAACAATGATAAATGAATGGCCCCACTCACCCCGCGGCCCACAAACACGCACAGACACACACAGACGCTCTGACATTTCAAAGGACGCAGTTGCCCTTCTGGAGAAGAATCAAACATTAATGGAAGCAGCCAATACAAGCTGTTCCGATGAGTAGGGCTGCAGTTTCATTGTTCATTGCACGCGACATGCAGAAAAAAAAGAAGGAAAAAAAAAAGGCTTATGTAACAAGCTTCCTTCCTTGAGCAACACTGTATGCTAAGTGGAGTGATGGTCTAGAGGTAACGCGTCAGCCTAGGAAGCGAGAGAATCTGAGCGCACTGGTTCGAATCACGGCTCAGCCGCCAATATTTTCTCCCCCTCAACTAGACCTTGAGTGGTGGTCTGGACGCTAGTCATTCGGATGAGACGATAAACCGAGGTCCCGTGTGCAGCATGCACTTAGCGCACGTAAAAGAACCCACGGCAACAAAAGTGTTGTTCCTGGCAAAATTCTGTAGAAACATCCACTTCGATAGGAAAAACAAAATAAAACTGCACGCAGGAAAAAATACAAAGGCATGGGTGGCGCTGTAGTATACGACGCACTCTGGGGAGAGCAACCCGAATTTCACAAAGAGAAATCTGTTGTGATAAAAAGAAATACAGTTACAAATACCTAAGAGGTACAGGTGCAGAGAGCGGGTGCAGGTATGGAGGTGGGGACAGACACTACCACCTGTAACTTCTGTGGTGTTCATGATCCTCTTCAACAGTATCGATCATTTCTTTTAGCATTGTCTAGGGTAACACCGTTTGCTGGCCATGCATGACCAGACAGACGACCACAAAACTTCAGTGGCGTTCACATCGTTCCCAAGTATGTTATGCCAAGGAAGAGACTTTTTCTTTCTTTCTTTCTTCTTCTTTTTTTTCCCTCTGCAAATTTCATAATGCAGTGTTGATTTTCCTCTCATCTCCAGCCCATGACGCCCTGCCTCCAACAACCTACATGCCTAATACGTCGATTCTGCACCAATGTTATGTGCAAAAGCATCTATTCTTTACTCCTAAGAAATAGGACAATATACATTTTTTTAAAATGAATAATAAGAAGAAGACGGCAGGCTATTACGTACTGAACCGGTGAATGATTTTGAGTTAGCGCATTTGTTTCTGTTTTGATTTGTTTTATTCTTTTCATGAAGAAAATCTGATTTAAAAAGGATTACAATGAGACATGCACGCACACATATCATTTAACATTATAGCATGAGCACAGATATGAAATCGCGATTGCCTCCATCGAGGAGCTAATCTATTTTCATTGATCAAACGTCGTAAAAATCGTTATTGATGACTGAACGTCGCGCCCTTTTTTGTTTATTTGGTTAAAAGAAAATTTTTATGTATTCATTTCTCAACCAGGACAGTGAAAGGGGAGACAAAAATGTACAAGTTCAGGTACAGGAAGTCTGGAAATGGAGACAACTGTTCCTGGCAGCGATGAGATGCTGTCATCGACTCAAGAGTGACCTTTTCTTTCAGCACCACCATCAATCCCTTGGCCCGCAAACATGTTATCATTGAGCAGACGTTCGTTTTCCCAGATTGTGAGTCGAAATGGAAATTCATTTAAACTCCAGATCTAGACTTTTCATAACTATGTTTAAGTAACGTTTAGTGTTTTAGCTAGATACAGATATAAAAGCAACAGTAATTTACATCCGATGAAAACAGATTAAGTGGTGGAGTGTTTTACTATTCTACTTCTAGCTTAAATCTAATAGTGGGGAATCAGATACCATGTCTAGAGTCTATGAACTCCAACATCACGGAGTGTTTGGCCTGTAATCTGGTTAAGAGATTCGCATAAGATGTTTTTTGCTTATCAAGGTAAATATCAGACATACAGAGCTGTGCCTAGGATGAAACCGGTCATTTTTTCATAATCATGGAAAGATACATTTAGATCTATCACTGCAGCTTTAGATCCATAATCTACTTGTGTCATATTCCAGCAAGCAAGTCAAAACACTGAAAGCATTGCCATGTGAAACTTTTCCAGTATTGATTAGAGGGACCTGTGCTTCGTATGTACATATCTGGAAATTAGGAAATAGAATAGGAAATTACCAAACGTTAGGAAGAGGTGTCCATCACAACGATTAATATCTGTGCAGTGGAGTAGAAATATGGCATTCCCGCTCCTCTGATCTTCTCAATTATAAGGCCTGGATTTTTTTTAATATATATTTTTTTTTATAACAGTTCATTACCCGTTCTTCATAACTGATATTTACCTGAAAAGGATCAAGGTGGCAGAATGGTAAAGACGTTTATCTACAAGTACAGTGTCCGTGAGGGTCTGGGCTCAAATCCCGCTCTCGCCCCATCTCGCCATGTTTGACTGAAAAATCAAACTGAGCGTCCAGCCATTCGGATGAGACGATAAACCGAGGTACCGTGTGCAACACCCACTAGGCGCACTGAAAAAGTACCCATGGCAACAGAAGTGTTTGTCCTCTTACAAAATTACGTAAAAGAAATCAATCCTCTCTGATGGGTAAACAAAAAACAAACGAAAATCCCCCCCTCTCTCTCTTTACACACACACACACACACACACACATATATATATATATATATGTATATATGCATACACTCAAGCCCTGACAGGCGCGTTGGTTTATGCTGCTGTGAGGCATCTGCTAGCAGATGTTGGTAGTGTTGCGTATAATATGGAGCACAGGGACGCCTCCTTGAGAAACTGAAACTGTAACTTGCATGAAATATTCCCTGTGTGGCATTGCATTGTCATGTACTCGAGGTACTGAAGTTTTCAAAAAATCACTTTGCATTCCCAACGTACAGGTCACGCATTGCATTGTCATGTACTCGAGGTACTGAAGTTTTCAAAAAATCACTTTGCATTCCCAACATACAGGTCACGCATTGCATTGTCATGTATTCGAGGTACTGAAGTTTTCAAAAAATCATTTTGCATTCCCAACATACAGGTCACGCATTGCATTGTCATGTACTCGAGGTACTGAAGTTTTCAAAAAATCACTTTGCATTCCCAACGTACAGGTCACGCATTGCATTGTCATGTACTCGAGGTACTGAAGTTTTCAAAAAATCACTTTGCATTCCCAACGTACAGGTCACCCTCCTCAGTCGCAGCAGCAGCACCTTGGTGATCGCAGAGCATGACAACCAGGCACTGACGCCCATCACGCTCAACACGGTGACTGCAGCCACACAGCTTGGTGAAGACGTGTCCTGTCTGGTTCTGGGAACCCAGTGTTCCAAGGTGAGTGATGGAGACCGGAACTGACTGCTTTTATAAAAGCGACATTCCAAAGACCCGAAAAAAATAGGCGAAATTCACGTGAAAATAAATCAAGCAGAAAAAACAACAACAACAACAACAACAACAACAAAACAACAACAAAAAATAAAAACAGAGCCGCCCATCCATATCTATCAACACGAAATTTACCCGCCAGTTTCGATTGAAACCATAGCGCAAGTACAATAAAAGTAAGCATTCTGTGTCAAAGAACGATAATAGTTCTGAGTGCAGTCCTGTTGCCTCAGCCGAGAAGGGATCTGCCCAAAGATTTGGTAAAATGGGTATGCCAGGTCAAAAGTTTCACTCTCTCCGACTTACGAAAGAAATTTTTTTTTTTTGCTGTCAAGTTCGTGCGAAATTCGGGTCTGTGAATGAATATATACGCAGTGACAAAAAAGTTGGTGCAACTGTTTTTTTCTGTCAGTGCGATTTTCGCTGGCTCGAGGAAGGTAAATGTTAATGCGAAGAAATTTGAATTAAAGAATTAAAAGAAATGTATTTAATATTAAACAAAGATATCTGCTCTGAATTAATAGGTACATAATCACACACACACACACACACACACACACACACACACACACACACACACACACACACTGGGTCTCTCTCTCTCTTAGACACACACATACAAACATAGACACACATACACGCGCGCGCGCGCACACACTCACACACACACATACACACACGCGCGCGCGCGCGCACACACACACACACCAAATTTCGAAATACTCATGTCTTTGTCCGGGATAACTAAACCTTGTGGTGGACTGGTTTGTCCGGTTTTCGTTTGGTTTTTGTTAGTTTTTTTGCTTTTGTTTTTGTTTTGTATTTCTTTTTCCTTTTTTTAATATTATCATGTGCCAGTGAAAGCGTGACAAAACGCTTCAGTGAAGACCAATCGAACTACCTTAATCCCCCTTTTCACTTGAACATCGCTACCTCCAACTCCCACAGGAGACAGTTTGTCATATATAGATGATGAAGGATGACGATGATGATGACGCTATGGAGGTCCATAGCAGTAGGCTTGGTACTACCTCCCCCAACCACCCCATTCTCTCCCAATTTTTTCACAGAATGTTAAGTTGTGAGACCGATCAGAGTGCATGCAGTCTCATTGAGGCGTGGCGTGTCAATTCAATATTTAATGATAGATTAAAATTTTTTCTTCTCGTCCTTTGTTTCTCCCTCTGGGGCGCGAGCGTCACGCCTCACGAGCAGAGCTTTGAGGCGTTTTTCCGCCGTCACGGGGTAGGCCCACCAACTAGTTTACAACAGTCAGCGATTTGTCTGAGAATCATCGCGCACGTGGGAAAGTGAACTTCACATTCCAGTTGCAGACAAAACAAAGAGTGGGGGGATGGGTGGGCGTGGTAGGGATGGTGGGGTGGGGGTAAAACGCCGGAAAGACAGCGCAGCCGGTAAAAGGAATTGGTCATCGTTTGTCTCATCTGACTTGTAATTCACTAGCGGTAGTTACTTTTATAGTTACTTTTTTTTTTATTAACCATCTCTTCACTTTTGGCGGGCAAGTCGGGCAGAAGTCAGAGGGGGGCGGGGGTGGGCGGGTGGGGGGGGGGGGTATGGGAGCCTTGGGGGGAAGACAAGTTGTATTTTTCATCCACTTGTTCCCAGGACAAGTGAAAATTGTTTGTCCTGCACACACACACACACACACACACACACACACACACACACACACACAGAGCCAAATAGAGCAATCCAAATTATAAACAGCTTTAACTGTAGACACAATACTTTAATATATGGCATCAATTTTTTTTTCATAAACACGCCCATTTAAAAACCCATTCCTGCAAGTTCAACTCCTCAAACAGAATGTTTTAATTAATTTATTCAAATTCACTTTTATCAACACATTCCGTCATGGTAACTTATACAGTTATCAAACATTCATGAGCCGTGCCTGTTGAGAGTTGAGTAAAACGGTTTGGCGTTCACCTTTGAATTAACGTCAGTTTCTCAGGTGCTGGTGTCAAAGTAAAATTTGTGTAGGTCGCAGTTTTTTTGTTTTTTTTTTAAATCATGAAAAAGAGGGGAGGGGGTGGGGAGAGTTATATATCTAACGTGATCACAAACACTCACCACTGGTCCCTCCAATACCTCTATCTTATTCCCCACCCTTCTCTGTCTCTTCTCTCTCCCCCATTTTTTGTTTCGTTTTTGTGTTTGTTTGTTGTTGTTTTTTCGGTGACAGCCATGCTTTCCTTCACTGTATAGGATGCTGTCGCTCACGCGCTAAAGTATGCACTCTTTTACAGGCGCGCCCACATACGCAAACATGCGCACTTGCACGTCACAGCACACACACACACACACACGGACGTGCACTGACATACACGCAACTTGAGGGGAGATGGCACAAACGGATATCCCGGCCGAAAGCGTGTGTTCAGCCTGTCAACGGTTATTGAGAACAATTCATCATACTTGGCCACGGTGTGTTGTCTGTAAGTAAAAAAAAAGTTAAAAAAAGGTGCGCGAACACACACACACACACACACACACTTTTCAATTGGCAGGTAAATGTTTGTTCACATAGATTTCTGTGTTAAGACTCTATCCCCTCCGCACCCATTATGTAGTTGTTGTTGAGTGTATGACTTCGAATTAAGAAGAACAGAAATTGAAATGGATGAGCTCACTGCAACATTTCTCTTCTTCTCCAGGCGGGGGAAGGGGTGGGGTGGATGGGTGGGTGGGGGTTCCAGGGTGTTGTTCCAGTTTCCTGTCTTATTTTGTTTTTTTTTTTAGATTGCTGATGAAGTCAGCAAGGTAGCTGGAGTGAAGAAGGTCCTTCTTGCTGAGAATGATGCCTTCAAAGGATTTCTGCCTGGTAAAGATAGCAAGCATTTTGTTTTCACCGTCAAGACGTAAGCTAAATTCTTGGTAGAATTATTAGAAACTTGTTTTCTCTGCATTCTCTCCCCCACCCCTTCTCCCTGCCCCCTCCCCCTAAGAAAAAAAGTATATATATATACATATATATGATTTCACCACAATTGATAATTTTTCTTCTCCATTTTTTTATCTGTTCATTTTAATTTTTTATGTGAAGTTTGTGTGGTTGAGTATGTATATGTGTGTGTGTGTGTGTGTGTGTGTGTGTGTGCAGTCCATGTACATTTGTGTGTATTAGAGAATATTTGAATATTTGTGCGTGCATACTTGTGTCTGCGTGTGTACGTGCGCGCGCGTGTGTGTGTATGTGTGTTGTATTGTATTCCTTTTGGGGGGGAGGGGTGGGGGTTGGGGGGGTAAAGTCACTTCCTAGTTTGTCACATCACCAGTAGGCAACGGTTCGACATTGTGTGTGTGTGTGTGTGTGTGTGTGTGCAGAAGCTGTCACGCCCGCAGTGTTGGCAGTTCAACAGCAGCACAATTTCACCAACATCCTAGCTGGAGCATCCACCTTTGGCAAGGTTGGTGAGTTTATACATTCATGACAGGAAGGTGGCAGAGTGGTTAAGACGCTTTTCTGCTAAAACAGTGCCCATGAGAGTTTGGGTTCGCGTCCCGGTCTCATCCTATATGATCCTTTCTCCAAAGTTTAAATGGACAATCAGACTGAACGTCTCGTCATTTGGATGAAACGGTACACCGAGCTAGGTCTTGCATACAGAACTGAAAAAAAAGGAACTCATGGCAATTATAAATGTTGTCCTCTGGCAAAATTCTGCAGAAGAAATCCATTATGATAGGTGCACAAATGTATTGCTGCATGCAATTTAGGCCTGACTAGCGCGTTGGGTTTTGCTGCTGGTTAGCCATCTGCCTAGCAGACGTAGTGTAGCGTATAATTGTATGGATTTGCCCGAATGCGGTGACGCCTCCTCGAGAAACTGAAAGTGAACGGAAACTCATGTTGGCATGATTGTCAGAAATTTCACACAAGGGCATTGGGTTAACCAGCAAAGCCTCGTCCATTATGTGGTTAAAATTATTTCACTTTTACTGTTCTACATTGTTGTGTAACAGATCGCTAAAACTATATGATATACGTGTGTATTTGTCATGTGCGAAAGCAGTGTATATATCAATGCACGCAGACCAGTTCTGCCTGCAGAAGCTCATGTCAGATGGTAGCAAAGAAGTGACTGCAGTTTCAGTTTGAGTTTCAGTTTGATTTACTGGGCACAGAAAAGATAAAACTGTTAGTGTTTAAACTTGTCAGTGCTTTCGAAAATGCCACAGAAATAGTTGCCTGCACCTTAACACACAGCCGGACTATTTTTACTTTTAGAACATGACGTCACTTGATTATAGTAGAGTGTAAAGGGAGGAAAGTAGCAGAATGGTTAAGACGCTCATCTGCCAATACAGAGGGTCTGGGTTCGAATTACGCTCTCGCCCTTTATCCTACGTTTGACTGGAAAATCGAATTCAGGGTCTAGTCGTTCGGATGAGACGATAAATCGAGGTCCCGTGTGCAGCACGCACTTGGCACACTGAAAAAGAGCCTCATGGCAACGAGAGTGTTGTCCTCAGGTAAAATTCTATAGACGAAACCCACCCTGATAGGCACACAAATATAATATGCAAGGCCTGACAAAGCGCGTTGGGTTATGCTGCTGGTCAAGCATCTGCCTAGCAGATGCGGTTTTGCGGATATGGACTTGCCCAAACGCAGTGATCCCTCCTTGAGAAACTGAAGCTGAGACCGAGATTAAAACACCATCAACATCCAGTGTGGACCCCTTGAGGCGGCTTGGTGATGACGCCCATCACCATTCCGGCAGCTCCTACAGTTCCGTCATGGTCAGGACGTGTCGCTCATTGTCCATTCTTACTACAGTGGCTAGGTCGCGAGGTGGGGGTGGGGGATAAGAGAGTTGGGGTGTGTGTGACGGGGGTAGGGGGGTGGGGGTGGGGGGTGCTAAGGCAACCCACGGCCTCCATTCATCCTCTTTTCACCCAGGCTTCTGATTTGATGACTAGTGAGTAGATTATTTGAAGTTTTCTGTTAAAAAAAAAAAAAAAAAAAAAAAAGAGAGAGAAGAAGGAAAAGATGAATGTGTGTGTGTGTGTGTGTGTGTGTGTATGCGCGCGCGCGCGCGCGCGTGTGTGTCACTGTATGTGTCACTGTGTGTATCACTGTGTGCATGTGTCACTGTCACTGTGTGTGTGTGTGTGACTGTGATGCAGGCTGTCATCCCACGCGTGGCAGCCAAGCTGGACGTATCGCCAATCTCTGAAATCATCGGCATCAAGGATGGTAGCACTTTCAAGCGACCCATCTACGCAGGTAACAGAAATCAAATTTGGCATTGCAAATATATCTTTGTGTTGAAGTGGATGTATCGGTATTTCATATTACAAGAACAACAATGACAACAACAACAACAACAACAATAATAATAATAATAATAATAATAATAATAACAATAACAATAATAATGATAATAATAGAAGAAAAAAAAGTTAAATGATTATGATAATAATAATCATAGTAATTAATGTATTCATACAGCGCTTAATCTTGTGCAGAAACAAATCAGATGCTTTAACACTCAATGTTCACATGCGTGCATAATTCTGAATCAAAGGGAGGGGGTGGGGGGGAGGGAGAGACAAAACTCATAAATCGTAAAATAAAAATGTGTAAAAACAGTGAAATGAAAGAGGGGGGAAGGGGGGGGGATTGGGGGGGGGGATCGAGAGAGCAACAGATAGGGGGATATCATTGACGACGCATGCACTCTTACTCATTCACACTGTCTCCTCATACCAATAGCAGGGCCACATGGAGTGGTCTTTTTGTTTTTATTTTTCATTATAGAGTGTTTACTATAACCTCAGAATTAGCATGGGTAAGCAGCACACAATTAGCACTACACACTAAGCAGTGCCTACACAGAAGCACACATTTCCTGCTTAGCACACCCTAGACTAAGCACCACACAGTGGCACACACAGCAGCACACATTTCCTGCTTAGCACACTGTATACTAAGCAGCACACAGTGACACATTAAGCAGCACACATTTCCCGTTTAGCACACCCAAGTCTAAGCAGCACACAGCGACTCACTAAGCAACACACATTTCCTGCTTAGCACACCCCAGCCTAATCAGTACACAGTGACACACACACAGCAGCACACACATGTCCTGCTTAGTACACCCTATACTAAGCAGCACACAGTGGTACACTGAACAACACGCATTTCCTGCTTAGTACACCCCAGACTAAGCAGCACACCGTGACACATTAAGCAGCACACATTTCCTGCTTAGCACACCCTAGACTAAGCAGCACACAGTGACACATTAAGCAGCACACATTTCCTGCTTGGCACACCCTAGACTAAGCAGCACACAGTGACACATCAAGCAGCACACATTTCCTGCTTGGCACACCCCTGACTAAGCAGCACACCATGACACATTAAGCAGCACACATTTCCTGCTTAGCACACCCCAGTCAAAGCAGCACACCATGACACATTAAACAACACACATTTCCTGCTTGGCACATCCCAGACTAAACAGCACACAGTGACACATTAAGCAGCACACATTTCCTGTTTGCACACCCTGTACTAAACAGCGCACCTGGAACGCAAACACAAAACCAAAAGCCAGGTCAGAAACGATCTCAAAGAGATCACTGACATGAAAGGCCTATAACCATCTCAGCACCTTTCAACACATGTCCAACAATGTGCACAATTCTTACACAGAGATCTATGTGAGGTAAAACCAGCTTTATTTAGCTCACCAGACACCAACCATGACATAAAACACTGCGCACTACACATAGGACTGAGCAATGTAACTCTCAGTGCTTATCAAATCCTGTAAATACCATACAACATAATTATGAACGATGAATTTGTTTCCATTTTAACCAAACAACTCCCCACTTTGTCACCACAAAGTGTCTCACTGATACAGTTACCCACTTTGTCACTACAAAGTGTCTCACTGGTACAATTACCCACTTTGTCACCACAAAGTGTCTCACTGGTAAATTACCCACTTTGTCACCACAAAGTGTCTCACTGGTACAATTACCCACTGGTAAATTACCCACTTTGTCACCACAAAGTGTCTCACTGGTAAATTACCTACTTTGTCACCACCAAGTGTCTCACTGGTACAATTACCCACTGGTAAATTACCCACTTTGTCACCACAGAGTGTCTCACTGGTAAATTACCCACTTTGTCACCACAAAGTGTCTCACTGGTAAATTACCCACTTTGTCACCACAAAGGGTCTCACTGGTACAATTACCCACTGGTAAATTACCCACTTTGTCATCACAAAGTGTCTCACTGGTAAATCACCTACTTTGTCACCACAAAGTGCCTCACTGGTAAATTACCCACTTTGTCACCACAAAGTGTCTCACTGGTACAATTACCCACTGGTAAATTACCCACTTTGTCACCACAAAGTGTCTCACTGGTAAATTACCTACTTTGTCACTACAAAGTGTCTCACTGGTAAATTACGCACTTTGTCACCACAAAGTGTCTCAGTGGTAAATTACCCACTTTGTCACCACAAAGTGTCTCACTGGTACAATTACCCACTGGTAAATTACCCACTTTGTCACCACAAAGTGTCTCACTGGTAAATTACCTACTTTGTCACCACAAAGTGTCTCACTGGTAAATTCTTATGAAGCAACATCATAATTTCACTGACACAATGTTTCCCAACAGAACTAAGTTATTATGTATGTATGTATTTTTACATCTCTCTCTGTCTCTGTCTCTGTCTCTGTCTCTCTCTCTCTCTCTCTCTCTCTCTCTCTCTCTCTCTCAAATCAAGGAGTAGAGGATATAAACGGATTTCTACGTACACTTCGATCGAGACTAATCGACTGTCGTTGGCAGGAATGGTCGAGCCATATCCAAGATAGTAATCGTTTTGATTTTTATAGACAGATTAATTTGAGATATACGGTACCAGTTTATTTGGCTATGAATATGGATAGACATTTAAAATATATCATGGCAAAGCTTAGATTTGGAATTTCTGATTTGTTTACGCATTATTACCGTTACAGGCAACATAAAGATAGTGACCTTATTTGTCCTTTATGTAAAAGTGCGACGGAGAGTGTTGTCCTGTGTTAAGTGATCTCAGAAATCAGCCGATACCTTCAAAATTTCATAGGCAACCCTCCTTGTTCAGACTGTATTTGCTTATGTCATCCACTAAGGAACACGTTAATAAACAGCTAGCAATTTACTTGTATAAAGCCTTAAAGATTAGAGATACAATATGCAGTTGAGTGTGTGCTAGTTTTCCGCTTTTTTGTCATTATGTGTGAATAAGACTAAATGCAGATTATGACTGTTTTTCTCATTTTCAGGTTACAACTGTGTTATGTTACATATCTGAATATATCACCTCTGTAATGTTTGTTTACGCCACCCATTCATGAGGGGCCATGGCCTATATTGAATAAAACATCAGTATCCGTATCTCTCTCTCTCTCTCTCTCTCTCTGTGTGTGTGTGTGTGTGTGTGTGTGTGTGTGTGTGTGTGTGTGTGTGTGTTAGGTTCTGTTTTGGCTGTTATTGTTGTTTTTACCATGCGGTGTGAATGTATTTACTCCCCCACCCCACCTCTCCTGCCACCCCCTCCTTCTTTTCTCGTATTCCCCAGACTTATTTGTAAATTTCCTTCATGAGAGTAGAATGAAACCAGGCCAGTAAGAGAGTATTCCCTTTTCCCTCAACAAAAAATACCTTTCGATTTTGATTTCCATTTTCCTCTCTCTCTCTCTCTCTCTCTCTCTCTCATTCTCTCACACCCTATCTCTTTGTATATCTAACTCTCGTTGTCTCTCCATTGCTGGAAATCCGACCCCCCCTCCATTCAAAGCTGTTTGAAATCGTTCTGGACAAGCCTTTGCTACCCGTACCCCCCCCCACCCCCTCCCCCTCTCCTTTACAGCTGAATGGAAGCAAAGGGGGGGAGGTGGTGTGGGTGGTGGGGGGTGGTGGTCCTATTGTAACAGCCGGTATGGAAGCCCCGTCCCCACTACAACGTGGCAAAAGTAAGGGAAGTGGGGAGGTTTGGGCTCCCCTGTGTGTACCGACACTTCTCCATTATTAGTACGGTGTGGTGAAAGTAGAGGATGGGAGATGTTTTATTCTAGCGTGTAGAACCCCCTGTCATCACCAGCTGTCTCACCCCCCCCCCCCCTCCCCCAACCCCCACCTCACCTCACCTCACCTTACCTCACCCCACTCCTTATTACAACATGACTGAAGTGGTACAGGGGACGGTCGTTAACCCCTCGGAGGGTCATTGCAGGCTGGTCTACACAGACACACTGGGGTTAAAATGTGCGCCAGCCAGATTTAACCCCAGGGTTAAAAACCAAAGGGGATAAGAATAGGATACAACACCGGCAGATTTTTTTTTTCATTGCGTCAACACAGAAAATTAAGACATTTATGCGTCTCTTTGTGTGTGTTTATCCCCCCCCCCCCGCCCCTTATTTCTTCTTCTTTTTTTTTTTTTAGCCCGTTAAATTTTAAATTGAAACCACATGAAAAGGGAAACTCAACACCTCGAGACTACCGGAGAAATCGAACAAGCCCACCAATATATCTCTCTAAAGAATGGTCAATGAAGAGAGAACAACACGCTTTCAAAGGGCGCTTTTTTGGGGGTTGTCTTGAAATTACTTTTCTTGTCGTTCATTTATTGTCTGTCTGGTACCAGGTGGTTTTGTGACGTACGCGTTCACACGTTAATCGGTTGTTGTTGGTTTTTGTTGTTGTTTTTTGTTTTGTTTTGTTTTGTTTTTTCCCCCTTAGAATAGGGATTTGGGTGGAAAAGGTAGATTTGATTACAAAGAAATAAAAATTAAAAGAAGTAATTATGTCTGTGTAACACAGTGGGGGATAAGTGGATTTCACTGATACCACTTGAGTTGGGGTTTGTGTGTGTGTGTGTGTTACAACAATATCAATAACAATAACAAACAATTACAATAATGGTTTATTCAGTTTTTGCAGGCCGTCTTGCCCAGATGAACAGGAGAAATGCTGGAAGATAGCAAAAAGATATAAAATGAGTGAAAAAAACAACAACAACAGGTTTTACTGCTAAAATCACGTGTACATCAAAAGACACGTTTAGTTCCATGTGACAACACTTAAGTATATTCAACAGTAATTGTAATGTAAGTTTACTTTCACTTCATTCATCAATGTACACTACGACTCTAAACGTCAGTTTAGTTGACAAGTTGGTACACAGTAAATGCACTTTAAAATCTGATGGAAATCGATAATAGTAAAGGGGTAAGAACTGTTCATGAAAAGCAGCATATCGAGGACAGATCAACATGAAATGACACAAATCTTCAATACATTGGCCATCACATTGTTTGCAGAAAGGATTATAGAATTATTTTGTGGCGTAGGATATACCGTTCAAGGGTAGCCGATTGCACCTCAGTAAACACAACTCACGACGATGTTCACGTGCACCCAGCTGACCTACATAGCCAGCTCTCACGATTTCTGGGTGATATACACAATAATCAGGGAAAGATGAGAGTGAGTCATGCAATTCTTGACAGAATGAGTCCCTCAGTCGCTGTCAAAACAGAGAGAGAAAGCATGACACGTTCCCAGGATCTTGCATTTCCCAAACATACCCAAAGCCCGATATTGGTGCACAGCAGTGTTCTTACTCGTGTTGCCCAGTTGCGTCTACCAGATTGATGATGCATTTGCAACAGTTTGTAACATTGTTTAGGGTGTCTGTTATCAGGCATGGAAAGAAGTCTGCACCAGTATTTTATAACACGAACATATGTATCAATGTAGAGTTGAAACACTGATGATGGGGCACTGGGTGTTGGTGAAATGGGTTGGTGTGTGGGTGCATTGTCAGTCACTGAGATACGGGAAGGAACGGTCTCACTGACAGTCTGTCTCCTCTTGCCGTTGACAGTCTGGTGATGCCGGCCTGCCCCTCATCCCTCTCTCTGTCGCTCCAGAAGACCGTTGGTTGCAGCGTCGTACACAAAGGCCTTCGATGACCAGAGTGTCGAACCAAAGGAAGGCTTTCTCGTTGGCCTTCTTGGCATCCTTCAGAAAGGGCAGCAGCTTGTTGTTGTAATTGTTGTGGGTGAGTTCTATCTTCGATACCGCGTTTTCAAGAAGAGGGTAAGGTAATGAAGGACAAGAGGGGGATGAAAAAGGAATGAACACCACACACGAGGGTATTTGCAGAGAGGTTCTCTAGTTAAGTCTTGAAGTACAATGACTGACAACGTGTGACAGTACGTGACCTCTCATCAGTGTGACAAAAGGCCAAACATTGAAACACTAGGACCCGTCCGGTCCAACCGATTCTCACGCTTTGGCTCTGTGTAGCGTTGCATACTGTCTTCTCCCTCTTTACAGGTACAAGAGGGTTTGTGTGTGTGTGTGTTTTTTTTTTTTTTTTTTTTTTTTGACACGTCGTATTGCCTTACGGAGATCGTCGAAGGACTTGATGATGTCGAACTGATATGCGGATGCATCCTTGTTTGTATTTCAGGTCGAACTGAAACGCTGCAAGGGCCGCAAGCCAGCGATGTCCGGTAGCATCCACCTTGGCAGTGGTCATGACATAGGTCAGAGGATTTCCGTGTGGGCAACGAACTTTGCACCATGCAGATAATCCTTGAACTTGTCCGTAACTGCCCACTTCAAGGCGAGGAGCTCCAACTTGTGCGCTGGATAGTGTTTCTCCGCTTTGCTCAGTCCTCTCGAAGCATACACAATGACGCTTTTCTTTCCGTCTTGTTCTTGGTAAAGGACAGTCCCAATCCCTGGCTGAACGCGTATGTATGCAGCATAAAGGGTTTGGAGAAGTCCGCACAGCCCAAGACCGGAGGTGACGTTAGGGCTTCCCTCAAACGGTCGAACGCAGTCTGTTCTGCTGCACCCCATGTCCAAGATTTTCTTCTTCTTCGTTGGTGTTGGCATGAGAGCAGAGAGTGGTGCTGCGACGAACTTCCGGTAACCAGCGAAGCCAAGAAACCGGCGAACGTCTTCAGGTGTCTTGGGTGTTGGCCATTCATTGATGCAGGCTATCTTGTGGGGGTCCGGCTTAGTGTTATGCCCCTTGGGCAAAGTCCTCGACACGGAAGTCCTGGAACGAACTGGCCTCTGCAGCGTCTGCACCCTCCTGCAGAGAGCCCAAGCCAGATGGGCTGGACATATGGTCAGAATGTCAGACAGTCGACTGCCTAAGCAGCCGCAGTACGGAGAACTGTGTCAGGGCAAGTGTTTGGTTGGAGGGCAGAAGATGCGCTACAAAGACTGCCCAGAAGTGTCCTTCAAAGACCTGGGCGTCGAAATCAACACGTGGGAGACACTTGCTCTGGATCGTCCAGCTTGGCGCAGCAAGATCACCACTGGAGTCCATGCAGCTGAAGCCAAGGTGCATCACAGAGGCGCAACGAAAGCTTGCTGTGCGCAAGGCCCGAGCAACATCCACTGCCACGACAGCACCCACTCACTTGTGTCCCACGTTTTGGCGAGCCTTCGGGGCCCGGGTTGGCCTCATCAGTCACCTCCGGACCCACAGCCACCGATCTTCCATCTGATTTTTGAAGCCATGGTCATCTTCGAATCCGAAGGACGAAACTCATACCCCTTGGGAAAGGCACTTTACTCTGATTTCCCTCGCTCCAATCAGATGTGAATGTGATATACCTAACTTCGGTTTGGGAAAGGTTAAAACAGCATAATGATATAGGATTGGGCCCCGCGTTCCTGTGTCGGGCTCTAGACGCAGTAGTAGTGGGTGTGTTACAACTTAACCCTCTCTCTCTGTGGGTGCAGGGAACGCCGTTCTGACCTTGACCTCCAGCGACAAGGTGAAGCTGATAACGGTGCGGGGTACAGCCTTTCACGCCGCCGCTGCCTCTGGGGGCAGTGCCACTGTGGAGAAAGGTAGGTAGATATGTAGAGGTCCTGTGGTTTGGCTTCGAGGTGTGTGCAGTGTACACTACTGCTGCTGCTACTACTATTGCTGCTTCTGCTGCTGCTGCTACACTACTACTACTACTACTACTACTAGTAATAATAACAACAATAATAAGACCAAGAACAAGAATAACAACAATAATAACAACAAAATAATGATAATAAAAAAAATTAATCTACTACTACTACTACTACTACTTCACTTTGAGGGAGAAAGGTAGCAGAATTGTTAAGACGATCAGCTGCCAATATAGCGAGTCCTTCAGGACACTACGACTACTACTGCTGCTGCTGCTGATAATGATGATAATAGAGGTATTTATATAGAGCTTAAATCTGTCCATTGACACATCAAAGGGCTTCCATTCATGCACACACAACATAATTCTAACCCAGGGGGATCATAGACAGAGACAAGGATTTCTTTCGCAAGACATGTGAATAGAAAGCTAGGGAAACATGTAGACCACTGAGAAAGAGGGGGGGGGGGGGGAGCATGGAGATTCAAAGATGTTGACAAGTGTATGGTGTTTATGCAAGTTAGCCACATGCCCATGTGTTTATTGCTTTCAGTAGTAGCTATTGGGTAGCTGGGCCAGCAGCAAAGTGAGAGCTGTATGATCAATGGTTTCTCCACTGCAGTGGGAAGTCTTTTACAGCTCAGTCTTTTGTTGAAGTGCTGCAGCCTTGGGGGCTAGCTGGCTTTATTGAACCATCCCAACGCCGACTGTCCTAAAACCCTCTTGGCTGAGAGAGTGGGGGTGTAACTTGGGCAAGACACTCGCCAAATTCTAGCCCAGATAGTCGGGGCAGCAGTTGCCTCCACTGCCGTTCTGGTGGTTTAAGTTCTACAAGACTGACACTACAGTGTTTGCAGCCCCTTGTAATGTACTCACTTATTTGTTTATTTATTGTGATTATTTTCTTTCTTTGCAAGTAAATGTTTTCTTTCAAGGCCTGAGATTTATATTCAGGTCAGGCACCTGCTCCTTTATTATCATTATTTTTTTTAAAGGAATTTAAAGCAGATGTTGTGCAGTGTTATATGAATCAATCCACACGCAACACCTCTTTGAAACTGAAACTCAGCACATAGATAAGACACCAGCACCTTAAAAAACAACAACAACAACAACAAAAACATGAAGCAGATGTGGTGCAGTTTCAAATGAATCAGTTCACACCCAACACCTCTTTGAAACTGAAACTCAGCCTTGATGATTATAGGGCCCGTGTTGTGGGCTCGGGTCGTGAAGCAACAATGATGATGAATAAATCAACAAAGAGACAGTGTGGGGAAAGTGCAGTTCGGGGGGTGAGGGGTGTGGGGGAGAGGGGTGTGGGGTGATGAAGGGGGCTGTGAGATAAGCAAAGGGGGGTAGGGGGGGGGGGCCGAGCAGCTAGGAGGGGAAGCATTCAGATCAGATCAGACCCTTCTCGAGTCACACACACATACACACACACACACACACACACACACACACATTCGCATGCACGCACGTACGCACGCACTCACACACGCAATAACACACCACACACCCACACACGTACGTACGCGCACACACACACGCGAGCGCACACCAGCTCACACACACACACACACACACACACACACACACAGGGGAACCGGCGCCCACTTGTCCACTTGACCTGCCTCGCAGGGGGAAACAATTATTAGAGATCACATTACATTACCACACTGGTCACAGTGTCTGTCAGTCGGTCTGTTTGTCTGTCTGTCTCTGTTTCTCAGTTATTAGAGAACATATTACATTAACATACTGCTCGCAATCTCTGCCTGTCTGTCTGTCTATCTGT
>NC_134897.1:22169864-22214864 GCF_041734735.1 Babylonia areolata | reverse complement strand
TCTGTCCTGTCTCAGTGAGGTGACAGCCCTTCACTGACATCCTGACCTGAAAGCTCTGTCCTGTCTCAGTGAGGTGACAGCCCTTCACTGACATCCTGACCTGTAAGTTCTGTCCTGTCTCAGTAAGGTGACAGACCTTCACTGACATCCTGACCTGTAAGTTCTGTCCTGTCTCAGTGAGGTGACAGCCCTTCACTGACAAGCATGCTTGTCAGCAGCAGTCAAGGATTTAAGAGAACCAGAAAGAGCCATAGTGACAAATATGTTCAGTGTATACCTGGTAATATGATTGTCTTGCACGAACCACAGTACATCAGTTTATACCAACGCTTATCTGCACCATTTGGATGCATAGATGCATGATGACTGGGTGACTGGATGGACGAAGATAATTGTTTGATGGATTGCTTGATAAAAGATTAGCAAGCGTACCTGATGATTATATGACTGGATGGACGAAGATAATTGTTTGATGGATTGCTTGATAAAAGATTGGCAAAGGTACCTGATGATTATGTGACTGGATGGACGAAGATAATTGTTTGATGGATTGCTTGATAAAAGATTAGCAAAGGTACCAGATGATTATATGACTGGATGGACGAAGTTATGTTTGATGGATTGCTTGATAAAAGATTGGCAAAGGTACCTGATGATTATATGACTGGATGGACAAAGATAATTGTTTGATGGATTACTTGATAATTAAAGATTTACCAAGGGTAGGTGAGGGGTGGGGTGGGGGTTGGGGGGGACATCGGAAATTGTATTCATGCATCAGGACACACAGTGACAGAACGGGTTAGGCGCTGGACTTGTGATCCAGTGTTCACCAGTGAACAGGGTTCGAGGTTCCGTTTAGCATGATGTGTCCTCGGGAAAAGCCGGCACTTGAGTCGCATTTTTCGAACGCCATCCATGTGTGAGTGAGTAGGTATTACCTTACTTCGGTTGGGTAAGGTAAAAACAGCAGAAGGAGAGGACTTGACCTCGCCTTCTTATGCCGAGCCCTGGACACAGTGGTTTGGAATTCGGTGCCTCGATGGCTGTCAAAGTCTATTTGTGTTTGTATTTATTTATTTTCTTTTTATCACAAATGATTTCTCTGTGTGAAATTCGGGCTGCCCTCTCCAGGGAGAGCGCGTCGCTACACTACAGCGCCACCTTTTTTTGGTATTTTTTCCTGCGTGCAGTTTGTTTGGTTTTTTTAATATGTTTTTCCTATCGAAGTGGATTTTTCTACAGAATTTTGCCAGGAACAACCCTTTTGTTGCCGTGGGTTCTTTTACGTGCGCTAAGTACATGCTGCACACAGGACTCGGTTTATCGTCTCATCCGAATGACTAGCGTCCAGACCACCACTCAAGGTCTAGTGGAGGGGGAGAAAATATCAGCTTTAAATATATGTATTTCTATCATTTTTGCTTTATCTTTTCAAACCCTTTCTTCTCTCTTCCTTACTTCCATCACCCGTTCCATATCGCAGGACGGGGAATGAAGAGTGGGGAAAATTTCGAGATGTTGTACACACTGGCGGACAAACTTGGCGGGGCGGTGGGAGCCTCACGAGCTGCAGTGGATGCCGGGTTTGTGTGCAACAGTCTGCAGGTTGGCCAGACTGGCAAGATTGTGTCGCCGGTGAGATGGCTTTTTGGGTGTTGTCTTTTGTTTGTTTTGTTTTTTGTCCCTTTCTTATTTGATGATAATCTCTCTCACCACACCTTCCTCTCTGACTCACTGACTCTGCTGTACTTCTGTGTGTGTGTGTGTGTGTGTGTGTGTGTGTGTGTGTGTGTGTGTGCGCGCGCGCGCGCGCGCTCGCGTGTGAATTCCTGGACCTGATCAGTGCAATGGTTGTATGTGACGGTTAGGCATCAACCTCTTTTTTTTCCTCTTTTTTAACAGCAGATGTGGTGTAGCATATCTGAATCAGTTTTGCAAGATCTGACACCTCCTTAAAACTGAAACTCATGTCCATCTGCACAAAGATTTTTTTTCTTCTTTCTTCATACATGTGCGCACTCTTTATAATGGATGTAGAAGAGTGAGGCGAGATTGGAAGAACATGCCTTGTGTAAGAACGTATTGTGTTCTGATTCTCTCTTCAGTGAGGATAAGGTTATTTCCAGTCTTTGCGTGGAAAAGAAATCCATACACTTGGCAGGGAGACAAAATTGTGCCTCCCATGAGATGTGTCTGTCCTTTCTAGTTCTTAAGTGAAGTGTGCAACATAATGCTTAAAAAGGGCACATAAAAAAACCCAACAACAACAAAAGGGTTGTCCATAGAAAAAAAAATCATTTTTGAAAAAATCAAGTTCAGCAGTAAAACGGATACAATACAAATAGGTATGTATTACATTCTTTACTTTATCTGAGAGAATAAAGTATTGGATTTTTTTTCTTTTTCTAACATCGATGGTTCCATGTAAACTGCCGACTCTGGGATTGCACCAGACTCGGGATGAGCGGCTTGATGAGTAAAACTTTACTGAAACAATGCAGATGATGGGGCAGTTAAAGAACTAATCATCGTCAAAACAGATTTCTCTGTGTGAATTTTGGACAGCAGTCTCTGTGGAGAGTGTTTCATCACAGTGCGGCGCCACCCACTTTTTTTTCTCTTCTTTTCCCTGCCTGAAAACATGTTTGTTTTACAATCAAAGAGGATATTTCTTTGTAAGTTTGCAAGGGGCAATCCTTTTTTTTTGTTGCCATGGAATCTTTTATGTGCGCTAAGTGTATGCCGCCGTTCACGGGAACTCAGGTTATCATCTCATACGTATGACAAGCACCCAGACCACCATTGGGTGTCAAATAGAGGTGGGATGAGGTTGGAGAGTAAATCCTGGTCCGTATATGAATGGAGTGGAGTGATGGCCTAGAGGTAACGCGTCCGTTTAGGAAGCGAGAGAATCTGAGCGCATTGGTTCGAATCACGGTTCAGCCGCCGATATTTTCTCCCCCTCCACTAGACCTTGAGTGGTGGTCTGGACGCTAGTCATTCGAATGAGACGATAAATCGCGGTCCCGTGTGCAGCATGCACTTAGCGCACGTAAAAGAACCCACGGCAACAAAAGGGTTGTTTTGGCAAAATTCTGTAAGAAAATCTACTTCGATAGGAAAAACAAATAAAACTGCACGCAGGGGAAAAAAAAGAAGAAAAAAAAAAAAAGGTGGCGCTGTAGTGTAGCGACGCGCTCTCCCTGGGGAGAGCAGCCCGAATTTCACACAGAGAAATCTGTTGTGACAAAAAAGAGAAAATACAATATGGCACTTGAACCCATGGGCACTTGCTTTCTAGTTGGTGTTTTACAATTAGGCCACCGCTCTACACGGACCCGTCACAAGACTTTGCCGCTCTTCGTTTTTTTTCTTTTTGTTAATTTGTGTGGGATTTTTTCTCTCTGAGAGAATACATTGACTGTGATTGTAACACCAGGGATGAATGTAGCTGTGTGTTCTCTGTGTGAGAGAAGAAAGTGAATGTGATCGAGATGCCAGTGATGAATCTGTGTGTTCTCTGTGTGAGAGAATAAGGGGATTATGATTGTGACATTCGTGACGAATCTAGTTGTGTCTTCTCTGTGTCAGAGAAAAAAAATTGGCAGTGATTGTGATACCGGTGACGAATCCAGCTGTGTGTTCTGTGTGTGAGAGAATAAGGTGACTGTGATTGTGACAACAGTGACGAATCTGTGTGTTCTGTGTGTGACAAAGTGAAGTGTTTGTGACACTTGTAACGAATATAGCTGTGCGTTCTTTATGTGAAAGATTAGTGTGATTTCGACACCAGTGATGAATCAAGCTGTGTGTTCTCTGTGTGAGAGAGTAAAATGACAGTGATTGTGACACCAGTGCTGGCTGTCGGGTGTGTGTGTTTCCCCAGGACCTGTACATTGCTGTGGGGATCTCGGGGGCCATCCAGCACCTGGCTGGGATGAAGGACAGCAAGGTGATCGTGGCCATCAACAAGGACCCTGAGGCCCCTATCTTTGACGTCGCCGACTACGGCCTGGTGCAGGACCTCTTCCAGGTAGGTCCATCACAGACAACCGAACACCATCTAAGTGACTCAGCAGTGGTGCAGGGTCTCCTCTGGTGTGTGGCCTAACATCGATGGTTCCCTGTGGACTGCGGGCACTGGCACTGCGACAGACGAAGCCGGGTGTAGCTGTGTATGGGGGACTCGGAATGAGCGGCGTGGGAGTAATGCCACTGAAACGGTGCAGATGATTGGGGGCAGCAGTCCCTCACAGATGAGTTCTTTTTCCTCTCTCAACTTTGTGAAGAACCACTCGGGTGCCACAAAGAACAACTGTTCACAAGGTTTTCCTCCAGACCCTGTGTCTCTGCAAAGACGGATGCGGTGGTCAAAATTAACTGGTGGAGTGCTGGATTCTCCGTCCAAGTTCGATCCCAGATTAGACAGGTGCAGAGGCTGAGTGGTTAATGTGCTGGATTCTCAGCCAGGTTCAATCCCATTTCTATTGCAGATTGGTCTTGTCACAGAAGAGTGTGGTGGCTTCATGGTTACAGTGCTGGATTAATGCCCGAGATTTTTTGTATCCTCGGATTTGGCGTACATGGTGGGTTTATGGTGGAGATTTTTTCTATCTCCCAGGTCAGTATAATGTGTGCGTATAGTGATTTCAGATGTGGTGTATTGTATATCAATCAGTCCGTATGCTTTGACACATCCTTAAAACTGAAATTTAGAGTTATCCTCCCTTGTAAATCCCAATCTACATGAACAGGTCTGCCAGGTTATGGTGCAAATGCTCACATTCCAGCACACAGTTCTGGCTTCAACGAACATTTGTTTTCCAACAGAGAAAAAAAAAATGAAATAAAATTTTGATCAAATGATACAGTTTAGTGCTCTTTTTTTTTTTTTTTTTTTTTTTGTCTCTGACATGTTTTTCGTTTACTACCTGGGCTGTCTTGTTTTGTTCCAGATCATTCCAGAATTGACAAAGTTAGTGGAGAAGAAATAGAGGAGAGGACAAGAAGTACCAAGGTACAGTACGACCAGTGGCACGACTCTGTTAAGTGTTCTCTCCATGACAGTTTACGATTCTGTTTGTAAAGTATTTCATGTTTGTTGAGTGAAGCATGCAATATGTCTTGGACACCTTTGAAATAACAGTTCAGGTACAAATTGAGCATATTTTATTTCCTCCTGCTGAGCAGTAATTTGTAGTCATTTCTGTAAAGCTAAAGTTTCCAAAAGTATCCAGAAATATTCAGTGCATCGAATACAACAGCAGTCTGCTTTTGATTTTTTTTTCTTACTTCAATATCTACAAATCCTCTCACCGAGACATTGTGTTTCGCAATCATACCCAGTTACTTTGTGGTATCATTCAATATACTGTAACCTGAATCAGAGCTGTGCGTTCGTGTGAATGAGTGGTGTGTAAGCACTTCGATTTGTCTCTGCATAAGATTCAGTGCTATTTTAATGCTTTATTCATTAATGATTAGAGCTAAATGTGATGACAGTTTATTGGAAGAGTTTATAACCACATGTGTATGGACCCCTCTCCACTGGATTACAGATGGAAATAAACTTGTTCGCTTCTCAAAGCATATGTTGTACAAACAATTGGTGTATTTCCAATGTAGTTTACAGTGAATGAATGGAATTATTTTCAGTGTGGTTGAGTAGAGTTTAATGTAGTGCTGACTTGCTCCCTTAAGGTCAAGTAGTTCTGAGCTTCGGCCTTGCTCTGTTCAGGCTGTTCAGCTTCTCTTGTAAAATAAAAGGCAGATACACTCAGAGAATGCACCAAGGACTTCCCCCCTCAGAATGCCAGAAGAACAGCCAGGACTTCACTCCCTTTCTCGACACCCAGGACTCTCCCAAGGAATGCCAGAAGAGCCAGGACTTCACTCCCCTTTTGACACCCAGGACTATCCCAAGGAACGCCAGAACAGCCATGATTTCACCCCCGTTTTGACAGCCAGGACTTGCACTTGGAATACCAGAACAGCCTGGACTTGACTTCCCTTTTGACACCCAGGGCTCCCCCTTGGAAGGCTAGAAGAACATCCATGAGTTCACCCTCCTAAGCCTTGAAACCACTCCCATTTTGACAGCCAGGGCTCCTAAACCCCCTCGGAACACCGGACAGACCTCCCACCTGGCCAGACACCCAGGACCCACCACCATCTTGAGCAACACAACCTTCACTGCACCAAGACCTGAACAACTTCACCCTAGTTAACAAGGGCATCCACCGACAGATCATTAAACTTGTCTCTCATCAGAGGAAGGTGGGCTGCGGGAGGACAGAGGCTCACACCACCCACTTTTGTCCAACTTGTTTTCTTCAACGTTTCCACTGGTCACAGAGTTTTGTGGATACATGGGGCAATACATAACAATAGTAATGGTGGACATTTATATAGCGCATTTCTCCAGAAATACTGTTCAAAACACTTTACATTTCGTTCCCCGCTCCTTGTCTACCCCCTCAATATACCCCCCCCCACCCACACACACACACATGGAAGAATGTGCCAGAATACACTCACGCAACTGAACATTGGAAAATACCAACCCACCCATGACGCCTTCCAGAAAACGCATCTCTTCAACATGCACTCAGGCACACACACACACACACAAATGCACAAGTACTTGCTAGCACCCCACCACACACACATGGCACACTCCACTTTGGAATGTCATATTCAGCAAGACAGATGGCATATAACATGACAATATTAATCAAAACTCAGCAAAACGTCGCAGCTTGTGAGATTCATTTGATCAGCGATGACAAATCCACCATCAGTAGCACACACACACACACACACACACAGAGACTAAGAAACGAAAACTAAACTTGTCCTGGAAACAGACTAATAATATACAAATTTCTATTCAGTAACTTGTCTTCTTTGCTTATCATCATTGCTTTCAATCTTCACATGCAAGTATTCAGGGCTTGAAATACCAATTCACCCAACTGTCTGGGACAACTCAACGTTGTGGTAGACAAAGAGGAAATGCTCTCTCCACTGGTCTCTTGGGCAACTAATTTTTAGAAAGTGTGAGGACAGACAGTTATCTTTAAAGCACTTCCCACTCCTCCCTGTTTTTCACTGCAACACCTCCGCCCTCACCCTTCCCATCCTGGGTTTTCTCAGAACTGAACCACAGCAGAGGGCGCAACAGCCAAATGGTTAAAGCGTTGGACTTTCAATCTGAGGGTCCCGGGTTCGAATCTTGGTGGCGCCTTGGTGGGTAAAGGGTGGAGCTTTTTCCAATCTCCCAGTTCAACATATGTGCAGACCTGCCAGTGCCTGAACCCCCTTCGTGTGTATGTGCACGCAGATGCTCAAATACGCATGTTAAAGATCCTGTAATCCATGTCAGCATTCGGTAGGTTATGGAAACAAGAATATACCCAACATGCACACCCCCGAAAACGGAGTATGGCTGCCTACATGGTGGGGTAAATAAACAAAACGGTCATAAATGTAAAACATTAAATGTTACATGTTTGTCTGAGTGTGTATGTGTGCGTGCCTGACATCTGATTGAATGACACAGGAAACCAATGATGAGCGCCCAATGGCAGCCATCAGTCGGCTCTACCCAGGTAGGCAGCCTGTTGTGTAAATGACTCCGTGTTTGTAAAGCGCTTAGAGCTTGGTCTCCAACTGAGGATAGGCACTATATAAGTATCCATTTCAGCAGAGCAGTCTCACTGGGCCAGGTGATTTCTAAAAAAACAAAACGACGACAACAAAAAACATGTAAGAGGAAATTATTATCTGCTCACTTTATTTCTCTCTCAGGAATGCATGCCATCATTGGCACATTTCAATCACCTTGACCTTAAATATGTCTACTATGATGAAAACTGTGATTTCAGTTGAAAGATCCTTCCGGAGTTAAAAAAAAAAAAAAAAAAAAAATCTTTTTTTTTTTTAGTATTATTTTACCTTAAAAATCAAGTGGAACATTTGACTGTGCTGTTTTATTAATTACTTACAGTTCTAAACAATTTAGATTTTTTGTTTTTTTTAATTCAAGAGAGCCAAATCTAAAAAAAACTTTAACAAACCTGGGTCATTAAAAAAAGAAAAAAGAAAAAAGATTTTAAACCACTCAAAAAACAAAAAAAAACAACAAACAAAAAAAACCAACATGTAATTTTCTTATATATTTCAAAGATAATTTTTTGAAAATATATGTACCCTAAAAAAGAGCAGAGTTCTACTAAAGAATATCCAAGAGTATCCCTGGAACCGTATTGTTATGTGCAATGTATCACAAAACAAATTTAATACAAAAAAAAAAGAAAACAAAAGAATAAAAAAAAACAAAAAAACAATACTCCCCGGACACACACACATGAAGTACTTGGAACAAAAACTGGTCAATAACATAATCATGAATGAACACAATTTGGGAGGGGTGGGGGAATACACAGATAATTATAATAATAAATTTATTCATACAGCACCTAATCAAAAGATTTTGCTCAGAGTGTTATACAAAATTTTACAATAGTTCCAGTCTAAATCACAAACACACACACACACACAGATAAACAAACTTGATGAATTGTGACAAGACATTGCATCCAAAATGCATACTAAACTCAATGTCCATAATAAATACCCCCAAACCAACTCAACCATCCAAAACCAATTATGTACATCATAACGCCCAAACAAAGCCAAAACCCAACTACAACACCCCCCAAATCAGTCTCATTCTTCCTCCCTTCCCTCCACACAACACATCAACACCACAATGAAAACAAAAACAAGCACACATCCACACTATTGCAGGCATCAGGAGATCAATAGATCAGTTAAAGGCAGTTTTAAACAAATGGGTCTTGAGGATGGTTTTGAAGGTGGAAATGGACCAGGAGTGTCTTGATTCATATGGCAAGGATTTCGACTGGACCTGGCCTATGAGTGTCTTTATTCATATGGCAAGGAATTCCACAGGACCGGGGTGGTGAATATAAAGGATCTTTAACTGAAGGGCTTAGTCATGACAGAGGGAATTTTGGAGAATGTGACTGTCTGATGATGAACGTAGTTGTCTTGTTGGAATGTAAACAGTGAGGAGATCTGGAAGACAGTTTGGTGAAGAACCAGAAAAAGCGTGAAAGCAATGTGTGGAGAGTTTATATTCAGTCCTGGACTGTATTGGCAACCAGTGGAGTTGTTTCTGAAGAAGCCGAATATGGTCACTCTTAAGGAGTTTAAAATGATTGGGTATGATACTGATTATGTAATGAAGGTAGCCCAACAAATCAAACATCTACTGTAAAGAGTACATTACCATCCCAACCAGAAATGTTCAGCTCTTCTTTTTTATTTATTTATTTTTTAACCCCCCCCCCCCCCCCTACCTCCCACATCATGAATAATTGCACTGATAACTGAGCATTTCCTTTTAAAACTTTCTTTGGCATAAACCTGGCACTTCCACAATGAAACTCTTTCACATTATTCTTTCCAAGGGACCTAAAAGACAACTTAAATAAAATGGAACTTTACAAGAACACATACCCATGCAATCAAAAGTGATTTCAAGAAAAAAAAAAGAAGAAAAACAAATATCACCGGTACATTATACCTATGCACACTAGTCACACACACTCTTGTCCCTGAGTATCAAATCAATACAAGTACTAAAATACACTGCAAATGTCATGAAAGACAAGGTAGACGTCCAAAGCACAGGGAGAAGGGAGGAGCTCTGGGCAGGTAACTCTGTGACACCTGTCACCCGCCATTCAGGGATTACAGATCTTCGTCTGTACTCTCTGTCGTCTCTTCAGAGTAAGATTTGAGGAGCTCAAGCAGTGTTGACACTCTCTCAGCCACCTAAAACAGAAGACAACAAAAAGACATGAAAAACAACAACCAAAGGAACTCACTGCTAAATATGATCAGCCCAACAGGGAGTGAAAAATATGATAATGAATACAGTTTAAACAGCGCATAATCTTGCGTCATGGAACTCAATGCGCTTGACACTCCCCTCAGTTCATACCCTAACACCACACCCGTTCACAAACAGCCATCCATACAGACACTTACACACCCTGTAATGTAGCAAAGGGAATGCTTGGTAAAATAAATATCTCTTGAGATTGATTCTAAGTTCACTCAGTCTTGGAGAGTTACCCAGACTGAATGGCACTGAGTTCCAAAGTTTTCAGGCAGTGCAACAAACTGTCAGTGTTCCCCAAATGCCTTATTCATTCTATGGTTTGGAAGTTAAGAATGTGTATGTACAGGAACTGACTTCCAGGCCCACATGCTTGCAGCACAAACTGCGTCCCTACCTGTTTGTATGTCCTGAACATTATGGAGGTTTTGCAGACACACTTTCATCTGATTTTTGTGGAGGTTCCCCGGTTATTTTTTTTTAGTGAGAACCGCGTGCACATGCGTGTCTCCATTTCCTGTTTTTTCCACGTCACCAAAAGGATAGAATTTTATCATGGAAATCGCTGTTCCGACGAAAAAAATGTGAACGTTTTCCGTGACTATTTTTGCAAGTTTACAAGATATAAGTGGTTTCATAATTACACCCATTATTTGCTTTGGTCTTCAATTTTTACTTGAGTGTATTTCTTGTCACATCTCTGCCGTTATGAATTCGAACTTATCCATTTATAAGTTCTACTGAAAAGTTGTCTGAACAGAGGCAGTGCAAACTCCGAAAAGCTAGTTACGGTGGTGGGCTGCCCATGATGTCATATGACCTACTTCTTGCTCTGCAAGAGACGAAAAGTCCACCACAAAAGCGGACCTGCAAACCCTCCCTATTTTTTGTTTAACATGCTCATATCCATCATCCAACGAAACTTTTACCAAACCAAGACCAAAGCCCTTAACAGCAACCAGCGGTGGTGGCTTAGTGGTAGCGTGTACTGTACGCCTGGGAAAAGAGGGAATCTGAGCACTCAGGTTCATATCCAACACTTGCTAGTTTTTTCTCCACCTCTACTTTTGAGTGGTGTTCTGTATGCTAATCAGTTGGATGAGACTATTAAACTGAGGTCCCAAGAGCAACATGCACTTAGCACACACAATAAACTGAGGTCCCAAGAGCAACATGCACTTAGCACACACAAAAATACACATAAAAAAAGCATGGGAACAAAATGGTTGTCCCTGGCAAAATTCTGTAGAAAAATCCACTTTGAAAGAAAAAACACAGGCAGAACAAAAAAAGAAAGAAAAAAAAAAAAAAGAGTGGTGCTCTGACTCTATCGACGTGCTCTCCCTGGTGAGTGCAGCCTGTATTTCACAAAAAAACCCAAAACACTTGCACAGACAGAGAGAGAGAAAAAAAAAGAAGAAGAAAATGGCTGGCACTCTCACTGTAGCAACACACTCTTCCAGGGAAGATCAGCCTGAGTTTTAAACAGAGAAACCTGTTGTGAGAAGAGAAATAATAAAATACAATCGGTCATTAAACTCTACAACAGTGACAAGAGAAATAATAAAATACAATCGGTCGTTCAACTCTACAGTAGTGACAAGAAAAATGATAGAATACAATCGGTCGTCAAACTCAATAGCTGCAAACCAAAGGAATGCAGAAGATGACAACGCATTACAGATGCTCTGTGTGATCTGCTGCCACTGACCTGCTGAGAGGTGACACACTGCAGGATGGTGGCAATCTCACTGTAGGTGTCTGAGTTGTCTCCCTTATCTCTCACCATTTCCAGGATCACCCGGTCCTGCTCCCTGCACACACACACACACATATACATATACACACACACACACATCACATACATACACACACACACACATATAAATAATACACACATCACATACACACACATATATACATATACACAAACACATCACATACACACACACACATATATACACACACACATCACACATCACATACATCACACATACACACACCCACATCACACATACACATAGATACACATACACACACCCACATAGATGCACACAACCACATCACACACACACATAGGTACACACACATCACATACGCATAGGTACACACACCCACATCACATACACATATCACACACACATAGATACACACACCCACATCACACACACATAGATACACACACCCACATCACACATACACATAGATACACACATCCACATCACACACATATAGATACACCCACCCACATTACATACACATATCATACACACACATAGATACACATACCCACATCACACACACATAGATACACACACCCACATCACACACACATAGATACACACACCCACATCACACACACATTACACTTTAAAAATCTGGGGTTTGGTTCTTTTTTTTTTTTTCTTCTTCTTGAAGGATGGTCCTGTGACACTGAATTGGTAACTGCTTTGTTTTTATATTTACATATGTGTGTGTGTGTGTGTGTGTGTGTGTGTGTGTGTGTGTGTTCTTGCTGATGTGATTATGCACGCATGTGTGAGTGTGCACAAGTTCGCTGAACATAGCCCAGTTTTATTTTTGTCTATTTCAATCATCTGCCATCTATGTAGATTTAAAAATTTTTTTTTTTTTTTTTTTTTTTTAACCTTTTCTTGGTCAATTTCATTGAAAGTTATCATTTTATTTTGAATGTGGAATATTCTTTTTTTTTTTCTTCTTTTTTTTTTTTTTTTTTTTGTCTTTTGTCTTTTTTTTTTTTTTTTTTTAATCTTTTTTTTTTCTCCTTTCTGTTTGTCTTTTCTTTTTTTCTTTCCTCATGTTTTTAATCTGTCTTCTTCCCAATGGCATGTTCAAACACCTACAAGACCATGCAACATATATTACACACACATGATGGCTTCACACAATATCATATTCCCTGAAAGAGAAGCATGGTATACATACACACACACCCTCTCTCTCTCTCTCCTTTACTCACTCAATCCCCTCCCTCTCCACAAGCTCTACACCTAAGTACAATAATATGTATGGGTGCACTAGAACTTAAAAGCAAGGTTTGACTTGGTGGTTTCAGCTCTTCCTTCCCCAGCCTTTGTGAAAACACAATGACATAACATCCTCCCCCTTTTCTTCTTTTCAAAGCAGACACGGTGTAGAATATAACATGGATCAGTTCGCATTACTTTGACTTCTCCTTGAAAATGAAACTTAAACTGACATCATGAAGAAACTCTTGGTATGGGATGAAGTGTTTTGGGGTCACAAAGAATATTTGGGGGTGTGTGGGGTGGGGGTGGGGGGATATTACATAAAAGGTACAAACACAAACATGAATCAGAAATCATAAACAAACATCACATGTAGATAAAATGCATGCATATGAGTACTTGTGCATGTACACGCTAACTCACACATGCACATACACACACACACACAAATGCACACAGAGCACACAAAGAAACATTACTTTGTCCACTTATGGATGTGGTTATTGTCTCTGCTACCACCGGCACTTCTGGAAGGTGTAGTACTGGCTGGGCAGCTTGGCGCCTCTCCTCGTTCTCTGCTGGACCGCTCATCCTGAAGGACACCGTCTGCTGGGTTTGAGTCCCTGAACCCTGTGTCTGTACTCTGCACAGCCTGTGGAGATTGAAAGAACTATAACCCCCGAAAACGGAGTATGGCTGCCTACATGGCGGGGTAAAAACAGTCATACACATAAAAACCCACTTGTGTACATACGAATGAATGTGGGAGTAGCAGCCCACAAACGATGAAGAAGAAAGAACTATCCATAGGGTCAGTTTTCACTTCCTTCACAACACATCTTTGAACATCTTGCTGGAGTTTCTTAAACATACAGAGACTGTTTCACTTCATTCGCATCTTTGAACATCTTTAAGTTTGACAGTTTTCAGTGCACTGATTCACAACATGTTTTTGAACATCATGTCAGAGTTTGACAGAAATATAGAGATTGTCTCACTTTATTCACAACACCACTTTGAACATCTTGAAGGAGATAGACGGAAATACAGAGACTGTTTCACTTCATTCACAACACATCTTTGAACATCTTGAAGGAGATAGAAAGAAATACAGTGACTGTTTCACTTCATTCACAACACATCTTTGAACATCTTGAAGGAGATAGACGGAAATACAGAGACTGTTTCACTTCATTCACAACACATCTTTGAACAACTTGTGGGAGTTTGACAGAACTATAGAGATTGTTTCACTTTATTGTGCATTCACAACACATCTTTGAATGTCTTCTTTCTCTTTTGCAGTGTTAAACACACACAATGCTTTTGATTATTTCACTTCACATGTCTTAACTAGTAATTAACACTGTACATAAAATACAGTGTTTGCCCTGCAACTCTAAGCACATTTAACAATACATGATAGTTTAAATGAGCCACAGGAATCAAATTCTTTTTAAATGTTAAGATACAAACTGAACTAAAAATACTATTTTAATTTCAAAACAGTGAAACATCACTCGACTCAACCCCACACATATCCAAGCTAATGTCTACTTTCTCTCTCTCGTACGCATAAACATACACACAAAGCATAATTGCACACAAACTTGCAAGTGCAAACATAGCACACACATATATATATATAACAAATGCAAATGATTCATGACTGAAATTCCAATCTGACCATCCGATGCAAGCCACATAAATTAAATTAAAAATTAAAAAAATTACAAAACCAGTTGTGGGAAGACATGTCCACAGGGTTCATATAGGGACCACCTGGGAACCTGAACAGTTTCTTCTTGGGTGTACAGTGAAATGATGGTGAATTTCTGGCAAACAGCAGCGAATGCAGCCTATGTTATTAGTACCACTAGTGAAGGTCACTAAAAACAGATAAATGAAAACATCAGTCACCCTTGAGAAACTCATTAAGTTTAGTTCTGTTTAGTGTTTTATAATTATATACATATGATATATATTTTTTAAAGAAGTTAGCACAGATGGTTTAACAGTTTTATTCACCTGTACCAAAGATAAGGCTTAATTTGATTTGATAAAATGATGGATGATTTTTAACAGATTTTCCAAAATTCACATTTTCAACCATCTAAGCTGCACTGAAAGTGAAAGACATCACTATAGATTCATTCACACAACACACACCTCCTCTTAGACTTTGAAACATTCTTAATGCTTTTAGACTTAGGAACATTCCTAACGCTAAGAAAACTTAATGTTGCTAAGATTGCTCATGCAACCAAGCCCTGGCAATGATGACGATGATATGGATTTTTATAAAGCGCTCATCTTTGATCAGAAAGCAAACTCTAAGAGTTCTACAAACACAGTCATTCTGCACAATGCCTGTCTATCTGGGTAGAGCTGACTGACAGCTACCACTGGGCGCTCATCATTCGTTTCCTGTGTGTCATTCAATCAGGTTTCAGTCAGGCACACACATACACACTGACACACACTCACACAGTGACTGTAGCCCTACCTCAGACAGGTCCTGGGACGTGTTGCAGACCCCCAAGAAGCCCATGGAGATAGAGGCACAGCCCTGTGTCCCCCTCTCCCTCATCTGGTCAAACAAGTCGTTCATTGTGTCGTCCGACATCAAAGGCATGGGTACAGCTGTCCTCGCCTTTCCAGGGCCGCTTGGTGACAGCATTAGAGAAGACGACGGCGATGAAAACGTCATGGTGTCAGGCCGCGTGGCACCAGACGACTGAGACGATGTCTGCAACAGACCTGCAAAACTTCCCCGCCGGATGGTTTTTGTAGGGGAAGATATGCAAGGAAGGTTTGTGTTCTCTTCTGCCAGGTCCAGATTGTTTGAAGGCTCTGTCGTGAACTGAACGCTGGTGTGGTGTTCTGTACCCGCAACAGAAGAAAGGTTCTGGCTCGCGACGTTTAAGGGAGGAACAACCAGTACCAGATCAGTACTGACCACAACAGGATAGTCCGTGCTGCATGTAAGTCCCCTTCCTTTTCCAGAAGAATGGCTCTCAGTACTGGAACATGGCATGTTTACAGCTTTGGGGTGTTTGTCACCTGTGGACTTTCCCCCTGCGATGACCACACCACCTTCTGTGCCGGAATCCTCCTTCCCCTCATCCTGGCTGGAGGAAATAACAACCGCATCATCTTGGGCAAATAGCATGCTTGCCTCCCTAAGGCCCACAACGTTACCACTGTCCTGACTCTGAGCTGGTATGGATGGGGATTCCTGTGTGAAACAGGGCCCCGACTCTTGTTTCTGACTGAATGAGCAGGCGTCTGTTGATTCCTCAGGTGTTGTGACAGACAGGATGACACAGTCCGAGTCACACACAGAGGACAGACCTGTCCATGACTGGTGACGGTAACGACTTGCTCTCAGTGCCGCACGGACATGTGGAAAAGTAGATGTAACGTCATTCACATTTCCAGCTGATACCTCACTGCAGGTTCTTAAAGGTGAGTGGTTTGCATCAGTTATAAGGTGGTTATCTGTAGAATCTGTGTACACAGAGGAACATTCTGGACGTTCATCTCTGGGTGATGTCACTGATGCATCAGAACATTGTGGATGTTGTTCATCTGTGGGTGATGTCACCACTCCATCAGAACATTGTGGATGTTGTTCATCTCTGTGTGATGTCACCACTCCATCAGAACATTGTGGATGTTGTTCATCTCTGTGTGATGTCACTACTGCATCAGAACATTGTGGATGTTGTTCGTCTCTGAGTGATGTCACTGATGCATCAGAACATTGTTGATGTTCATCTCTGGGTGATGTCACTACTGCATCAGAACATTGTGGATGTTGTTCATCTGTGGGTGATGTCACTGATGCATCAGAACATTGTGGATGTTCATCTCTGAGTGATATCTCTACTGCATCAGAACATTGTGGATGTTCATCTCTGGATGATGTCACTGATGCATCAGAACATTGTTGATGTTCATCTCTGTATGATGTCGCTACTGCATCAGAACATTGTTGATGTTCATCTCTGAATAATGTCAATACTGCATCAGAACTTTGTGAATGTTCATCTCTGGGTGATGTCACAACTGCATCAGAACATTGTGGATGTTGTTCATCTCTAGGTGATGTCACTGATGCATCAGAACATTGTGGATGTTCATCTCTGTGTGATGTCACAACTGCATCAGAACATTGTGGATGTTGTTCATCTCTGGGTGATGCCACTAATGCATCAGAATACTGTGTGTGTGTCTTTTTAGAGTTTGAGCTTCCCTTTCTATGGATGCAAATTTTCTTAGTTCTCGACTCAGATGAACTTCCCTTGTCAACACACTCTGATTTTCCACGCTTAGATAGCTGAGGAAATTTGACAACCAGGACCTGAGATTTTCTTTTTCTGGTCTTCGCTGCTCGTGGAGCATTTGCTGAAAGGTCTTGAGAGTTGCTGTTCTTACACACAGCTGGACGCTGCATTGGGCTTTCAGACATGTGTGGGCTGTTCACACTCACAGCAACGGTTTCAGATTCGCCTTTTCCAGACATCTGTGGGTTCTCCTCGTCCTGTGTGTCAGACTTCCTAGAGACCGATGTGTGTGGACTCTTCAGCGCAGGAACATCTTGTGGGGTGGGTTTAGGTGCCTGTGGGTTTTCCCCTCCGACAGCTTTGGGTTTCCTGGCCCTTCTTCTTTTCGGCTTGGTGGACTGGGTCTGCCTCATGTCTTCGGTGGTCATGGGTTCAAGCTTTATTTCCAGACCCAGTCCTGAACAAGCCAATACCTGACCCCCAGCCAGGTGCTGTGGGCCAGTTTTGACAGTTCGGCCATTGTCTGAATGCACTGAAGCCAGCTCCAGGGACAGTTCATTTCGCTCGTTCTGCCTTAGCTCTTGTCGACTCTGACTTTGCTGTCCGTCCTGGTCATTGCAGCTCCGTTGTTCATTTTTTTTGCTCTGATGTTGCTGTTTGTCCTGCCCTTTCTGGCACTGCCACTGATCAAGGTCATTCTGAGCTGGGTGTTCATCGAGTTCATTCTGAACTAGGTGTTCATCGTGTTTATTCGGAAGTGGATGTTCATTGTGTTCATTCTGAACTGGGTGTTCATTCTGTTCATCTTGAACTGGGTGTTTATTGTGTTTATTCTGAACTGGGTGTTCATTCTGTTCATCTTGAACTGGGTGTTCATTCTGAACTGAGTGTTCATTCTGTTCATCTTGAACTGGGTGTTTATTGTGTTCATTCTGAACTGGGTGTCCATTCTGTTCATCTTGAACTGGGTGTTCATTCTGTTCATCTTGAACTGGGTGTTCATTGTATTCATTCTGAACTGGGTGTCCATTCTGTTCATCTTGAACTGGGTGTTCATTCTGAACTGAATGTTCATTCTGTTCATCTTGAACTGGGTGTTCATTGTGTTCATTCTGAACTGAGTGTTCATTCTGTTCATCTTGAACTGGGTGTTCATTCTGAACTGAGTGTTCATTCTGTTCATCTTGAACTGGGTGTTCATTGTATTCATTCTGAACTAGGTGTCCATTCTGTTCATCTTGAACTGGGTGTTCATTCTGAACTGGGTGTCCATTCTGTTCATCTTGAACTGGGTGTTCATTCCGAACTGAATGTTCATTCTGTTCATCTTGAACTGGGTGTTCATTCTGTTCATCTTGAACTGGGTGTCCATTCTGTTCATCTTGAACTGGGTGTTCATTGTGTTCATTCCGAACTGAATGTTCATTCTGTTCATCTTGAACTGGGTGTTCATTCTGTTCATCTTGAACTGGGTGTTCATTGTATTCATTCTGAACTGGGTGTCCATTCTGTTCATCTTGAACTGGGTGTTCATTCTGAACTGAATGTTCATTCTGTTCATCTTGAACTGGGTGTTCATTGTGTTCATTCTGAACTGAGTGTTCATCTTGAACTGGATGTTCATTGTGTTCATTCTGAACTCGGTGTCCATTCTGTTCATCTTGAACTGGGTGTTCATTGTGTTCATTCTGAACTGAGTGTTCATTCTGTTCATCTTGAACTGGGTGTTCATTGTGTTCATTCTGAACTGAGTGTTCATTCTGTTCATCTTGAACTGGGTGTTCATTCTGAACTGGGTGTTCATTCTGTTCATCTTGAACTGGGTGTTCATTGTATTCATTCTGAACTAGGTGTCCATTCTGTTCATCTTGAACTGGGTGTTCATTCTGAACTGGGTGTCCATTCTGTTCATCTTGAACTGGGTGTTCATTGTGTTCATTCTGAACTGAATGTTCATTCTGTTCATCTTGAACTGGGTGTTCATTCTGAACTGAGTGTTCATCTTGAACTGGATGTTCATTGTGTTCATTCTGAACTCGGTGTCCATTCTGTTCATCTTGAACTGGGTGTTCATTGTGTTCATTCTGAACTGAGTGTTCATTCTGTTCATCTTGAACTGGGTGTTCATTGTGTTCATTCTGAACTGAGTGTTCAACTTGAACTGGATGTTCATTGTGTTCATTCTGAACTCGGTGTCCATTCTGTTCATCTTGAACTGGGTGTTCATTCTGTTCATCTTGAACTGGGTGTTCATTCTGAAGTGAGTGTTCATTCTGTTCATCTTGAACTGGGTGTTCATTCTGAACTGAGTGTTCATCTTGAACTGGATGTTCATTGTATTCATTCTGAACAGGGTGTCCATTCTGTTCATCTTGAACTGGATGTTCATTGTGTTCATTCTGAACTGGGTGTCCATTCTGCTCATCTTGAACTGGGTGTTCATTCTGAACAGAGTGTTCATTGTGTTCATCTTGAACTGGGTGTTCACTGTGTTCATTCTGAACTGAGTGTTCATTCTGTTCATCTTGAACTGAATGTTCATTCTGAATTGAGTGTTCATCTTGAACTGGTTGTTCATTGTATTCATTCTGAACAGGGTGTCCATTCTGTTCATCTTGAACTGGATGTTCATTGTGTTCATTCTGAACTGGGTGTCCATTCTGTTCATCTTGAACTGGGTGTTCACTGTGTTCATTCTGAACAGAGTGTTCATTGTGTTCATCTTGAACTGGGTGTTCACTGTGTTCATTCTGAACTGAGTGTTCATTCTGTTCATCTTGAACTGAATGTTCATTGTGTTCATTCTGAACTGGGTGTCCATTTTGTTCATCTTGAACTGGGTGTTCATTATGTTCATTCTGAACTGAGTGTTCATTCTGTTCATCTTGAACTGGGTGTTCATTGTGTTCATTCTGAACTGAGTGTTCATTCTGTTCATCTTGAACTGCGTGTTCATTGTGTTCATTCTGAACTGAGTGTTCATTCTGTTCATCTTGAACTGGATGTTCATTGTATTCATTCTGAACCTGACGTTCATCACATTTGTGTTCGTTTTGAATCAGTGTCGTTTGGGGGCACAGCCCGATACCCGAGGTGGATGACACAGAATCGTCAGACACAGGTGACTGGGTGTGCACCACCTGAGCTGCAGCAGCATCTTTCTCCTGCTGACCCCTGTGGGAATGCTGCTGCTGCTGCAACCGCCACCGCTCCACGGGCTCGAATCCAGCCATGGTGCTGCTGGGACTCTGCGACAGGTCCGCCCCCTCCCCCGGTGACAAGGCTTTGAGCATCCCGGGGCAGGGGGAGCAGATCATGTTGACCGTGATGTTCACCCCTCCTGCTGCCATGCCTACAATGCTGGAGCCCTGACTGTGAGCCACCACCCGGAGATTGGAGACTGTCGGAGACTCCGGCCCTCTCTCCCCAGAGAACCGCCCACCACCCTCTTCCCTGACTAAGATGTCCTGTATGGTTCTCTGCAGTCCGTCCAGATGAATTCCAAGGCTGCTCTCCAGGCTTCTCTCTTGTGGTATGAGTGAGTCCGGCTTGTTCTGAACTGCTGGTCTTCTGTCTGTGCTGAGGTTCACCCGGTTCCCAGAACCCTGCGGGCTGCTTCCAGGTGATGGACTGTCGGGGAGAGGCAGTGCTGGTGCCGCTGTGGAACTCTGCTCAGGATGTGACATTTTGTTGTTGTCCCCCCGTGAGTTGTGCACTGCGGGTGGAGGGATGATTTCCGTTGTCATTGTTTTTTTCTGTCCTGGAGACGTTGGTCTGCTTCTTCCTCCTGAATCTGGTTCTAGAGTTGGAAGAGGTCTGTTGTCTTGTGTTGTTGAGCTCTGTTTAGCAGACACTATTCTGTCTTTCACCATGTTTTCTTCTGCTGGTGCTAATCTAGATTCTATATTTTCTTCCGCAAAAGTGGCTCCGTCTTCTATTGTGTTCTTTTCGACAGACAGGGATCTGTCTTCTCTTGCATTATGTACCACAGATGGGGATGTTTCCACTGCTGCATTTTCCCCTGTGGTGCTCTGTTCCACTGGTGGGGATTTGTGTTTCACTGTGCTCTGTTCTGATGGGGATTTGTGTTTCAGTGTGCTCTGTTCTGGGAATGGAGAATTGTCTGGTGCCGCTGTCTGGTCCAAAGTTGGATGTCCTTCTTGTTCTGCATCTTGTTTCAGTGACGGAAATCCTTTCTGTGTTTTAATCTGCTCCACAGATGGGGATGTGTTTTCTACTGCACTCTGTTCAGCAGATAGGGATGCATCTTCTGTCACATTTTGTCCAACAGATGTGGTTCTACCCTCTGTAGCAATCTGTTCCACACACGGGGATCTGCACCGTGCAGAATTATGTTCCATATGATGCTCTACAGAGGGAGAGATGTCTGTGGTATTTGGTTCCACAGACAGGGCTGTCTTCTGTACTGAAACTGCTTCCTCACAAAATCTGCCTTCCGTTCCATCTGGTTGTGTGAATGGAGGTCTGCCTTCCACTGCACAGTGGCTGGAAGAGGGCCTTCTACAATGCTGTGAGCCTTCTAGATATGGAGTTCTTCTGTTCACCAATTCTGGTTCAGGGCTGTGACTTTTTGGCTGTGTGGAGCTGTTTTCTGAACCCCAGCTTCTGGCTTCTCTTTCACTGGTTTTTGAGGAATTGGTTTGATTTTTTCTCACACTTTGTTCTGAAGCTGAATTTGTTGCCAAGGTAAGCGTGAAGGGTGCTGGTTTGCCTGCTAGACTATTTTCCAGGCTTTTACTTATTTCTGTCTGGAAAAGACTGGGAGTGGAATGTGAAGCAGGAGTCGTGTTCATCTCTTCACTGATTTCAATGTTGCTGATAAAAGTATTTTCATGCACGTTTTCTTGCTGGCTGGCTTCTTGGTTTGCGCCGACAGAGGTAGATTCTGGAATGGTGTACAGAGTGTGATGATCGGTCAGACCCTGCTCTGGCACTGTGTCAGAGGTCACCAGCGTATGCATCAGACTCTGAGACGCCTCTGAACTGAGCGGTGAAACCTGAGAGCTCAGTGTCCCAAGTTCGACCCCCTTCTCCAAATTTGTCTTTTCTTCCATGACTGTGAGCACCGATGAGTGTGTAACAGAGTCCACCGTGTCTCCAATCCCGCCATTCACATGCTGGGATGCGTATGAAGCCTGTTCAGAAAACGAAAACGTTTGTCTGCTGTGCTGGAAGGAAACGGAAAAGTCCTCCCCATGAGTTGTCTGAAATGACACGTGGCTGAGACACTCTTTGTAGTACAACGCTTCCTGGATCGGAGGACTCTTCTCAGACGTCTCCCCCGCGCCCCCTTTCTCGCTGCGGACGCTTTCCGCTGGCTGGAAACCATGGCAGTGTTGTTGAGGAGTTCCGGCATCCTGAACACCTTGGGAGACACCGGTAGCGGCTTCTGCTCGTGGTTGTGGACCTTGAGCAAGCTGCTGACCGTGAGGGGGAGGCTGCACTGTGGACACGAACCCAAGCCCCTGCAGCTGGTTGGCTGGCAAGAGACCGCTGGCCACAAGTGCTCTCATTTTGGACTCATCCGCCAGCTGAATGGGAACATAGACATTGGTGGAAGTGATGATGGCGCAGGGTCTTTCACCGTGACTTGACGATGAGGCTGAAGCTGATGTGATGGACTTTGGCTGTTGGCTGTTTGGACGATGGTCATTGTTCCTGTAAAAGAAAAACCCCAAAAAAACCCCTGACAATAAAAAAATCGCAAATATGGTACAGAGAGAGAGACACTTGACACTTTGACACTGACACCTTACTGACATTTACTGCAAAATTCTCATGTCAAGGTGGTGCACGTTTTTCGAACGAAAGTGCCAATTCAAAGATATAACAACACAAAAGTAAATAAATAAATGCATGAAGAGTGGCCTGAAACATTCAACAAGTGGGCACGCAAGCAATATTGTGTAGAGTTCTCAATGCCCCTGAAGCGCGTATAAAGTCTGAAATTCTGTGCAGATATTTTCCTTTCTAGCGCGCAGCACACCACAGGATAAACAGTTTCAGTAATCATTTCTAGAGTGTGCACACACACACCTACACAGCCAGAAACATTCCCACACACAAGATACTCTCACACTGCTCGTCGGTCTAGAGACTCTTCACTCACACAACACATTCTTAATCCCGTCCACGCGTGCGCCCAGCATCTAACACACACTCAAATGTACACAGTTCAAATTATAGTTTTAGACTAATTCAAATAGCAATATCCATCAAGCAATCTATGCCAAAATGACACCATTAACTTTCATGAATATCATGGGTACATTCAGTTACCATCATACATTGCTTGTTTCCTAACTCTGATGGCATCAGCAACAAATTTCTATCTCGTCTTCAGAGAAAGAGAGAGAGAGAGATGAATATATATATCTATATACCTCTATCAAAAGGACACAGCAATACAATACAGCTTAATCAAATCATCTCAGGAACAGGAAGTACAGTACAACATGCTCAGAAAACCAGCTGTCTTTTCAATGAGACGATAAGAAGAGGAAAGATCTTATTTATCTATATATAAGTATCAAAAATAGAGCACATGGTTCTCTTAAAATGTGGGGTGGTTGCCTAGTGGTAAGGTGTCCGCCAAGGAAACACTTAGCGCACAGGATTGAATCCCATTCTAGCCAGTAGTTTTTCTCACTGCATTAGACTTTCAGTAGTGGGCTGGACACTAGTCATTTAGATGAAATGAGGACCTGTTTGTCGCAGGCACTCCATGGATATAAAAGAATCCATGGAAACAAAAGGGTTGTCCCTGGCAAAATTCTGTATATGAGTTCACTTAAATATGAAAACAAATACACTTGCAAGAAAGAAAAAAGGGATGGCATTGCATTATACAAAACAATGCAATACAATACAATGCAGGGCAATACAACACAACACAATACAAATCAATACAATACAACACAACGCAATATAAATCAACACAATACAACGCAACACAACACAACGCAATACAAATCAACACAATACAGTGCAGTACAATACAACACAACGCAATACAAATCAATACAGTGCAGTACAATACAACACAACGCAATACAAATCAATACAGTGCAGTACAATACAACACAACGCAATACAAATCAACACAATATAACACAGTACAATACAACACAACGCAATACAAATCAACACAATACAACGCAATACAATACAACACAACGCAATACAAATCAACACAATACAACGCAGTACAACACAATGCAATACAAATCTATACAATACAATGCAGTACAATACAACACAACGCAATACAAATCAATACAACACAACGCAATACAAATCAATACAATACAATGCAGTACAATACAACACAACGTAATACAAATCAATACAGTGCAGTACAATACAACACAACACAATACAAATCAATACAATACAACGCAGTACAACACAACACGCAATACAAATCAATACAACACAGTACGATACAATACAAATCAATACAGTGCAGTACACAATACAACACAATGGAATACAAATCAATACAATACACAATACAAATCAATACAATACAATGCAGCACAACACCATAAACCACAAAACACAACACCACCATTCAGCGCAATACATCATAAATACCTGGGTTTTTTGGCTGGCGGATCAGAGGGGCTGTCAGCAGGAACCGTGTGTGGATCAGACACGCTCCCCGATTCCTCCTGCCCTTGTGACCTCGGTGCCGGTGCTGCTTCCTCGTCCATTCCTGATCCGGTTTCCTGCAACGTGATAACCAACAGTGAACAAATACCGCTCCGAAAACAGGGTATGGCTGCCTAAAAATCACCTCACCTGACCTACATATACCGGCTGGGACACAGCACACCAACAAGCACTCTCCAGCCACTCCAGATGTCCCTAGATGTGGCCTGGGCTGCCTATATATATATATATATATATAGAGAGAGAGAGAGAGAGAGAGAGAGAGAGAGAATATATGTATGTGTGTGTGTGTGTGTGTATATATATATATATATATATAAAAGATAAATAAAGTTTTAAAAATATTTCATTCTCCTTTCCTCTTTTCTCCATCTCCCATGTGCAGACACACACATGTGTGCAAACAATCGAGCTAGTATTCAAATGCACACACAAGCACAAGCACACACACTCATACACACAAACAAATGCAAGCACACACTCTCTCTGTGTTTCTGCCTCATATTCCATCCAGTGGAGCGGTGGTGGCCAAGAGGTCATGCGTCCAACTAGCAAGGAAGTGCCAGAGGGTTCGAGTCCAATATAACTTTATAAGGACCAAGACTTTTATTTCCCCCCTCCACTAGACCTTCAGTGGTGGTCTGGTTGCTAGTCATTCAATAAACCAGGTTCCTGTGTACAGCATACACTTAGCAAACATAAAAGCACCCATGGCAACAAAAGGGTTGTCCACGTTAAAAATTCTGTAGAAAAATCCACAAAGATCATAAAACAAATACAGTAGCCGACAGGAAAAAGAAAACAAAAGAAATAGTGGTAATCTGTTGTGAAAAAACAGTTTCAGTTTCTCAAGGGGGCTTCACTGCATTCAGACAAAATCGTATGTATACACTACAGCACATCTGCAAGTCAAATGCCTGACCAGCAGCATGATCCAATGTACTTAGTCAGGCCTTGAGTGCATGCATTCATATTTTTGCACATGTATATCAGACTGGATTTCTTCTTTAGAATTTTGCAAGAGGACGACATTCATGTTGCAACGGGTTCTTTTTCAGTGCGCCAAGTGTGTGCTGCAGACGACCCTCAGTTTATCGTCTCATCCGAATCAGTTTGATTTTCCAGTCAAACTTGAGAGAAAAGGTGAGACACAGAATCGAACCCAGATCCTCAGACACTGTGTTGGCAGAAAAGTGTCTTAACCATTCTGCCACCTTCCTCTTTGATCGAAAGTAATTTATTCTGCACCATACCATAGAATACAACACCATCCTCACCTCAACAGCCAGCTTTCTTCGTTTGGCGTTCAGCACATGATCCAGCGCCCTGTTCCGTTTCCGTCTCCTCTCAGCCTCCTTCCTCCTGCTCTCCTGCATTCTCCTGTTGAACTTCTCCTCCAGTGCCCGCTTTCGCTTCTCGGCGTTGTCATGTCTCCTGAAGGCCTGGTACAACAATACGTTCAGGTTATAATTGTGTCTTTCATATCTATGTGATACAACAGGTGATACATGCAGGTTGTTCAGGTTATAAAGTGTCCTTCAAATCTATGTGATACAACAGGTAATACATGTAAGTTGTTCAGGTTATAAAGTGTCCTTCAAATCTATGTGATACAACAGTTGTTCAGGTTATAAACGTGTCCTTCAAATCTATGTGATACAACAGGCAATACATGCAAGTTGTTCAGGTTATAAACGTGTCCTTCAAATCTATGTGATACAACAGGTAATACATGCAGGTTGCTCAGGTTATAAATGCATCCTTCAAATCTATGTGATACAACAGGTAATACATGCAGGTTGTTCAGGTTATAAACGTGTCCTTCATATCTATCTGATAAAACAGGTGATACATGCAGGTTGTTCAGGTTATAAATGTGTCCTTCATATCTATGTGATACAACAGGTAATACATGCAGGTTGTTCAGGTTATAAACGTGTCCTTCAAATCTATGTGATACAACAGGTAATACATGCAGGTTGCTCAGGTTATAAATGCATCCTTCAAATCTATGTGATACAACAGGTAATACATGCAGGTTGTTCAGGTTATAAACTTGTCCTTCAAATCTATGTAATACAATAGATGAATATATACAACAGCAAACTGAGAACTATATGACAAATGTTTTCTCCACTGCAATGGTTTCTCCACTCTTAGTGCTGCAGCCTTTGGGGACTAGTTGGCCCTTCGGGACCATCTAAACGCTGACTGTGGTAAAACCCTCTTGGCTGAGAGTGGGGATGTAACTTGGGAAAGTTGTTCAGCAAAGAAAACAACAACCCCAAAACCAAAACAAACAAACAAAAAAATCCCTCTCTGTTGGTTGTTCCTTACTAGGGTCGAACTATATAATACAAGACAAGACAACACAACAGATTTCTCTGTGTGAAATTCGGGCTGCTCTCCCCAGGGAGAGCGCGTCGCTATACTACAACGCCACCCTTTTGACTTTTCTTTTTTTATTTTTCCTGCATGCAATTTTATTTGTTTTCCTATCGAAGTGGATTTTTTCCAGAGAATTTTGCCAGGAACAACCCTTTCGTTGCCATGGGTTCTTTTTACGTGCGCTAAGTGCATGCTGCACACAGGACCTCAGTTTATTGTCTCATCCGAATGACTAGCGTCCAGACCACCACTCAAGGTCTAGCGGAGGGAGAGAAAATATCGGCGGCTGAGCCGTGATTCGAACCAGCACGCTCAGATTCTCTCGCTTCCTAGGCGGACGCGTTACCTCTAGGCCATCACAGCACACAATTTGTAACGAAGTCAACAGAACATAACTAAAGCTGAAGGAGGGGTGTAAAAGGATACCTTGCCCCAAGCTGGCAGCACAGACATCGGCTGGTTACAGGGTGCCTTCATCATGTCGGCAGAAAATTCCTCAACGTCCCTCGGGAGCTGGGGGAGTTCATTCTTCATCTTGTACCTCTGGAAATCACAGGAGTTTCAGTTTCAGTTTCAACGAGGTGTCAAAACGTTTTGACTGATCCATAATTATATACGCTACACCATATTTGCTGTTAAAAAAAAACTGAAAAATAAAAAATAAATTAAAAAAGTCAGATGCCTGATGTTTGTATTTGTATAAACCCAATGCATTGATCATGCCTTGAGAGCCTATCTCATCTTTGTATAAAATACTGACATCAAAATGAAATAAAACAAGACAAATGAGGGAGTGACTGAAAGAGAAACACACCTCTTGATGCAATGCACACTGGGGCAAGAAAATGGCCAGACATATGTACACACCACTCAAACATTAAAATGAACATGAACTGTCCATCATAAAGAAAACATACAAAAAATTGTGCATATTGTGTGTATGTGTGCATGTGAGTGTGCGTGCGTGAGCATCTTTTTTTTCAGGCAATAAAGAAAACATTGTTTTGACCTAGAGCACTTAGAAACAGAAACAATATAAAAAAAAAAAACTATGTCCTCCACAGACTGATGCCAACAACAACAACAACAAAAAGAGAAGGAATATTAGAGATTCAGCATCCAAAAAACGAGGCAGCATATTTTGCAAAATGTGGTTCTAATTTGGGGATTTTCTGAAGGATGCATCACAGTATGAGTAAAAAAAAAAACAACAACACCCAACAACATAAGTGTACCATGTAACGTGCATGCCCTTTCCCCTAAACAGCTCAACTATTCTTTCCTTCATGAAATGTGTTTCACTGACTAATCCATGTGCCATTCACTTGACAATGTCTTATTGTTTTCCAGACTTCCATGTGTCTACAAAACCCCCGTGGAGTGCTGGCCTAGAAATAACATGTCCTTGGAAACAAGAGTACCTGACTATGCTTCAAAGACACTCTGAAAGCTTCTCTGAAGGCTTTCAACATCAGCCACGACACATGGGAGCTGAATGCAATGGACAGACCAAAGTGGCGTTCAGCTGTCCACAAAGGCGCCAAATCCTGTGAGGCCAACAGAGTCGTTGCAGCAGAGCAACGCAGACAGGCCTGGAAAAGCAGTGCCAGCAAGTCCCCGACAACCACCACCAATCCCTTTCCACACTGCATCATAAATTTCCGGGCGCGGATTGGCCTGCCCAGTCATCTGCGCACCCACCGAGCCCAACCCACCCACCCCCAGGATGACTAGATGGTCCTTGTCAATCCCGACGGATGAACCACCTGACTACACAGGATTCAACCCCAGCTGCCAGTTTTTTTCTCCTTGAATGGTGGTCTAGACTCTAGTCATTCGGATGAGATGCTAAACTGAGGTCCCACGTGTAGCATGCACATAGCACACGTAAAAGAACCCAGGACGATAAAAGGGTCATCCCTGACAAAAGTCTGCAGAAAAATCCACTTTGACAGGAAAACCAGTACACTTGCAGGCAGAAAGGAAGCAAAACAAAATGAGCGGCACTGCACTGTAGCGACACGCTCATCCTGCGGAGAGCAGCCCGAATCTGGGCCAGTATGTGGTCATGCATTTGTTTTGAAAAAAGGTAAAAATACAATATAATCATCATACCGACAATTGCTGCTTACTGTTTCGAAGACTTCCATGCCTCTGTAAAAGCCCTAAATATCATTTATATGAATGACTGTTTTCCAGACTTCTGTGTCTGTAGAAACCCTGAATATCATTTATATGTATCTTTTTTTTTTCAAGACTTTCATGTCTGTAAAATCCCTGAATATTATTTATATGGATGACCTTCCCTTCCAGAATTTTGTATCTGTAAAAACCCTGAATAACATTCATATAGATGAATGTTTTCCAGAATTTATGCATCATAGTTTTCAAGACTTCCATGTCTGTAAAACCCTGAAAATCATTTATACAGATGATTGTTTTCCAGAATTTATGGATGACTGTTTCACTGACTTTTATGTTCGTAACAAGCCTGAATATCGTTTATCCAGATGATTGTTTTCCAGACTTTATTGAATATTGTTTTGCAGACTTTTATGCTTGTACCCTGAGTATTATTTATATGGATGATCTGTTTTTTCCAGACATTCATGTCATATCGTATCATTTAAACAGACGCCTCCTGCTCACTTTTTCCCCAGACTTTCATGTCTGCAAAAACCTTGAATATCATTCATCATACGCATGATTGTTACCCAGACTTTAACGTCTGCAAAAACCTTGAATATCATTCATTATACGCATGATTATTACCCAGACTTTCACGTCTGCAAAAACCTTGAATATCATTTATTATACGGATGATTATTCCCCAGATTTTCACGTCTGCAAAAACCTTGAATATCATTCATTATACCCCAGCCTTTCATGTGTGTAAAAACCCAATACACCATTTACATGGCTGCCTGCTGCTCACCCAGACCACGTTGTTCCTGCCGTCGCGCAGTCTGGCGGCGCGGTAAAAGTGTTGCACCAGGAGGTCTACAGGGCGGCCCGGCAAAATGTGCCGGTGGATCAGCTCAAAGCACGCCTCTTTGCCAAGGTGCTTGAACTGCTCAATGCCCAGGATCAGTAACCTGAGGGGAAAAAAAGAAGAAAGAGGTAAGTATTGTATTACTCTTTTTTGTCGCAACAAATTTCTCTGTGTGAAATTCGGGCTGCTCTCCCCAGGGAGAGTGCGTTGCTACACTGAGAGCACCTTTTTTTTTTTTTGCATTTTTTACCTGCCTGTAGTTGTTTGTTTTTTTCCCTACTGACATGAATTTTTTAAAGAATTTTGTCAGGGACAACCCTTTTGTTGCCATGGATTTTTTTATGTGGGCTAAGTGCATGCTGCACAAGGAACCTTGGTTTATCGTCTCATCCGAATGACTAGCGTCAAGACCACAACTCAAGGTCCAGTGGAGGGGGAGAAAATACTGGCGACTGTGCCGAGATTCAAACCAGTGCGCTCTGATTCCTTTGCTTCTTTGGCACACGCATTACCTCAAGGCCATCACTTCACTCATGAGGTAGCTGGTTATCTTTAGCTCATAGAAGGAAGAAATGAAGAGGTAGCTGGCTATGTGTAGCTTACAGAAGAAAGAAATGAAGAGGTATCTGGCTACCTGTAGCTGACAGAAGAATGAAATGAAGAGGTATCTAGCTACCTGTAGCTGACAGAAGAAAGAAATGAAGAGGTAGCTGGCTATGTGTAGCTGACAGAAGAAAGAAATGAAGAGGTATCTAGCTACCTGTAGCTCACAGAAGAAAGAAATGAAGAGGTAGCTGGCTATGTGTAGCTTACAGAAGAAAGAAATGAAGACGTATCTAGCTACCTGTAGCTCACAGAAGAAAGAAATGAAGAGGTAGCTGGCTATGTGTAGCTTACAGAAGAAAGAAATGAAGAGGTATCTAGCTACCTGTAGCTCACAGAAGAAAGAAATGAGAAGGTAGCTGGCTACACGTAGCTGACAGAAGAAAGAAATGAAGAGGTATCTAGCTACCTGTAGCTGACAGAAGAAAGAAATGAAGAGGTAGCTGGCTACCAGTAGCTGACAGAAGAACGAAATGAAGAGGTATCTAGCTACCTGTAGCGCACAGAAGAAAGAAATGAAGAGGTAGCTGGCTATGTGTAGCTTATAGAAGAAAGAAATGAAGAGGTAGCTGGCCATGTGTAGCTGTCAGAAGAAAGAAATGAAGAGGTATCTAGCTACCTGTAGCTGACAGAAAGAAAGAAATGAAGAGGTAGCTGGCTACGTGTAGCTGTCAGAAGAAAAAATGAAGAGGTATCTAGCTACCTGTAGCTTATAGAAGAAAGAAATGAAGAGGTATCTAGCTACCTGTTGCTGACAGAAGAAATAAATAAAGAGGTAGCTGGCTACCTGTAGCTGACAGAAGAAAGAAATGAGGAGGTACCTAGCTACCTGTAGCTCATAGAAGAAATGAAGAGGTAGCTGGCTACCTGTAGCTGACAGAAGAAAGAAATGAAGAGGTATCTAGCTACCTGTAGCTCACAGAAGAAAGAAATGAAGAGGTAGCTGGCTACCTGTAGCTCACAGAAGAAAGAAATGAAGAGGTATCTAGCTACCTGTAGCTGTCAGAAGAAAGAAATGAAGAAGTAGCTGGCTATGTGTAGCTGTCAGAAGAAAGAAATGAAGAGGTATCTAGCTACCTGTAGCTGACAGAAAGAAAGAAATGAAGAGGTAGCTGGCTACGTGTAGCTGTCAGAAGAAAAAATGAAGAGGTATCTAGCTACCTGTAGCTTATAGAAGAAAGAAATGAAGAGGTATCTAGCTACCTGTAGCTGACAGAAGAAAGAAATGAAGAGGTAGCTGGCTACATGTAGCTGACAGAAGAAAGAAATGAAGAGGTACCTAGCTACCTGTAGCTCATAGAAGAAATGAGAAGGTAGCTGGCTACCTATAGCTGACAGAAGAAAGAAATGAAGAGGTAGCTGGCTACCTGTAGCTGACAGAAGAAAGAAATGAAGAGGTATCTAGCTACCTGTAGCTGACAGAAGAAAGAAATGAGGAGGTATCTAGCTACCTGTAGCTCACAGAAGAAAGAAATGAAGAGGCATCTAGCTACCTGTAGCTTATAAAAGAAATAAATGAAGAGGTATCTAGCTACCTGTAGCTCACAGAAAAAAGATATGAGAAGGTAGCCGGCTACCTGTAGCTGACAGAAGAAAGTAATGAAGAGGTAGCTGGCTACGTGTAGCTGACAGAAGAAAGAAATGAAGAGGTATCTAGCTACCTGTAGCTGACAGAAGAAAGAAATGAAGAAGTAGCTCGCTACCTGTAGCTGACAGAAGAAAGAAATGAAGAGGTATCTAGCTACCTGTAGCTCACAGAAGAAAGAAATGAAGAGGTAGCTGGCTATGTGTATCTTACAGAAGAAAGAAATGAAGAGGTAGCTGGCTACGTGTAGCTGACAGAAGAACGAAATGAAGAGGTATCTAGCTACCTGTAGCTGACAGAAGAACGAAATGAAGAGGTAACTAGCTACCTGTAGCTGACAGAAGAAAGAAATGAAGAGGTAGCTGGCTGCATGTAGCTGACAGAAGAACGAAATGAAGAGGTATCTAGCTACCTGTAGCTGACAGAAGAACGAAATGAAGAGGTAACTAGCTACCTGTAGCTGACAGAAGAAAGAAATGAAGAGGTAGCTGGCTACATGTAGCTGACAGAAGAAAGAAATGAGAAGGTAGCTGGCTAAATGGAGTTGACAGAAGAAAGAAATGAAGAGGCATCTAGCTACCTGTAGCTGACAGAAGAAAGAAATGAAGAGGTAGCTGGCTACATGTAGCTGACAGAAGAAAGAAATGAAGAGGTAGCTGGCTACATGTAGCTGACAGAAGAAAGAAATGAAGAGGTAGCTGGCTACCAGAAGAAAGAAATGAAGAGGTAGCTGGCTACCTGTAGCTGACAGAAGAAAGAAATGAAGAGGTATCTAGCTACCTGTAGCTGACAGAAGAAAGAAATGAAGAGGTATCTAGCTACCTGTAGCTGACAGAAGAAAGAAATGAAGAGGTAGCTGGCTATGTGTAGCTGACAGAAGAAAGAAATGAAGAGGCTGCTGGCTACGTGTAGCTTATAGAAGAAATAAATAAAGAGGTAGCTGGCTACCTGCAGGTCATTTCGAATGCTATTTCAATGTTGTTGTTTCTGTTTTGTTTTTTTCCTGGGATTAACACATTCAACCCTGGGAAGTCTACAGCTACCCTTGAAGGCTTCCCTGCCATTTTGTTAAAGTAAATATTAAATTTTTAAAATACACTGAAATCGAACCTTTTTTTTCTCTCTTCAAATTGACATGTTGACAGACAGGCGCAATAACCGAGTGATTAAAGCGTTGGACTCTCAATATCAGGGTCCCGGGCTCGAATCTCGGTGATGATGCCTGGTGAGTAAAGGGTGGAGATTTTTCCGATTTCCCAGGCTCAACATATGTGCAGACCTGCCAGTGCCTGAACCCCCTTCGTGTGTATACGTAAGCAGAAAATCAAATACCCACGTTAAAGATCCTGTAATCCATGTCAGTGCTCGGTGGATTATGAAGCAAGAACATACCCAGCATGCACTCCCCTGAAAGCGGAGTATGGCTGCCTACATGGCGGGGTAAAAAAGGTCATACACGTAAAAGCCCACTTGTGTACATTCGAGTGAATGTGAGAGTTGCAGCCCACGAACGCAGAAGAAGAAGAAGACATGCTGACAAAGCCGGAAAAGTACTGTAGAAGTAAGGTCCCTTTGCTTGAGGTTTACGCATATTCAAGAACATGGAAACCATTTTAATGAAACAAATTTGACGCTCAAGCAATGCTCGGGCACAGGGTTGAATAAGTGAACCCTTGACTGTTGTACGTTGGTGGAGTGCGCAGAGACTGTGTTTGCAGGACAGAATAAAACTAGCATGCACCAGGGATCGCGCTAGACTTTTTCAAAACGCGTGCAGCTTACGCAAAGTCGGCAAAAAAACCGCGTAAGTTAGAGTCAGAATTGCGTCAGACCTATGACACTAAATCAAAGGTTTAAGCCGACGATGTTGAAGTCGCAAGCTGCTCAGAAGCATCAGCCGGAGATTGCTCTGGAGCAATAGTTTCACGACTAGACGAAAAAAACGATGACAACTTGCGCTGCATATTGAGTCGATTCCGTGACTGAGAATGAGATACAATGGAAAACAAAAAACACGCTATGGCGTAGGCTAGCCGAGTAACGTTCAGCAGTCAAACAAGCTGTTAAGAGTCACGTAGGCATCTCGGAGTGCTCCGCATGCACAGACACTTTGTCTTGTACCGTCTGATTCAGTATCGCAAACCTAGCTGCCAAGTCAGTCCTAAAGTTGCATTGATACGGCTTGAGTAAAAGTTGTTTTGCGTAAGTGTTACGCGTGAGCGCTGTGAAAATGCGTCAGCGAAAATCAAAATGCGTCAAATACACGAAAAACATGCGTTAACGCGATCCCTGATGCACACATGGTTCTTCTCCCCCCCCCCCCTCCCCCTTGATATCGATGATTTTTAGTGCTCTGGGCCCCTGTACTGAGGAGGTAAAGCACATAATAATCGCCCATTATTATTATTATTATCATTTTCATCATCATACTTATCATCATGATCACTATCATTATTATTATCATCATTATTATTGTTATCATTTTAATGATTATAATCATAATTATCGTCATCATTATTATTGTTATCATTTTAATGATTATAATCATTATTATTATCATTACCAAAGGTGTATTGGACTTAGCTGAACAATTCCAAAGAGGAAGTACACATGAAGCCGATAGTCACAGGTCCTCACTGTGTGTGTGAACAGAAACTCTAGGGAAAGCTGGACAGTACAAGGTCTTCAGAGAAGAAGCCCCCCTCAGTCAAGTGTTTCGACCCTTAACTCCTTACACTCTAAGGGGGCTGGGCCGCACCCAGGTCATGACTCCTGGATGCCCGTGTATTGCCGAGTGTGTGTAAACTACAGAGCAAGCCAGTACTCACAGGTCCTCACAGTGATTGAAGCGAAGCCTGACAGGCAGCTGTTCCAGGGCGGCGAGCGGCAGCAGACCCTGTGTGGGCAGGAGGGAAGGGTAGAGGAACACCTCACTCCTCCACATCACCTCTTTCTGAACGGCCAGCAGACCCCGGTGTACCCGGGTTACTGTACAGCACAGAAGAATAGAACAGAATAGAACAGAATAGAATATGCCTTTATTACCAAGGGGTCACAAGGAACAAACATAAATCGAAAATCATACACAAACACAGATACAGTAGAAATTAGGATATATACAAGTGCATGTCAATATAAAAACTTGTGCATACTCACACATGCACGCACTGTACACACACACACACACACAAACACTCTCTCTCTCTCACACACACACACATACACACACACGCGCGTGCGCGTTTGAACAGAAGCCGCATATTACATGTGGATGGGGCTGATGACTAGATCTTCAGGTAGATGGTTGTTGATTGCACAATTCTCGTTACTATACTGGATTTGTTCGAGAGACAGGGCACTGACTGCTTTCAGGAAAAAGCTATTGGCGAAGTGATTGGTTTTTGTCCTTATACTTCTGTACCGTCAACCAGAGGGGAGCATCTTGAAAATCCCAAAAGCTGGATGTGATTCATCCTGGCTGATTGATTTTGCTTTTTTGAGTAGCTGCTTATAATATATGTCTTCTAGAGAAGGTAGATCAGCCCCGGTAATCTTGGTGGCAGTTTATACGATTCTGTTCAGGGCTGCGACTTCTGCCTTGGAAATGTTTCCGTACCAAACGGTAATAGCGAAGGTTAACATGCTTTCAATGACTGCTTGGTAGAAATCAACCATGATTTCTTTTCTAATTCCGATCTTTTTGAGGCGCTGTTGTGCTTTCTTAACAATTTTTTCCATATTTTTCTCCCATTTCAAATCGTTGGAAATGATCAGTCTGAGAAATTTAAATTTGCTCATGATCTCTACTTGCTTGGCTTGTCTTTAATGACAAATGGTGAGGGGTCAGATCTGGTCTTCCTGAAATCTAAAATTAATTCTTTTGTTTTTGATATGTTCAGTTCTAAGTTGTTTTGATCACACCAGCTGACAAGTTCTGTTACTTCTTCCCTATATTTTGACTCATCACTGTTCGTAATCAGCCCTTCTAGAGTAGTATCATCCGCAAACTTGACCATGGTGTTATATTCATTACGAGCTGCACAGTCATGTGTGAATAGTGAGTACAACAGTGGGGATAGAACACATCCCTGTGGGGCACCTATGTTGAGAATACACAGCGTGGAGAAGTTCACCACCACTGCTGGAATGTTTCACTAGAATGAACGAATGGATGAATGATGATGATGAATGATATGGATACTTATGTAGCGCCTATCCTCGGTCTGAAACCAAGCTCTGAGCCCTTTACAAACACAGTGTCACTTGCACAACAGGCTGCTTAAGATTTAAAGTCAATGCTTTAACCACCCAGCTACTGCACCCATTACTTCATTAATGAGCTCCAACAAGTTGCTTAGTACTGGACGATTCACAAATTCAGATGTTTAAAAGAAACACATAAGGAATTTAAAACTTGCAACACACAACCACAAAATAATAATATTAATAATGATAATAATAACAACAACAACATTCATCATTATCGTCGTTATTATCATCATCATCACCACCACCATAATAATAACAATAATGATATCAATATATGAATGAGAAAAAGAAGAAGACACAAACGAGATTATATATTTACATTGCACTTAATCTTGTGAAGAAAAAAAATCAACGTGTGTACTTTCAGACCAAACTTCCACACACATGCACAACTGAAACAATAGTTTATTTATCATCGTCATCATTATTATTATTATTATCATTATTACTATTATGATCATTCTTCGTTCTTTATTTCATCTAATTTTCCCATGGGCCTGACTAAGCATGTTGGTGAACTCTGCTGGCCAGGCATCCGCCTAGCAGATGTGATGTTGGGTACATGGATTTGTACAAACGCATATGGAGTTACGAATGTACCTCCTTGAGCAGCTGAACTGAACTGAACAGCTGAAAAGGAAAAAAAAGGTAATATGGGCAGGTACCTGACCAACACATGTAACAGGGGTGTCGTGCTGTGCCAGGATGGCAAGACGAGGTGAGTTCTTAAAATTCGTATACATGGTAAGCAGTCGTCAACAGGCAGGCAGACGAAGAAATTGAAATCAAAATCAAAATCAAAATCGAAACTTTTTTATTGAGGGAAAAGGAATAGACACTTATCGGCCTGTTTTCATCCTACCCTCATAAAGAAAATGTATGAACTAATCTAGGAAATACAAGAAGACTGAAAAAAGGAGGAAAACAAAACAAACAAAAAAAACACATTGCATGGCAACAACAAGAACAATAAATGGCATAGAAAATACACAATTCCCCACAAAATAACATAGTATGCTTTTGCGTGAAGGAGAGAGGGAAGAAGAAGGTAAGAGAGGAAGAGAAACGAAGCAGGAAAGAGAGGAAAACTGTTGAGAGAGAGAGAGAGAGGAAGAGAGGGGGAGGGAGGGAAGGAAGAAGGGAGGAAAGGAGATAGACACATAGACAAGGATATTGAGAATACATCATTTGTTTATCAGTCTCAGTAATTTCAAGGATTCGTAGAACTTAGCTCTGACATTAGATGTTTATGATATAGTCTTTTGAAGACACTGAGACTGGAGTTTATATTAAGTGTAGATGAAATAGAATTCCATAAATATCCACCAGAGTATGTGAGACTTGTTTTATAAAGTTCAATTCTTGGTCAAGGCAAGGTTATTTTATGTGTGTGACAGTGACTATTTACTGGAAAATTACTTATGAGAGAGGGTGGGGCATAACCTGATAACATTTTGAACTTAAATATGGCTTTATTATATTTAAATTTAATTTTCAATGGCAATATATCAAGTTCTATATAATCAGAAACATATAAAGAGGACGATTTTAGAATAACTAATTTAAGAGCACGCCTATGAAGACTTAGGAGTGGTTTTAGGATGTTATCGCTCGCTGAATAAGGGGTTGAGGTGATTTATTCCTTTAGGGGACTTCTTCTTCTGCGTTCATGGGCTGCAGCTCCCACGTTCACCCGATATACATGAGTGGGCTTTTACATGTATGACTGTTTTTTGTTTTTACCCTGCCATGTAGGCAGCCATACTCCGCTTTTGGGGATGCGCATGCTGGGTATGTTCTTGTTTCCATAACCCACCAAACGCTGACAAGGATTACAGGATCTTTAACGTGCGTATTTGATTTTCTGCTTGCGTATACACACGAAGGGAGTTCAGGCACTAAGCAGGTCTGCACACATGATGACCTGGGAGATTGTAAAAAATCTCCACCCTTTACCCACCAGGCGCCGTCAGTGTGATTCGAAACCAGGACCCTCAGTTTGAAAGTCCAACGCTTTAACCACTCGGCTATTGCACCCGTCGCTTTAGGGGACAATGGGACATGGGGTAATTCAACTTGCAGCAAAGAAACCCTTCTCAAAGTGACAAAGGCCGTAAGAACAAAATTACTGGTCCACTGAGTGCTGCGGCAGAACTGCCCTCTTCAGAAAGCAGATGTGAACTGCCAACTGGCCACTCCAGAATGGAGATGTGATCACCAAAAAATTAAAGCAGCTCACAATTACAATGTCGAAGTTCACATGACAGATAACTCTAAACAATCCTGACAAAAAAGTGATGAAACTACTTCAAAAATATATCTTAAAACAACGTAGAATTAACTCCCTTTGACTTACATTATGCTGATTAAAACAAACTGATTATAAGCAACTAATAACAAACAGCACATGAATTCTTTACTACTGATGCTAATAATCTAACTCTGCTAATACTTAATTCTTAACTCTGTTACACACTAATTTTCAACTCGGCTACACGCATACACCCAACTCAATCGCCAGGCCTTGAGAGCCTGCCTTCAGCATGCATCCAAATTTAAAAAAACAACCACCATAAAAAAAAAAAAAAAATTTTAAAGGGAGAGAGAGAAACGCATACTACGCTGTTTCCCAAGCGACTTCTCCGAAGACTTCTTCCAGCGTCTGACCCTTAGTGAAGGCCCTTCCTCCCCATCGTGGTCAGAAACGATGACCTCGCTGTCTGACTCAGCTCCCTGCCGGCACTGTGACGCCCAGTTAATGTCACTGTCCACCAGCTGAACGGCCGCAGCCAGGTTACAGGCGTTGAACACGGAGGAGCCAGTTAGGGCCACTGATGCACTCTGCAGCGTGTCGATCTCTTTCTGTAAAAAAAACACAAAAAAACCCAACCCAAAAAACTATTAAAAAAAATGAACAAACGAACAAAAATACCCCAAACAAATGAACACCACAGTAGTGTTCAGGAGCCAGTTGCATTGCTTGGACGGAAGAGCCTAGTATGGTCGCAACCCCCTACTAACTGTGTGTAGTATGGAAGAGCCTAGTATGGTCGCAACCCCCTACTAACTGTGTGTAGTATGGAAGAGCCTAGTATGGTCGCAACCCCCTACTAACTGTGTGTAGTATGGAAGAGCCTAGTATGGTCGCAACCCCCTACTAACTGTGTGTAGTATGGAATTGACCAATATATGGCGCAGTTAGGTCAATGTAGGCATTTAGTCACGTGTAACTGTCAAAAAGTTAGAACCAAGCAAGCAATGCAACTGGGTCGAGGTTTCCACAGACAGCTGACCCAACAAAATCCCCCCCCACCCCCATCCCAGACTCCCCTCACCCCCTCCAAAACCATTTCCTCACCGAAAAATGTTTCCATACCAAACACAAAAGCCACAGACTGAATCTTGTCTGCTACACTGCTCAATGAAACAGGTTGGCGTATATCCTAACATGGATGTTCAATTTTTCATCTTTTTTTGTTTTGGATTTAACTGTTTGGTTGCTTTCTGAATACATTGGCCTTTTTGTTGAATGGTAGTGGCCAAGGGTTTCATTCCAATTCTAAGGCTTTTCCAGACCCTGAAGGGCAAGACATTTTCTTTCCAAGACTTTTCCTGCCATGAACATGGTCCTCTCACTTTTCCAAGACTATCTGCAGACTTCCATGACTCTGTAGAAACCCTGAGTGTTTCAAAAACACAGAAAATATTATTATTATGATTATTATCATTATCATGATGATGGTTATGCTGATGATTATGATGATGATGATGATGATTATTATTATCATGATTATTTTTATCATCAATGTCATCAAGAAACAACAGCAGCAGACAGGTGACTTACGACAATCTTTCTGCAGTCGATGATTATGATGATGATGATGATGATGATTATCATGATTATTTTTATCATCAATGTCATCAAGAAACAACAGCAGCAGACAGGTGACTTACGACAATCTTTCTGCAGTCCTCAGCCACAGACTGATAGTCCTCACTGCCCTCAGCCAGGACGTACATCTGTGTCGTCAGCTGAATGTGCTGCAACAGTCAGCCACATCCCTTTCACACTCACTTTCTCAAGGAGGCGTCACTGCATTCAGACAAACACCATACTGATATATGCTTCAGAACATCTGCTAGACAGATGACTGAACTGTAGCATAACACAACACGCTAACCAGGTCTTGAGTGCATGCATGCATGTGTATTTGTGTACCTATCAGAGTGGATTTCTTCTAAAACGTTTTATCACAGGACGATACTTGTGTTGCCGTGGGTGCTTTTCTCAACCGCATTAAATGCATGCTGCACAAACAAACAAAGCTGCAGATGCCTGATGTTCACATGAACCAAATGTACTGATCAGGCCCTGCCAGCCTACCTATTCCAGGTGTATGCAAAACATTAACAGAAAAATGAAATGAATTAATGAAAAAAACAACAACAAATAAGTGAAAATGAAGAGCACAGGATCAGGAGTCAAGATGGCTGCCGGAAAAAGAGGAAGCTAGTCAGGGATACAGAGGGGAGGTAACATACTTCCGGGACGTTATCGGCCGTAGCGACTTTCATTTTCTCCACATAGGCGGATAGTAGTTTGCACAGGACAGGAATCGGACTCCCTGCAGGAGTCTACACTAGTGGGTCATGGTAAAGTATGTGTAGTTAAAAAGTGAATATATTAAAATGACAGTGATATCTAAAAGACAGAAAAACAATTTTTTTTTTTTTTAAACTGCGGGCAAGAAAAAATACAAAGAAACGGTAGGCACTCTCAGTGTAATGCGACGTGCTCTCCCTGGGGAGAGCAGCCCAAATTTCACACAGAGAAATCTGTTGTGACAAAAAAGTAAAACAAATACAAAAATACAAAGATTATTATTAAAAAAAAAAAAGAAAAAAAAGAAAAAAAAAAAGAAGAAAAAACAGAAAAGGAAAAAAAGAAAGAGAAAGAAAGAAAAAACACCTGCAAGGAAGAGCAGCCACACTTTTCATCCATCACCTTACCTGTCTCATCTGCAGCTCCACCTGTCGAATCTGATGGTCCAGCATCATCCGACCGTCGCCTGTCGTCAGCTCCTCTGGCGTCTGTTGCCTGGTCCGTTTCATCAGCTTCTCCCAGCAAAACTTTCCCCTGGCAACTGTTGTTGTTGTCTCTGGCTCCTCCCTGATACAATAGTTTGTTGTTGTTTTTTTGTCTCTTGCAGTAAAGTTTATATTTCTCAAGAAAATCACATGTAATCCAATTCCACATAAAGTCATCGCAATCAACAAACACATAGTCAGATGTCCTAAAAACCCAGCAAAGCCTTACACAGTAGATTCTACTTCAAAGAGTATGTATAAACACTGATTGAATCACTTCACATAAGTCATATCATTCATTCGCTGCAAGGGATTACTTCAGCATTTCTGTTTGTTTCTTTTTTTGTATTATTTTTTCCGAGCTGATGAAAATATCGTCATCATTATTGTTGCTTTAAAAAGCCAAGACAACCTCACCAGGCCATAGCTGATGAACAGTTTGAAAGGTTCTCAGGTAAGTATTTGTTGGGTTGTTTTTTTTTCGTTCTGTTTTTGTTTCTTCTTTATACGTCAATACTTGATGTGATATATCTGGTCTATACCTGATCTCAATTTTTTTTTCTTAACAGATTACTAATGAGATTGGATGAGTATATATCCCAAACTGGCAGGGAGGCTGATTGCTTGAAACTATATGCTTTCCTCTGATGAAGATTACAGGACTTGTTTATCGCTTAATATTTCTCTCTTTCAGCCCCATATTTTCTCATCACCACAGACAGAACAAGACATAAACACATGCAAAATCACAGACATACAGACAAATAAAAAGCAGCATTTTCCTTTGATAAGTATTCAGAAAACAGGCTATCACACACACACACACACACACAAATCAACTCCTGTCTTAAGTTTCTTTCAAATAAGACAGGACGTCAACCTTGCTCCGACGATCAACTCACGGTTCTTCAGGGGCAGTAATTGCGGGTTTCCTGGAGATTGGTGCGGGGGTAGTGGGGGCGGGGCGCACACTCAGCATGAAGTTGTCATCAAACAGATCCTCCAGCTCATCCATCAAGCTGTTCAGCTCCTTTCCTGTGGGACCAAGTCACATTCTTCAAACTACAGGTTTCTCATCACTGCCCTATCACCTGCAGTGCTAAAGGCCCAACACTGAGCTTATATACATCACAGACTGACATAAGTTCACAGTTGGGCCAACAGCAAAGTGAGAACTGTATAATCAATGGTTTTTCCATTGCAACTGGAAATCATTTACAGCTTAGTCTTTTGTGAAGGACTATGACTCTAAAGCTAGGAGGCAAAACTGCACTGGCTCTTCGTGCTGCAGCCTTGGGGGCTAGTTGGCCTTTGGGAACCATCCCAATGCCAACCATCATAAAACCCTCTTGGTCGAGAGAGTGGTGATGCAGCTTGGGCAAGACACTCTCCACTATAATCAAATTCTAGCCCAGATAGCTGGGACAGCAGTTGCCTCCACTGCTGTTCTGAGGGTCATAGTCGAACACTACTGACTATCATACATGTACAGTGCCACTACAGCTTCACTATCAGTTTCTCAAGGAAGCAACACTTGATTTCAACAAATCCATACTTGCTGCCCAGAAGCAATACCCATCACACTTAGTCTGGTCTTGAGTGCATGTATATATATTTTCTTTGACAACTTTGCCAGAGGACAATACCCTCGTTGCCATGGGTTCTTTATCAGTACGCCAAGTGCGTGCTTCACATAGGATCTCAGTTTATCATCTCATCTGAATGACTAGATGCTCAGTTTGATTTTATATATATTTCTGTACCTATCAGAGTGGATTTCTTTGACAGAACTTTGCCTGAGGACAATACAAAGTGGAGCGATGGCCTAGAGGTAACGCGTCCGCCTGGGAAGCAAGAGAATCTGAGTGCGCTTGTTCAAATCACGGCTCAGCCGCCGACATTTTCTCCCCATCCACTAGATCTTGAGTGGTGGTCTGGATGTTAGTCATTCGGATGAGACAATAAACTGAGGTCCTGTATGTAGCATGCACTCAGTGCCACGGCAACAAAAGGGTTGTTCCTGGCAAAATTCTGTAGAAAAATCCACTTTGATAGGAAACAACAAATAAAACTGCATGCAGGAAAAAAAAAAAAAAAATGGGTGGAGCTGTAGTATAGTGACGCACTCTCCCTGGGTAGGGCAGCCCGAATTTCACACAGAGAAATCTGTTGTGATAAAAAGAAATACAAATACAAATATAAACACCCTCGTCGCCATGGGTTCTTTTTCAGTGCGCCAAGTGCATGCTTCCCACAAGACCTTGGTTTATCATTTCTTCCGAATGACCAGATACTCAGTTTGATTTTCCAGTCAAACTTGGGAGAAAGGGTGCAACTGGGAATGGACCCCAGACCTTCATGGACACTGTCTTGGCAGATAAGTGTCTTCACCATTCTGCCACCTCCCTCTTGTGACACCACATCTTGTCCAAGTGGAGTATTGGCCCAGCGGTAACGCTTCCACCTAGGAAGCGAGAGAATCTGAGTGCACAGGATCGAATCTCACAGTTGCCAGTACTTCCCCCCCCCCCTCCCCCCCACCCCTCCATTAGACCTTGACTTGAGAGGTCAATCAGATGAAATGTTGGTAAGGACCTCTGCTAAGCAGATGTGGTGTAGCATATATGGATTTGTCTGAACACAGTGACACCTCCTTGGGAATCTGAAACAAAATCACAGACACAAGTGCCACACCCCTTTCTGCTCTCACTCATCATTCCACTGCTCAGCAACATCCCCCATGCACCCACACATACTCCCTCTTTTTTTCTCTCAACTTTTGGGAAAAAACATTCTTTTCTCACCCTTAAGGGGGAAAATCTCTCTTTTCTCTCTCTCATCTTTGGGGAAAATGCAGTTCTCTGTCTCAGTGCAGCTCGAAGGACAATCTCTCTCTCTCTCTCTCTCTCTCTATATATATATATATATATCCCTTTGGAAAGCCATGGTTTCTCACACCCTTGGGGAAAGAGTTCTCTTTTCTCTCACACCCTTGAGGAAAAACCCCCCAACTCTTTTCTGTTTCTTCCTTGGGTAGAAGAAACAACAACAAAGTCAAACTTTTCTCTCTCTTCCTTGGGAAAAATCCCTCTTTTTTCTCTCACCTGTGGGAGGGGCGGAGAGTGGGGGGAACCCTCTTTTCTAACTCTTGTCCTTGGGGAAGAAAT
>NC_134897.1:22139864-22167364 GCF_041734735.1 Babylonia areolata | reverse complement strand
GTTTCTCTGTGTGTGAGTGTTTTGAAATATATTTGTATGCATGCATGTATGTAGTTTTCATCGCTGCCATTTATCTTTTCTGTTGTCAGAAAATTTCAACAACACACACCCACACACAAAACAAACAAAAAAACCCCCGAAAACAAAACAAAACAAAAAAAGAAGAGAGAGAAGGAAAAGCAGTTAAGAAAAAAAAAAAAAAAAAAAAATCCATCCATTTTTCCCTTCTCACTCAGACCAAACCTCCTCCATCCAACCCCAAACTCCCCTCCCACCACCACCACAACCACCCTCCCCCTGTTCAGACCAAAACGTTCACTGATATCTTACCTCAAGCTGTGCACTTCTCTGGCCTAGCGACGACGACGACGACGACACCGCTGCGGCACACGCACGGATGGTGGGGGTGTGGAGGGTGGCGGCAGTGGGGGGTGCCGGTGCTACAGGAGTGGTGGGGGTGGAAGGGAGGCGCATGGTGGGAGAGCCGAAGGGGAAGGGGGAGCCTCGCTCGCTGACCTGGGAGGAGGTCATGCTCTCGTCGTCGCTGTCTCCATCCTGAACATCAGAACTCACACTGTCAGATATTAATAACGGCAAATGGAGATAATAATAGTACTGATGATGATCTTTTTTTTCATGATAAGAATGATAATAGAAATAACAACAATAATAATAATGGTAGAAATGATGATGATGATGATGATAAGAACAATAATAACAAAATGATAATTAAATAACTACTACTACTACTACTAGTATCATTAATAATTATAATAATAATACTAACATTCATAATACTGCTACTAATAATAATTTCACTTTTTTTTAAGTAATAATAACAATAATAAGGTTAATAATGAATCCTTTTTACATAGCACGTAATCTTCCATGATGCAACTAAAAGCGCTGCATACAACCCACTCACACAATTCATGCACAAGCACACCACACACATTAATAAACAGCCTCCCCCATGGCCCCTCCCCACACACAGCCTGTAAGAGTAACAGAGTTGGAAGGGTTATTCAGCCTGGAAAGCAGCGAGTTCAAAATTTGGAGGGAAGCGAAACTAAAACTATGGTGTCCAAGTGTGTTCGTTTTATGTTTTTGAAGTTTTAACAGCAGCTTTTCTCCCTGGAAGAACACTTCACTTGGATACACAAAAGTACGGTCAATCACAAACAAGCATCAATCTGTGACGAACAGGTTTCAAATGAAAGATTTTAATCCTGCTCTTTAGGCAGCCACATGCAATTGCCTGGGACTGACTCATGCATTATGTTTTTTTTTAACCTACTGAACACACACACACATATATATACAGTGTGTAACACACATCATACACACATACATACATACATATATATATATATATTATCATAACGGTTTTTTCCAGTACTAACATGTAATCTATGCATGTAACACCTCGAACGGTAACTGATTTTCACGTTTCACTGTTAACAAATACAGCTATACTGCAAAAGCAAAATAAAAAAACAACTACAAACAAACAAACAAATACAGACTCAAATATAGATTCAAAATCACCTCCAGGTCTCTGCTTGGCTCATACTCATCATCTTCCTCGTCAGGAAACTCCAGATCCAGAATGCTGGGACCGGCAGTGGCTTGAGGGCCCAGTTTTATGGGCGAAATGGGCCACAGCTTGGGGTCCTGTTGGACACACACACAAACACAAACACGCACCATATAGTAACATGCACACATACATGATGCGCACAGACACACACAAATAACCAAGTGTCATGGATTTATAACATCCTTCACATTGTTACTCAGGGCTGGAAATTCCCAAATAATATTTTAGTTGTCCTGGGAACAAGTAGATAAAAAATAATCTACTTCTCTCCCCAAAATTTCTGCTTGATAGTTGCTAAAAACAACAACAAAAAAACAACCTACCAGTCGTGCAATGGTTTGTCAGTAAGCATACATCTTTTATGCATTTCGAAATATGTAAACATTTGAAAATATTTCACTTTTCAGTCATGTTGCATACTTATGTATATTTCTTAAGAGTCACATCAGAGAGAAAAACTATTTTCTTCTTCATCGCCTAGCCTGCTGAACTTTGCTGAAATGAGATCAGTGAAGCATGAGTTTAAGGTGTAGTTTCTAGTAACCTTTTTGTGTTCTTGTAAACAAAGCATTTGATTTTGCTGACCACAAAGAAATGCAATCCTAAGAGAAGGGAAGTCCAACAGCCGAATGGTTAAAGAGTTGGACTTTCAATCTGAGTGTCCTGGGTTCGAATTTCAGTGGTGCCTGGTGGGAAAAGGGTGGAATCTATGTTAGCGTTCAATGAGTTATGGAAACAAGAACATACCCTGCATGCATGCCCTGAAAATGGAGTATGGCTGCCTACATGGTGGGGTAAACAAACAAAACGTTCATACATGTTAAATGTTTGTCTGAGTGTGTAGCTGTGCATGCCTGACATCTGAATGAATGACACAGGAAACAAATGATGAGCGCCCAATGGCAGCCGTCAGTCGGCTCCAACCTGGTAGGCAGCCTGTTGTGTAAATGACTCCGTGTTTGTAAAGCACTTAGAGCTTAGTCTCCGACCAAGGATAGGTGCTATATAACTTAAGTATCCATATCAATCAATCAATACAGAGCGGGTGATTGGTACCTTGACCTACGCGCTCAGTCTTATCTCAATGAGACATCAGCCCTTCACTGACGAGCATACTCTTCAGCAGCAGTCAACTGGTTATTTTATTAAAAAAAAAAACAAAAAATCTTTCAAGTATTGCAGCCAAGGTCGAAAAGATCTTTTTCTCTCTCTCTCTCTTTCTCTCTCCTGTATTTTGTGTAGACCAGCATCAGCTTCAAGGAGTTGTGTCCAAGCATGTGGACTGATCCAAATACACTGCAATCCATCTGTCTTTGAGAAGAAAAAAAAAGAAAAGAAAAAAAAAAGAGCAGGTGCCTGGCCTTGGCATGGTCAGACCTTGACCTTGACAGCCTCTCTTAGGTCAGCGTACATCATTCACATGAATCATCACATACAACGAAATAAAATAACCAAAACAAAATAAACAAATCAGTGGAGCCTACCCTACGGTTTGCGCTGAAATCGTTACCATAAAATGAAATAAAATAACCAAAACAAAATTAACAAACAAGTGGAGCCTATCCTTGGTTTGCATTTAAATCATTAACATAAAATTGAATAAAATAATCGAACAAAAAAATAAACAATATAAGTGTGAAACCACAGACCACCTGTTAACTCACCTGGTCTTTTTGCAGAACCTCTTTGATCTTTGACCGGGTCAGTTTGGGTTCGTACACCACCAGCCCATCGGGGGGCTCCTCCGCCGGCTCCTGTAACGTCGATCTCAGCATGTCCTTCACCAGGTCATTGGTGATCAATGACTGAAACCACAAATCAATCAATCGATTGATCAATAATCAAAAAGATCATTAGTGATTGACAACTGAACCCATAAATCAATCAATCGATCAATCAATCAATAATCAAAACATGAACAGTTTTAAAAAAACAAAGGTCCCATCGCTTTTTAGTACAGACATCGGGTTGGCGATCAATGACGGAAACCACAAATCAATCAATCAATCAATAATCAAAAAATGAAAAAAAATTTTTTTTAAGTTAAAGGTCCCATAGTGCTATAGCCTTTTAGTACAGACACTGAGGACAGTGAATCCACTGTGTCTAGGACTCAGGACTCAGCATAGGAAGGTGGGGCCCCCAGTCCTCCCCTTTCACCGTTTTAATCTTCTTTTTCAGGTGTGTGTGTGTGTGTGTGTGTGTGTGTGTGTGTGTATTTCATGCTTCTTTCTTTTTTTCTTTTTTTTTTGGTTTTGGCTGGAATGGCTGTAAATGGTGGAATAATGGGAAAATACTGATGTATTTTGACTGTGTTTTGATTTTTTTTCTTCTTTTGCTCATTTTCGCTTTTTTAGCTTTATTCCCTCTTTAGGGCGAGGGCTGGATGTAAAAAATGCCTGTTACTTACTTATCTATTACCCTTGATAACAAAGATTTTGTCTTTACCAGCCGCCGTGGCGAAGTGGTTAGCGTCGCGGACTGACGGCTGGGAGGACGCAGGTTCGAATCCCAGCGGAGGTGGGTTTTTTCGGCCCGTGGCCGGCTCCTACCCAGAGTTGAGTGTGCTGTGGGCTTAAATGGGGAGACTGGGACCACACAGTCGAGTGTCATCCACTTCAAGGATGCGTCTTTGGGTGTGTTGCTCTAATTACCTGACCAACACTGCAAGTGTCTGTATCTCTCGGGCCTGGTTAACGCCGGGATATCATTATGACAGGAAGCGTAGAGTACAGCCTTGTCACGCAGTCCCAAACCAAAATGGACCTCCATAGCAATATTGTCATCATCATCGTCATCCTCCTCCTCCTCCTTCATCGTCATCAATATAAAAACAAAATAGTCTCAAAGTCTGTGGCCTTTCATGCCCTGCTCTCATGGTGACCTCAGTTTCGATGCCCCTCCACTTCCGTGCTTGGGGTGAGTCCTGTCAATGTCGTCAGTGTCGTCAGATTCATGGGGGGCTGTTGTTTGAGGGACGTGGTGGCGGTCTCCACTCTGGGAGAGACGCTCACTCAGTCTGGCTCCGCGACTAAGCCATTATTGTCGTTAGTAGGGGGCTTAGTAGGTGGTGTCCTAAGTACGTTAAAACAGAACAGGCACCACTGAACACCACCGAAGTGACTCAGCAGCAGTGCAGGGTCTCCTCTGGTGTGTGGCCTCCAGGCGACCTAACATCGATGGTTCCCTGTGGACTGCCGACGTGGACTGCCGGGTGTGGCCGTGTACGGGGGAATCTAAATGAGCGGCGTGGGAGTAATGCCACTGAAACGGTGCAGATGATGGGGCAGCAAAAAAAAAAAAAAAAAAAAAAAAGAAAAAAGATTTTGTCTTTTGTCTTGTCTTGTTTTAATCTCCCCCAATTAAAGGCAGGTACCCATTCACACAGGTCTGGGTGGAGTGAGGAAAACTGGAGCAAAGTACCCTTCCTAAGGACACAACATCCTGCTGATATGAAGCCTTGAACGCTGATCACTGGTGAATATTGGATATGAAGTCCAATGGTTAACTCACTCGGGTTGACAAGTTTCTCCCTTGCTTATCCCCACAGATGGCCCATTTGTAAGGGTTTGGAAAAAAAATTACAAAAAAATACAAAATACAGAGTAAGAACTGATTTATTGCGTGTTGGACAATTACATATAAAAAAAATATCAAATTTCTCATCTCATTTTTACAGTTTTTCCATTATGTAGAAAATAATACCAATTTTTCACCCTGATTCACCATACACATGCTCGCTTTCTGCACTAAATTCACTTTCTTTTTCATCATCATCCACCTCTTCAATGTCCAACCTTTCAGTTTGTAGCATTTCAAGTACTTTGGCAACACTGAAACATTGCTGTCGCTGCCTTGTTCGCTCCACAACATTTTGAGAAGAACCCGCTTTGTTAAAGGCTGGCACGTGAGTAGACGACCGGTCAGTGACTTTGTCAGCGTGTGTGCGAGACGGACCACACATGACAGACTGGCCAATCATACCATTCGGTTGTGGAGTAACCCAGGATAGCGCACTTTGCTTGGCTAATCACAAAATCATGTGTACAGCGTGTAATGGATTTTTATTTTTTTGAACATGCTATTCCATTCCATCATTCCAAACCAAATACATTTTATGTAAGAATGCTCACGCATTCCGTCGTCCGGAGAAAGTTAACCAATTCTGCTATGGTGGCACCCATCATAACACTAAATAAGGTTGTTAAAAAAAAAAAAAAAAAAAAAAAAAAAAAATCAAAACAAAAAAACACCCTTTCCTAAGGACACAACACCATGCCAAAACAAGGCTTCAAAGTCTAACCCTAATCTCTGATAAAAACTAGAACATAGGTTAAAAACCTAACCAATTCTGCCCTGGCAACTCTCGGAAAATCGGAGTAAAATCACACCATGGAATTTAAACTAAACCGGCTGGAAGGTAATCTGAGGGTTTTAATGGTACAGTATTTATCATTTAGTGACGAACATGTTAATTTGATGATGTACGTACTACTTAGCAGTTCTTCCATCATCACATGAAGCCAAATTTACATCATGATAAATGTGTAAATGTACATTACATATGATACATAAGAAAGGAATGTTACAAATTAGGTTTCATATCAAGGTACATTTTTTCAGTGGACACTCATCAAATCTGGACACAAACCATGGGTAGGATTAGGAAGTATTTTGAAGTAAACAAAAATGTAAAACAGCAATCATAGCACTTGTGGACAGAGTATTCAAATACTGTCTTTAATTTTTTAATGTTATGCTCTACTCCTGACAACACATTTCTCTGATCAAAATCCTTTGTGCATGTAAAGGAACTTAGATGCTTCAGCAACATAATGCTTGTCCCTGGCTGAAAAATCTACTTCGACAGAAAAAAAAAAAAAAAAAAAAATATATATATATATACACATATTGGTGGCATTGCACTGTGGTAATGCATTCTCCTAGGGAGAGCAGCCCAAATTTCATTCAGAAAAATCTGTTTTAAGAAAAATAATCACTGCAAAAAGACAATGCTGTTATCCCCTGGAAGAACATATTGCAGACTCCAGCGTCAGCTACCATAATAATTAATATTCTGTAACAAAGAAATTTTTCTATAGATCTATGCTATTTTGTTACATACTTTACATCAACTTTAGTCAAGAAATTTATAATTTATTCCTCACCCCATGATTTCCAAAAATAATGTTGTGTAACAATAAAGGGAAGTAACATGTACACAACTTCCAAGTCAATTCTGCTTCTGCTATTGATTCAACTAGCACACAGGTAAATTAAAGATACAGAGGAACATGTCAGATGACTTTTGAAGGCTCAGAACTTCCTGTTTATGAAGTTCTTAGTGTCTGGGTGTGAAACACAGGCTGCGCTCCCCAGGGAAAACGTATGGCCACATATCTGTACTTAAATTTACAAGTACCAATTCAAATTACATGTAAAGTTCTGCATCAACATCCTACCATATCAATGTCATTCTTGAAACTCTTCCCTGCCTGAAGCGTACTCACCCGTAGGATGCTTTTCACATTGGAAACGGAGAGCTTATTTTTAGCGGACCCTTTGGCAATAGTCCTCTCCAGCTGTCTTTTCATTGGGATCTGATGCTCCTGAACCATTCCACTGTGCCGTCTTTTGTTTCTATTCTTCTGCACTGTCTGCTCATTGTCAGGCATTTCTGAGTCACTAACTGATTCCCACTCAGAGTCGTTGTTCTGTGTTTCTCTGTTTCATGAAACAAAACCATGTTTTAATCAATGCTAAAGTAAAAACCAACAAACAATGCCTGTATGTGTGTGCATGACTGTAAACTTGTAAACTAAAATTGCTGAATGTGCCTAAAAGTCATTCATGTATTTAAGGCAATGTCAAAAGGTGCTTTCCAAGCAAGCCAAAATCAAAACACTGAAAATTGTCAGCCATTTTGGGGGCCTTTTCCATTTGTTATCCACTCCACTGAACTGGTTTGGTTAAATTGGTATGAATTAAACTCGGTATGAATTAAACTATCTAAATTAAAGTGTAACTTTACGTACGTCATGGTGACTAGAGTGAATGTAACTCACTAACTGTAATTATAGTGTAAAGGTTTGGGTTCAAATCCCAGTCTGAACCTTTCTGGCTGGAAGTGGAAAATCAAACTGAGCATCTAGACATTTGCTGATTCAGATGAGATGATAAACATTTGGTTATGCTGCTAGTCAGGTATTATCTGCCAAGCAGATGTCATGTAGTGTATATCATATGCAGTGACACCTCATTGAGAAATTGAAACTGTGTGTACCTAACCACTAAACTGAGGAGACAGACAATAATACAAAGAAAGAGAGAGAGATTTTCACAAACACACACACACACACACACACACAGAGAGAGAGAGAGAGAGAGAGAGAGAGAGAGAGAGAGAGAACGAACAAACGAACGATTTATTCAATATAAGGCCATCGCCCCATTTGAAGCAGTTAAACAAAAGTAAAGAAGATTTTCTACCTTAATATAGTGTTATAAATATTGTTAACATAGAAACAACATACGGACACAAAAGCATTGCGTGAACAAGTAAATATTCAGAGAGAGAAAGAGACTGAGAGAAAGATACTCAGAGAGACTCAGAGAATTAAATGTTAGACTCCAGGCCTGTAAACATTTGAGGCACAGGCTGGGTTTTTATATCATCCTCTGCCTTCCAATGTTCCATCCCCTTGTCTCTTCCCATCCTCTATCCCCTTAATCATCATCAAAAAGTGACTGTGAGAGAGCTCTAAACAAATGTTATGAGAAAAACTGAACTCAAAGATCATTGAGGAAAGAATACGCTTTATTTTAAAGACACATTAACTACGTATCTGCTGAGTGGTTGGTAAATTTGCATTCTTACCTGGATTTCACCCTTGCAAATCTGCTTTGGAATGACAGTGCCCAATTTGTTTTCCTGGAGAACCTTTTACTTTTCACTCCATGACCACGTCTCCTATTTCGTGCAGTTCGTTTCGTGATCCTGGGGACAGTCTGGGCTTGCAAAGCACTGGGTTTTGTGGCCTTACTTGCTTTATGATTATCATCGTTGCCTTTCCACTCTTTCACGTTCACAAATTCACCCGAGTCCTCACTGTCATTATCGGTGTGGATGTCAATATCATCATCATCATCCTGATTGATTTCACGGTCCAAATTCGTTCGTACCTGATTTGATAATGAATCAGGACTAACTTTAATCTGAACTACATTCACGTTTCTTGCAGGTCTTGGGGATTTTGAGGGTGAAAGTTCATTTAACTCCTGCATACTCATACCGCAGTGATGATTATGATACTGCATACGTCGGGGTGGCGAAGGATATTGTTCATTTGGTCTACCCGAATCTCCATTGTTTATCATGCGTGATGCTATTCCACCGTGGCTCCACATGTTGAGTTTGCTTTCGCTCACACCGTATTTGTTAAATCACTAGTTTCGTTTTCGCAAAATACGTGATCTGACCAGTGTTCGCATTCCCGAGACTGATTTACACTACACACAGGATCATTCATCTCAGCTGCACAAGTTGAAACAATGTTTCAGTAAATTGCTTTTGCTAAATTTACCAAAATCCCACTTTAAATCTCGGAGTTTTTGCGCTTCGTGGAAGACCGTGCACCAGCCACCTTGTTTGAAGTTCCGGTGTCTTTTTATACAAATTATAAGAAAAAGAATGTACACAAACCAAACATGTCAATGAAATAATCAGCGTACTCGATCGAGTGGCCTCCCGTTCAGTACAGCACACGCACGCACACACACACACACATTGCGTGTCCTTAGGCAACTGAAAGTCTTCCACGAAGCGCAAAAACTGCGAGATTTAAACTGGGATTATTATTATTACTTTTTTTTTAAATTATTATTATTTATTTTATTTTATTTCTTTCTTTCTCAAGGCCTGACTAAGCGCGTTGGGTTACGCTGCTGGTCAGGCATCTGCTTGGCAGATGTGGTGTAGCGTATAAGGATTTGTCCGAACGCAGTGACGCCTCTTTGAGCTACTGAAACTGTAGAAGAAATATATCCTGATAGCCTGGTACACACACACACATACAATAATTAAAAAAAAAAAAAAGCAAAAAAAAACAAAAAAAAAAAACAAACAAAAAAAACACAAAAAAACCCCACTTATCAAGGCCTGACTAAGTGGCCTTGAATTTGCGTAGACTACTGATGCATCTGTTGTTTTTTTCTCCAGCATAGGACATAGAATCGAACCTAAATCTGAATAAATCTCATTCATTTGCCTTTGATCAATAGTTTGTTTCTACCTTTTTTTCATACACTTGATTATTTTCTGTTATTTGCTTATTTATTTTATCATTTCACTTATATATTTTTTTCTTTTCTTCATATAACCTTTTTTTTCATCATTTTTTTCCCATCAATCTCACTTTACTTTCTATACACTGGCTTACCTGCGGTCGGCTCTCAGTCAAGGAGTGCTGCACTGTCAGAGGTGACGAATTCCCCGTAGAAAATCGCCCTAACTATTTCAAAGAGATTAATGATTGAAGATGTGTCAATACGTAAGCCAATACAATACACCACACAATACAATACGATACGATGCGACACACACTGACACACACGCACACACACACACCGCAATACAATACGACAACGATGGAAAGCGTTTTCAATGTCAGTCCACCTCCCACCCCATTCCCATATGCAGCTCTCGATTCTCCTTTGCTCCTAAACAGCCCTCTCGAAATGTGCTGCTGTAGTTTCATTTGAATCAAAAAAATATTTCTAAAAAAGATTTTTTTTTTTTTCTTTTTTTTCACGCGTGGGGGTCGAGCAATTAGCTGTAGTGCTCGGAATATCTCAACTTACCCGTGTATCTGCACAACCAGCACTGCTGTACGTGTAGCCGTCACTATACTTTGTAGTGTATACTTCTTTACTTTAACGTCTTCAGTTTCGCTTTGGGTGAGAAAGACATGTCATGTGTGTGCGGTGTATGTTTGTGTGTGGGTGGTGGAGTTCAGTTGATCCCCAGAAAGGGGGCGGGGGTTAAAAGGGGATACACAGAAATAAAGGGGGAAAAACTTGAAGAGGATAAACTAAACAACGGAATCAACGATTTGTAAAATTTGAAGTGTAACAGTGATTAACAACAAGAACAACAAAAATAAAAATCTGTAGGTCGCATCACAGAAACACCCCTACTGACACAATGTAAACAGGGATTTAGCAGTTTCGAATAAAAGTAAATGCTTGAACATTATTCCTTTTATATATGTATTGTTCTGAAAAATCACTGACTTAACATGACTTTGGAAATAAACTAACTGTTATTTGACACTGAAATAGAATATGGTTTCATGTAATTTGTAGTGTACACTGGTGTGTCGGTGTGTGCGTTCATCAATTTTGTCTATCCACATATATTTTAGACGGAAAAAAAATCCGTGTACAAAGGAGCGAGAACCCAATATTTCAATGTAAAGTGTAGAATTGATCAAAGCGAATATCCAATTGGACTGTGAAGCAAACTGTCAGAAATTTTGAAAAATAATAAGAACTTCATATTATCAGCAACAAAATCAAAAGATTTATCCGGAAAGCAAGGTGCAAAGGGCGTTAAAGTATCACAAAATATGGATGATTTCCCCTGACCCACTTCCCATGAACTGAGAGGAACGAAACTTGAACGAAACTCTCCTATGTAGAGTCTTTCACATAGGAACCGCCAAGTGTGACACACTTCTCCCATCGCTTTATGCAGTTGTGAAGATCTTGCCTGTAGGAGTCTGCATGTTGCGCCAGAAACCACGACTTGACCGGAGAAATAAGCATTTCATCGTCTGGGAAGTGCTTGCCCTACAAAAATGACTTCATGGTTGGAAAGAGTGGAAGTAAGATGATGCGAGGTCGTAGAGTAAGGGGGTTGAGGAAGGAATTCATAGCCGCAAGACCGTGCTTCCGTCTGGGCAACATGAGAGTTAAGAACCGGGGCGTTGTCTTACAGGAGGCGAACAGCATTGGTCAGCATGCCACGCCTCTCGGTTTTGATGTGTTTTTTTTTCCCCTACACTGATCTTGACATCTTGGGCAAGTTGGCGAATGGCGATCCTCCAGAATGGCTGCCTCGACTTGCCGGATGGTGTCTTCATCAATGGCGGACTGCGGTCGTTCTGGAATGGGAGCCGTTTCCAACGATGTCCGATCACACTTGAACTGACGATGCCAGTGCTGACTACGTCATACGATGGGGCATCCTCCCCACTGGCATAAGTCTCTTTCATCTCATCGGACGTCTTCCTCGGTGTGCAGCCTCTCAAGTACAGAAACTTGACGACCGCTCTGCATTCAACTGGCTCCATTATCACTCCTTATTCCACCATAGCACTTGTAAAAGAGAGAAACTGTGAAGAGTTCAGAGATGCAAATTACCACGTGAATTATAGAGGTACGTATTGTTGAACATGTGCAATTTCACCCTCATACAATATCCGGAAGGAAGTCAGAGGAATCTTTAATGAACACCCCTTGTGGCTCCCCATTTGTGGAGCGGTGGCCTCGTGGTAATGTGCTCGACTAGGGAGCGATTGTCTGCATGTTCGAGTCCCGTACACGGACTAGAATTTTGAACTCCCCCCTCCCCTGCCCCCCACCTCACCCCCCCTCCCTCGTTAAACCTTGAGTGGTGGTCTGGGTGCTACTCTTTCAGATGAAACGACAAACCGAGGTCGCGTGTGCAGCATGCATGTAGTGCACATAAAAGAACCCACGGCAACAAAAGGCTTATTCCTTGCAAAATTCTGAAGTAAAATCCATTTTGGTAGTAAAAGAAAGGCACTAGCAGTGAAAGAAGTAGAAAAAACAGAGTTTTGCCTGCACTGTAATGATGCCCTATTCCCAAGGAAAACAACCCTAATTTCACACAGAAAAAAAACAAAAAACATGTCGTGACAAAACGTGGTACAATACGATACGAAAAGATACTATCGTTGCATCCTGCAACCCACACCAGTGAATGACATGCACATGCACCTGTGTTTAACCAAAGTGATTCATCGTGACTTCGAATTAAGATAAAACAGCAAGTGTGCAGATGAATGCATATTATATGGTTCAAAGTTTCGGTTTCAGTTTCTCAAGGAGGCGTAACTGAGTTCGGACAAATCCATACACGCTACACCACAACTGCTTGGCAGATGCCTGACCAGCTGCATAACCCAACGCGATTGGCATTGAGTGCATGCATACATATTAATCTTATGTACCTATCAGAGTGGAATTTTTTCTAGATAATTTTGCCAGAGGACAACACTGTCGTTGCCATGGTTTTTTTCTTCAGTGCCCCAAGTGCTTACTGCACACGGCGCCTTGGTTTGTCTTCTCTTCCGAATGACTAGACGCTCAGTTTGATTTTCCAGTCAAACTTAAAAGATATGGCAAGACAGCGGGATTCGAACCCAGACTCTCATGGACTCTGTCGGTAGATGAGCGTCTTAACCATTCTGCGGCCTTCCCTAAAAATAATGGTTCAAAATAAAATGTTGAACGCACACACTGTTGCTGACGAGTATGTTCATCACTGAAGGGCTGTCACCTCACTGTGATAAGACACATTGTACATGTCAGGATGTCAGTGAAGGGCTGTCACTTCACTGAGATAAGACACAGGGTACAGGTCAGGATGTCAGTGAAGGGCTGTCACCTCACAAAAATAAGACACAGGCTACAGGTCAGGATGTCAGTGAAGGGCTGTCACCTCACTGTGATAAGACACAGGGTACAATCCAGGATGTCAGTGAAGGGCTGTCACCTCATTGATATAAGACACAGGGTACAGGTCAGGATGTCTGTGAAGGGCTGTCACCTCTCTGAGATAAGACACAGAGTACAGGTCAGGATGTCAGTGAAGGGCTGTCACTTCACAAAAATAAGACACAGGCTACAGGTCAGGATGTCAGTGAAAGGCTGTCACCTCACTGAGATAAAACACAGGCTACATGTCAGGACGTCAGTGAAGGGCTGTCACCTCACTGAGATAAGACACAGGTTTACAGGTCAGGATGTCAGTAAAGGGCTGTCACCTCACTGAGATAAGACACAGGTTTACAGGTCAGGATGTCAGTGAAGGGCTGTCACCTCACTGAGATAAGACACAGGTTTACAGGTCAGGATGTCAGTGAAGGGCTGTCACCTCACTGAGATCAGACACAGCTTGCGATCCCCCAGGTCAACATAATTATGTGCAGACCTACTTGTGCCTGAACCCCCTTCGTGTGTGTGGCCACGCAGAAGATCAAATACACACGTTAAAGATCCTGTAATCCATGTCTGCGTTCGGTGAGTTATGGAAACAAGAGCACACCCAGCATGCACACAGTCGAGAACGGTGTATGGCTGCCTACATAACGGGGTGAATAAACAAAACGGTCATACACGTGAAATATTACATGTCTTAGTGTGTATATGTCCGCGCCTGAAATCTGATTGAATGAAACAGGAAACGAACGATGAGCGCCCAATGGCAGTCGTCAGTCGGCTCTACCCAGGTAGGCAACCTGTTGCGCAAAAGGCCCCATGTTTGTAAAGATCTTAGAGCTAGGTCTCCGACCGAGGATAGGCGGTTTATAAGTATTCACATCATCATCATCATTCATAAGTACAAAAAAAGTAGTTTTTATAAACATGCCACACTGATCTCGTTTCATCAAGGTCAATCACGTGTTTCAAATGTCCATCTACGTAAAGTATCAAACACGACTGATTTCAACATAATTACCGTCCATACAAAATCGATTGAAAGTTCAAAAAATTACCTTCGTGCTTGCAATGGAAGTGTATCTGCAGTATACGGAATGTGTGTGTGTGTGTGTGTGTGTGTGTGTGTGTGTGTAGTGTATACTAATTTGCGCACAAGCATATGCATATGGGTGTTTATATGTGAAACAGATCCGCAACTGTGTATTACGCACAACTGAATGTGCCATGGCGCATCTAATGAAGTCAGTGTACCATCTTTAAAAAAAATCACACACACACAAAAACACACACACACACACAAACAAAAGAATATACCACGGCGCATCTAATCAAGTCAGTGTACCATCTATAAAAAAATAAAAAATAAAAATAAAAATCACACATACACACACACACAAACACACACAAAGAATCTGCCATGGCGCATCTAATCAAGTCAGTGTATCATCTTAAAAAAAAAAATCTGACATATACACACACAAAAAAATAAAAGAATCTGCCACGACGTATCTAATCAAGCAAGTGTACCATCTTAAATAAATTATATGTATAATATAACACACACACCAATAAAAGAACCTGCAACGACGCAAATGATCATGTCAGTGTTCCACCTTTTAAAAAAAAAGAAAAATAAAGAGAAAAAAATCACACATACACACACAAAGAATCTGCCACGGCGCATCCAATCAAATCAGTCTACCATCTTTCAAAAAAACAAAACAAAAACAAACAAAAACCAAAGGAAAAAAAATCATACAAGTAATATTTCGACTCTCTCTCTCTCTCTCTATGTGTTCTCCTTTTCCTTCGAGTATCTTTCCGACCTTTCTGACTTTTCCCTTCCTCCTTGGCTGTCGTGTGAGGACTTCCGCACCCCCCTCCCCTCATCCCCCACCCCAACCGCCATCACCTCGGACACTGCGTCGTCCTCTTTGTCAACGTCTTTGCTGGCGACGCTAACTACTAAAGAAGGGGCCTCGTCGAGGTCTGTGGAAGTTGCGACGACGCCGCTATTACTAGTCCTGGGGAACGTGGTGGACTCGTCCTGGCTGTCGTCATCATCAGAGGACTCGCGTTCGTGTCGCGAGCTGTGACGTGGGGAACTCGAGCCTTCTTGGCTCCTTCTGTTCGTCTCGGTCACGTTCATGTCCGAGGGCGCCTCAGCGGCGAAATGTTGAGGGTCATCTTCGTTGTCGTCGTCGAGGCAGAGGTTGTCTTCTCTGGTTGCGACGTCTTCCTGCAAGGTCCTTCTGAGCTGCTGGTGCTTGCTGGACCAGAGGTAGCGGAGGAACCGGTGGCTGTGTCTACTGCTTCCGTGCTCTGGTTGGGTGGGGGAATCATGCGGACATGTTGTGATGTGATTATTTTTATTTTTATTTAATTTATTTATTATTATTATTATTATTTAATTATTATTATTATTATCATTATTATTATTATCATTATTATTATTGGAGGGAGGTGGGTGGGAGGGGGGGGGGGGTTGAGGGGGTGGAGCGGGGGGTGCAGGGGGGATGGGGTCAGCTACTTCAACTCGCATACACGAACTAACGGGCGCACACAATTCTTAATCCCTCCCTCCCTGGCTGGTTTCATGTGATTGTAACGCCTATTCTTTCTCTTTTTTTCATTTTTTTTTTAATTCTTCTTTTCTTCATATTCTCCTCAATATATTTTTTCCCCTCTTTCCAGTTATCCTTTAAAAAAAACAACAACAACAAATCTAATAGTCAGATTTCTTAAGACATTCCTGGGACAACAGTTGAACTGAAACCGAACCCATCCCCTCTTCGCTAACACTTAAAACTCACGTGTATGCTGAATCTTTATTCATTTGTTGTTTTTTTTCTTTCCCATTAACACTTTCACCGCCAGTCAATTGAGAGTACAAAATTCCCTTTTGGTATTAACACAGAAAAGACAGTTGCTAAGAATAGCTGGGGATTCCCCCTGCGATGTATAGAAAATATGGCCTGTCCTACCACCGAATATTAAGAGCAGTAGGTTCATGGATAACAGACCAAGGAATGGTCACCTTTCAGTGACATGGGTCCTCTACCACGCCTGTGCATAAATGCAAGCTTGGCGGTGAAAGGGTTAATAACACTTTCTTTTTAATTGTAAAACAGATGAACGAACACACACTCACCGCAATCAAACACAGGATCAAAACGAAGTTCATCCTCTCTCTTTCCACAATTCTCTCTCTCTCTCTCTCCCCGCGTTAAATCTTTCCATCTAAATCTTGTTTTATTATTATTTTTTTTTAACTTATTTTTAAACCACACACACACACGCCTATACATATATCTATATATTCATATATATCTATCTTTGATTTTATATTATTTCGTTTTATTTAATACTCCAATGCTACATCAACCAAAATTAATGTGTTTTTTTCACACGTATATATATATATATATATATATATATATATATATATATATATATATATATATATATATATACATATATATAATTATCTAGATAGATAGATAGATATTCCAATGTCCGAGTCAACGAATAAAAAATACAAAAACATAAACAAAATAAAAACAACAACAAAATCTTGGTTGACGCTGCATTATATTGTATAATTGAAACGAAACAATATGAAATAAATCTGAGGAGTAAGAAAAAAAAACGAAAAAAAAAACTTGCTCGATCGTCGTCGATCGCGTGGTCCACCAGGGGACCTTGGGCTGCCCAGCTTGCTGGTCCTTGACGACAGCTGTCGCACGGAGCTGCTGCTCTTGGAGGGGCGTTTCATCAAGAGTCGCGCTACCGTGAAGGAGAAGAGGAAGGCGATAAAACAGATGACCCCGATGGCCCCGAGGATGATAATCCACAGCCTGTGAGTGCCTCCGAACAGACCTGAAGCAGTTTGAATGAATGAATGAATGTATGAATGAATGATATGGATACTTACACAGCGCCTGTCTTCGATCAAAGACCAAGCTCTATGTGCTTTACAAAATCGGGGTAATTTTTTTTTTTCACAACAGGTTGCCTGCCACCCTCCCCCCCCCCCTCCCCTTACCTGGGTAGAGCCGACTGACGGCTGCCAATTACGGGGCGCTCATCATTCGTTTCCTGTGTCATTCAATCAGATTTCAGGCACGCACACGTACACACTCAGTTTTACGTGTATGGCCGTTTTTCAGTTAAAAAAAAAAACCCGTCCGTTTTCGGGGGAGTGTATGCTGAGTATGTTCTTGTTTCCATAAACCACCGAACGCTGCCATGAATTAAATAATCTTTAACGTGCGTAATTGATCTTCTGCGTGCGCGTATACACACGAAAGGGGTTCAGGCACGAGCACGTCTCGATACATGCTGACCTGCACACACACACACACACACACACACACACACACACACACACACAGACAGACACTCTTCCAAACATGACAGCACAGATGCAGTGGGGACCACCAAACCAAACTCACCAGATAGCGGCACTGTCACGCGCACACGGAATACCCCGGCCAGATGCTCGAAAGAGATACCGTCTTTGCTCACGAAGCATCGGTATTGACCGCTGGAGTTGGTGAGACTGGGTTTGAGCACCAGCAGAGACTTCTGAATGGTAGTGATGCAGTGTCGTTCCGTGATCTCTGTCTTGACCGTTTTCGTGGAGGAGATGGTTGTCGTGGTGCTGGGCACGTTTTCCCACTCGCTGTGGATTTTGTCTTCGTCGCTCTTGAACTCCCAGACCCAGTGCACCTGGAAACAATAATAAAATGAAGTATGACTGTTTGTCTATGAAAACACCAAACGGCGAAAGTTTATAAACAAAAAAATAATAATAATAAATTTAAAAAAAAACAAAAAAAAAAACAAAAACAACCACCCCAAAAACACACACAAAGAAACCCCAACAAGTGTGGGTTGTCAAATAAGACATAAAAATCATTTCCTAACTAACACTGTCCCTGAAGACAGACCTATAGGGTCTGAAGCGTTGGACACCTATTATCAGAAGTGAGTATTATTTCATAGCCCACAGTTTTTATACACTTTCTACATTTGGGACAATTTTTTTTTCAAGTGCTGTGTTTGTGTAAAGAAGAAGACAAAGAAGACGAAGTGTATGTGTGCGTGTGTGTGTGCGCGCGCATGTGTGTGTGTGTGTGTGTGTGTGTGTGTGTGTGTGTGTGTGTGTGTGTGTGTGTGTGTGTGAAGGTTTGGTTTTCTGGACGGTTAAATCTGTTTATTGCCTTTGAAGACACAATGATCACAATGGTAAACAGCATAATCTATTCGATACCTCTGATCTGAGGAGACCGTGGGGTGTTAGCACATCAGCAAGCAAACGAATCAATCACTGAACCGTTGGCCAACAGACTGACAAACCCATAAAACCAACCAGCCACCCACCAGGATTTCCATTTCGTAACGACAGAACAGCCACAACTCCACCCCGGAACGCCGGAACTAGTTTATCATTTGTATGTCCCATTCTAACCAGCGTCCCCACTCCACCCCCCACCTCAAACACACACATGCATGACACGTCAATTATTACTCAAAGTGAAAAGACATTAAAACAAAGAAACAACACACTCACACACGCATACGCACGCACGCACGCACGCACGAACACACACACACACACACTGTGCACGAGCTGTTTACATACTTCACCACTGACAGTGCCCACTGAAGCAGTGCAGCCCAGCTTGTACTCTTTCCCAGTCAGCAGCACAAAAACTCCTTTTTGCCGACTGCCTGTACTTGTGGTATTAATCGGACCAGGGTTTACTGCACAAAGGAGGTGGGGGAAAAAAGGTAATGATTGCATTGAAACGCTTCAATTCGCTAACAGTATGCACTAACAACAACAAAAAACAAAAACAAAAAAAAAACAAAACAAAAAAAACAGGAAAAGTGGCTGCGTTGAAACGTTTCAATCGCTAACAGTATGCACTATCTTTATTCAAAAACATTTACCATTGATTGGCATTTTACTTTTAGGTTGCCATGGCCGAGTAATGCGCTGGACTTCTGATACAATGACCAGAGTTTGAAGCTAGATTTCGGTACGGAGTTGGTGTCTGAGAAAGGCATTTGACTGATTTTCTTCACTCCACCTCGGTCAGGGGAAGTGGAAGGGGAGGATTAGGTCCTGCCTACATACGCCAAGCACTTGGTACAGTGAATGATAATGATGGTACGATGGTCGAATGGTTGGAGCGCACGAGCGATCCTGAAGAGCCAGTTTCAGAGAGCCATGGAGAACACCAAGCTAGATCGGAGAAGGATGCTCTCTGGTCATTAAACAGAGCACAGCAAGTAGTCCTCTTCCGATTGAGAACTGGACATTGTAGGCTCTTCTACAGACCGAGACTGTCCCCTACTGACCAATGCCCATGCGGCACGGGTTCGCAGACACCAGAGCATATGTTAAGTTCTGCCCAACTTTTGGCGCACTGTGGAGGAAAACCTGGTCCTCCGTGGTGGAGCTCCACGAGAAGCTCCAGGGACCAACTGCTGCACTGCAGAGAGGGTGGAACACCCGACAGCATGACCTGGGGAACGCGGAAGAAGAAGAAGTACAAGAAGAATTGTCAGAGCGCTGGATTCTCGACACGTGTTTCCTGAATTCGATCCTCGGTTCGGAGCACTTTGTTAACGGTGGAGATTTTTTCCGATAATTGTCTCAGGTTAACAAGTGTGTAGACCTGCTAGTGCCTGAACCCCCTTCGTATGTATACCTATACACCCGCAGATCAAATACGCACGCTAAAGATCCATGTCAGCATTCAGTGGGTTATGGAAACAAAAACATACCCAGTTTGCAAATCCCCGACAACGGAGCATATCCAGCGCTTTTTCAGTATCCATATCATCATCATCATCAACTCATTCTTACGACCGTAAAATACTAAGGGACCTTTCATTAACCCCCCCCCCCCCTCCTCCGCCCCCCCCCCCCCCTTTTTTTTTTATAAACCTTTATAATTTTACGTTGTTTTTTTTGCTCCTAACACTCATGCACAAAGAATCTTTTGATTATAAAGGTCGTAAAAAATGACAGAGAGCATGAAGAGAAGTGGGAAGAGCATAGATTGACAATCGCTGTTTTCATGTCTTTGGTATTCATGTGTGGAATGCGGTCGAAAGACTCTTTTAGCAGAAGTCTGTTGCTTTTTCTTGTATCTTCGCAGTTCCAGACATGACACGATACTTGGTGAAGAAAGCAAGGAAAGGGAGTCAAAGCATCAGCAGGCATGTAAAATAGTGAAAGCTGCATGAATGACAGAGTTCTATATTCACCCCCAAGTCTAATGAAAACCCAAGAAAATATCTGACAAACGCAAGCCATTCACAAACATGCCTATGCATCAACCCCACACAGATACAGACACAGACACCGTATGTGTGTGGATCGTTTTTGTGCGTCTTCAACGACACGAGACGCCAATCTGACACACACACACACACACACACACACACACACACACACAGAGAGAGAGAGAGAGAGAGAGAGAGAGAGAGAGAGAGAGAGAGAGAGAGACAGAGAGAGAGACAGAGAGGTAAAAGAAAGTATCGTTCAATTCTGTCTGGAGTAATTTGTTCAATGCAGCCGAAAGCGAAAGGAAAAAAATAGAGAGGAAACAATCTGAAGCAAGTCACAGGCGTAAACACTGACAACAGTTGTTCTCTACTCACCAATGAAAGAGAACTTGACCGTACTGGACGAAGAATTCATGTCAGTGGTAGTCAGATGGCACGAGTATTGACCGGCATTCAGACATGTTGCCTGCAAGTATTGACCGGCATTCAAACATGTTGCTTGCAAGCCAGTTCATACTACTACCACTACTGCTGCCATGACTACTACTTATACGAATAAGAATAATAAGAATGAAATAATGACAACAATACAGACGGTAGTAGTAGCGGTAGTAGTAACAGTAGTAATAGTGGCGGTGGTAGGAGTTGTAGTAGTAGTAGTAACAGCACCAATGATGATGATGATTATGATAACAACTGCAACGACAACAACAATCTAATAATGATGATGATGATGATTATGATGATAATAATAATAATACTAGTAAGAAGAAGAAGAAGCGGGCAGAAGAAGAAAAAGGACGATGATGACAATGATAGTAATAAAGACTCAAAGAAAGAGAAGAAGTAGAATGGATAAAGTTTATAATGCGCTCCACCTCCTTCGCGCAGGATCCAAGAGCGTTTGCGATTGACATAAATGTATGGGGGGGGGGGAGGGGAGGAAATGGTTCCAAAAACCAACATCACATGGCATGATTCCACCCCCCACCCCCTCTATATCTATCTATCTATCTATCTATATATATACTGAATAGAAAAGAATAGAATATGTCTTTATTACCAAGTGTACCGGGGTCACATGGAATATTGGGGGGATAGTACATAACAAGGTACGAACATAAATCGAAAATCATACACAAACACAGATACAGTAGAAATTTGGATACATACAAGTGCATATCAATATAAAAACGTGTGCATACCCACACATGCACGCACTGCAAACACACACACACACATGCACTCTCTCTGTGTCTCTCTGTCTCTCTCTCACACACACGATTGAACAGAAGCCACATATTACATGTGGATGGGGCTGATGACTAGATCTTCAGGTAGATGGTTATTGATTGCACAATTCTAGTTATCATGCTTGATTTGTTCGAGAGACAGGGCATTGATTGCTTTCGGGAAAAAGTTATTGGCGAAGCGATTGGTTTTCGTCCTTATACTTCTGTACCGTCGACCACAGGGGAGCATCTCAAAAATCCCAAAAGCTGGATGTGATTCGTCCTGGCTGATTGATTTTGCTTTTTCGAGTAGCCGCTTATAATATATGTTTTCTAGAGAAGGTAGATCAGCCCCGGTAATGTTAGTGGCAGTTTTTACGATTCTGTTCAGGGCTGCGACATCTGCCTTGGAAATGTTTCCGTACCAAACTGTAATAGCGAAGGTTAACACGCTTTCAATGACTGCTCGGTAGAAATCAACCATGATTTCTTTTCTAATTCCGAACTTTTTGAAGCGCCGAAGAAAGTACAGCCGCTGTTGTGCTTTCTTAACAATTTTTCCGTGTATGTATATATGAAGAAAGAACGTAACAACAACAACAAAACTCAAAACTAACGCACAAGCCAACACCAATCAACCAACCAAAAAACAAACAACTTACGTTCGTCACGACATAAGAAATCAGCCCAGACTCCCGGCTTCCATTGACGTAGGCCCCAGAGTCAATGCCCAGATCCACGCGCTGCCATTGCTCTTCATCCGTGCCGTTGTAGGAGACCAGCAGAACTGTCTGCTTCTTGCTGTAAGCCATGAAAGACATGCTCATGTTCTCCACGTCCGATATGGGCAACGACCGTGGGGCTCGGCAGGTCACCGTCAGGAGGTGCACAGGGGCCGTGTCATTCTCCATGTTTTCCACAAATATTTTCTCGGGCTCCGCTTTCAGTATGGGGTCTTTTGGTGGGTTGGGGTTGTGTAGAAAAGACAAAAAAACAAAACAAAAACAAATAAAAACATAAGAAAAAATCAACAACAAAACAACAAAAAAGCAAACAACAACAACAACCAAGGGTTCAAGCTGTGCTGATGTTGTGTTTATCTTGTGTATTGTATTGAATCGTCTTGACGACGTTTGAGGCCTCCTTATCCTTGTATTGTGTTGCATTACTTTTTATCACAACAGATTTCTCTGCGCCACCTGAGATTTAGCTCTGGTGCGGTAACAAAGTATAGATATAAAGTTTCGATAAATGGGTATAAAGTTGCTAATCATAAAGCTGAGTTTAATGAATACCACAAGAAGAAGGAAGAGGGGAGTAAAAAAATAGGCCCACTCCCAGTACGCTTAACAATTTTTCATCCGACGATAGCCATCGCAAGTACTTGCACCACTGAAGTAGACCACTAGGTAACAATGAAAGAAAAACTTACCTGGAACAATTGCACGCGCCATTCCTCTCATCTCTGACATTCGAAAAACAACAGTAGGGATACCGTCCAGGGCTAACAGGAAACCTATACAAATTGCGCTAAACGCTGATGAGCAGGAAGACGCCATTTTGTCTGTGCCCTACGTAGAAAAGTATGACGTAAATATGACGTCATGATTCGATTTGCAGGTTCAGATCTATATCACAGCATTTCGTCGCCAGACTAAGTCACTGTTCTGTATGAAGGTATAGTCCCGCGACACCTTCAATGTTACTTCAATTCATGACGAAGAAAAAGACCATGATTATTCAATTCAATTCAGTTCAAAATACTTTATTATCTGCTTCAACCAAAAACAGAAAATTTTCTTTAGGCTCATTTAAAATAAAATGCCCGTCAGCAAACTGACACACCCTTCACTTATCACCACGCACACATCAATTATTATGTAAAAAGAAAAACACGTGGGTAAGATACTATTACATTCAGAGTGTAACAACTGTGTGTGTGTTGCGTGTGTGCCCGTACGTGTGCATGCATCGTTTTGTGTGTGCGCACGCGTGTGTGTGCCTGCATGTTGAGCGTGCGTGCGCGCGCACGCGCGCGCGCGTATGTGTACGTTTCAATCATTATAAAAAGGATAATATTCAGTAAGACAATAATAACATTTAAAAAGACAAATGCTCATCAACAGATAAAACCGAAAAAACGAATGAGCAACTGGCACACCCTTCCTTGATCACAGCATACATATTAACTATCATGTTAAAAGAAAACATTTAGGTAAGAAAACAAAAAAATACATTTTAAGATAAAGTGAAACATTTCAATGATGAAGATTATATCACAAAGTGTCTTATTTCGTTTACATCGTTTCGTTACGGTTTTTTTTTTCTTCTTTTTTTATTCCATAACAGGACATTGTTTTTCTTCTTTCTTCTTTCTTTCTTTTGTGTTTGCTACAGCCCAGCAGACCACCCAGGGTTACTTATTGCAGGACTGAAAAACTACAAACATCGATTCCGTAGCGCCTGAAAAAAAAGAAAAAAAAGGAAAAGAAAATCTAACCTGAGGTACAAGCATAATCATATCAAAGAACATAAAGCTTTGACATGTCTGCCTCTGATGATAACCAATGCGTAATGAGAAAAAAAAAGAAAAAGAAAAAAAAAGAGAGAATTTTTGTCACCAGACATTCAAGAACAAAAAGTGAGGACATGCCTCTGACGATAAAAATTGCGTCGTTTTTTCCTCGCCAGAGACTTAAAAAGTAACACTAACCTGAACATGAACTCAGTCATACAATACATTGTACACACACTCGTAGCCTTATTATGATAACAGACACGCAAAACTGAACATTAAATACCACTGGTCACTTCACACGTGTTTATAAAAAAAAAAAAAAAAAAAAAAAAAAAAAATTCTAGAGTGCTTCGTTATCACAATCATCATGTTCAGAAGAAAAGACCCCCAACCCCACCCACCCCAAAATAAATAAATGAATGAATGAATTAAAAAAAAAGAAAAAAAAAAGAAAAAGAAAAAAAAGATGAATAAACAGGTAAACAGAATAAGTGAATAAATAAATGAAATAAATAGAAATAAAAATCAAGGCTTTGCGGAACAAATCTTGCAGGTAAATGGACCAGCACGGCAGAAAATAAAGAAATGAGGAGAACGAAAAAGGAAATTAAGCAAAGAGAGTGACAGGAAAGTTTGAAATTTCCAGCACATACTTCCCAGAATGTGGGTACAGGTGTACACTATATGCCTATATATCTATATTAAAAATCCTCGGCATCTTCACGGGAAGAAGGGGGAAGTTGGGGGAGGGGTGTGTTAGTGTGTATTTGTGAGCAGGGTGCGGGTAGGGATGCATATTATAACGCGCGCTAAGCTGGATTTAAACGAACGTTTTCCAGACCTGCATGCAGCTGGTTCTGTCAAACGACAAGGCATATGCAACTGTTGATATGGGTTGTCTTCACTATTAATAAAACCAGCTTCGATGGTCTGGTTGGCCCTGTCATCCGCATAGAGGACTCCAGAGTTATTTTCCCTGGCACATGACAGACACAAATAACCAGGGACGCCCAAAGAAGAGGTACAAAGACAAACCCCAAGATCATCCTCAAATTCATGGCAAACCTTCAGCCTTGGCAGCTAGAGACTGCAGCTGCTGCTGCTGATAGAAGTGATACTGTTAAAAGTGATATCGAAAGTCTTGCGGTTTTGTATTCCTGATATTCTGAGACGTTTTTATTCATTTTCATTTTTAAGAAATTTTATTTTTATTTTAGTTTATCTGACTCTTCGTTTGTCCACGTAACCGCTTATGTCCTGGCACATCCATGTGTCTGCACGCAGAAAAGTATTACATGCTGTTTAATGTTGCGTTATTTCATATATCTTATTATTATTATTATTGTTATTACAATTATCATTTTTTATACTGTCGATTATTCTGCAATGTCAGTAATTTGGGTGCAGGACAGTCAAAAAGGAAAACTGAGCTCCCCAGCTGATATGTCAGGCACCGACTGGTCAAATTAGCTGCACGTGATGGTAAACAGCCTTTTTTTTATATTGAAAGTGTTCCGTTTTTATCTCCTGTTTTGCAGGTAACTCAAAAATAAAATCTTTGATACCTGAAGTATTTTTGTGTTCTTCACTCACTGAAATTTTTATTCATGCATGTCTGTGTGGTGGGCTAGTTCTGATTTAATCAAGTTCAAAGTTTTGAAGGTGCTCACATTAATTTGCACCAGTTTTCCCCTAGCTGATGTGTCCCAACAAAAACTGCAGTGAGGACGTTTCACAAGGAAGACCATCGCCGCGAGCGTCTTGCAAGCTGCCTGGGATCGATCAGTGACACAGAGCTGTTGTCTGCCCCTGAGTGCCCTTGTCTGCTGGCGCTCCATGCCCCCACGTGTAATCCCCGTATGTGTGTGTGTGTGTGTGTGTGTGTGTGTGTGTGTGTGTGTGTGTGTGTGTGTGTGTGTGTGTGTGTGTGTGTGTGTGTGTGCTTCGGACTTTGGGTTTGAAAGCCACTTGACTGTCCTCGGATGATGATGTCTGTCAATGATGGTGCAAGGTATTGGTATTCTGGGTTCTCCATAAAAAAAAGTCGCAATCAGTCAACTGCGCTTGAGAGACAGAGAGAGAGACAGAGACAGAGACAGAGAGACAGAGTTCAGTTCAGTTCAGTTAGTTAAGGAGGCGTCACTGCGTTTGGACAAATCCTATATACGCAACAACATATCTGCTAAGCAGATGCCTGATCAGCAGCGTAAACCAACGCGCTTAAAGAGATAGAGAGAGAGAGAGAGACAGAGACAGAGAGAGAGAGAGAGAGCATTTCTCACGCACAGTGATCAAAGTTGAACAACTCCACAAGTTAATAGTTTCCTGTTTGTCAAAAGAAGGGGATGCCTCCCGTCCCCAAGCTTTCCGTGACTATCTGCGATCTCCGCCCTCGTTAAGATTACACCACTACACAGATCGGTGTCTCTGCATGTTCTCATCAATAGTTCCAATGTGGCGGAAGAGAAGAAGAAGGGGAAAAAACAACAACAACAAAAAACCCAACCCCCCAAAAAAAACCCAACAAAACAAAACAAAACAAAACAAAAATAAATAAAATGAAATAAAATAAAAAGAGAAGAAGAACAGGACGACAACGACAAAGAAGATGAGATTGATTTGACGGGTGCAGTAGCCGAGTGGTTTAAGCGTTGGACTTCCAATCTGAGGGTCCCGGGTTCGAATCTCGGTAACGGCGCCTGGTGGGTAAAGGGTGGAGATTTTTCCGATCTTCCAGGTCAACACATGTGCAGACCTGCTAGTGCCTGAACCGGGCCCATCATGTGTATACGCACGCAGAAGATCAAATACGCACGTTAAAGATCCTGTAATCCACGTCAGCGTTCGGTGGGTTATGGTGACACGAATCGATGTTGGTCGTGTGACGGAACGAAGAAAGAAGAAGAAAGGAATGACAACAAAAGAAGTGTGGATAACAAGAAGAACAAAACACAATATACTAATTCGGCAAAGTTCTATGTTACACACACACACACACACACACACACACACACACACACACACACACACACACACACACACACACCCCCCTATATATCTCTCCCTCCCTCTCTCCCTCCCTCTCTCTCTCTCTCTC
>NC_134897.1:22127364-22129864 GCF_041734735.1 Babylonia areolata | reverse complement strand
TCTCTCGTCACTCCCTCCCTCTCCCTTCCTCTGGTCTTCTCTGCCTCCCTCCTCTCTCGCTCTCCATGCGTGTGCGTGGTTGCGTGCGTATGTACGTGCGTACGCATGTATAATCCGTTCGGAATTTCAGTGACCCTCTGAAATCCTGTTACGGGTCACGCTGACCCCTTAAAATTCTCTCCGTCTTTCGCTAGCTCCAAAGGATATCCATGTTTTTGTTGTCTGTCTTTTGTTTATCTCTCTGTCTTTCTCTCTCACACACGAAGTGAAACGTCGGCATATGGCCGGCTGAGTTCACCTTTTATACCTTCCTATGCAGCAATCAGCTGAAATGATTATGCGCTGTTCAGACATGAAAAGAACAGAGACACGTTGGGGCGTTAATGACTTAGGGTAAAAAGGTGAGAATGAGAGCTTCAAAAAAAAAAAAGGTAGTAAGCCAGTCGTCATTGTAAACGGGAAGACACTGTAGAAATACGAATGTTCTAATCAAGAAGGTTACGAGTGGAGAGATTGCGATTGAGATTGAGATGGATACAAAACACGAGAGGAAAAAAACTGAACCCACTTGGGTTCAAAGTTTTCCCTCTTGTACCAGCCGCCGTGGCGAAGTGGTTAGCGTCGCGGACTGACGGCTGGGAGGACGCGGGTTCGAATCCCAGCGGAGGTGGGTTTTTCGGCCCGTGGCCGGCTCCTACCCAGAGTTGAGTGTGCTGTGGGCTTAAATGGGGAGACTGGGACCACACAGTCGAGTGTCATCCACTTCAAGGATGCGTCTTTGGGTGTGTTGCTCTAATTACCTGACCAACACTGCAAGTGTCTGTATCTTTCGGGCCTGGTTAACGCCGGGATATCATAATGACAGGAAGCGTAGAGTACAGCCTTGTCACGCAGTCCCAAACCAAAATTGACCTCCATAGCAATATCGTCATCATCATCGTCATCCTCCTCCTCCTTCATCGTCATCAATATAAAAACAAAATAGTCTCAAAGTCTGTGGCCTTTCATGCCCTGCTCTCATGGTGACCTCAGTTTCGATGCCCCTCCACTTCCGTGCTTGGGGTGAGTCCTGTCAATGTCGTCAGTGTCGGCAGATTCATGGGGGGCTGTTGTTTGAGGGACGTGGTGGCGGTCTCCACTCTGGGAGAGACGCTCACTCAGTCTGGCTCCGCGACTAAGCCATTATTGTCGTTAGTAGGGGGCTTAGTAGGTGGTGTCCTAAGTACGTTAAAACAGAACAGGCACCACTGAACACCACCGAAGTGACTCAGCAGCAGTGCAGGGTCTCCTCTGGTGTGTGGCCTCCAGGCGACCTAACATCGATGGTTCCTTGTGGACTGCCGACGCTGGAACTGCGACGGACGAACCCGGGTGTGGCCGTGTACGGGGGAATCTAAATGAGCGGCGTGGGAGTAATGCCACTGAAACGGTGCAGATGATGGGGCAGAAAAAAAAAAAAAAAAAAAAAAAGTTTTCCCTCTTGTGTTTTGTATCCTGTTTAGAAAGAACCCAGGCAGTCAAACTTTTTTTCATACCCTGAGATTGAGATGGTTTATTCATTAGGCCATGGCCCCACAGAAGGGGGTGTACAAAAACAAACGTATTCAAATTTTGTATTAAACGATTTGCAGATATAAACTTTTATGATGCTTTATAATGCGTTCGTTTGTTGATGAAAACAATACAATCAATATGAATAAACATGGGTCTTTTGAATACTTGGGTGGTATGAAGAGAGAGCGATAGAGGGAGAGGGGATGGGAGTGGGGGCGGGGGCGGGGGCTGAGAAAGAGATAGTGGGCCAGATACGGTGAGCATTTTCACAAATTTCTGGAGAAAAAATTTCATGCATATCGAAATTAATGACACATAGTATATACCCTTACTCGCGGACACATGAACATCAGGTCATATATATATATATATATATATATATATATATATATATATATATATATATATACATATATATATATATATATATATATATATATACATATATATATACATACATACATATATATATATATATATATATATATATATGCAGAGAGAGAGAGAGAGGCAGAGAGAAAAGGCAGGACGGAGAGAGAGAGAGGGAGGGAGGGAGGTTGGGGGACACAGAGAGAGAGAACAGTTACATATTTCTAGTATTCAGTAACATCCATACATACACGTATCTTGACAAACAGCTTAAGTTAATCAACACACCGTCGATGCGAAAGACTGAAAAAAAACAACAACAACGTTTTCCCCCACATTTCCGTCACTGTTTTTCTCTGTCAAGGTATCGATCCCAACTGTGAACCCAAGTATCTTCAGTTCAGTCCCAGCCACACACGATGCTTGACTGACAGCCCGAAGGCAAAGTTGGTTCCAATGACGGAAAAGGAAAAGGAGTACATTCTCGAGCTGCACAATCACATCAGAGAAAGTGAACTGCCTACCGCATCCAACATGATGAAGCTGGTAAGCTGGTTTGTTTTCTCGAAAGTCGTAA
>NC_134897.1:22119864-22122364 GCF_041734735.1 Babylonia areolata | reverse complement strand
TCTTCTTCCTCAATACTCACCCCCACCTGCCTGCACGTGACTCCACCCCTCAGCCACTATCCACACCCTTTGTGTGAGTGTGTAGGCCAGTGCGTGTGCTGAAATTAATGCTTACGTATCTAAATCACTTGGCAGTGAATAGACAATAAACCGAGTCTCTTTCTTTCTTACACACACACACACACACACACACACACACACACACACACACACAGTGGAGTGATGGCCCAGAGGTAACGCGTCTGCCTAGGAAGCGAGAGAAACTGAGCGCGCTGGTTCGAATCGCGGCTCAGCAGCCGATATTTTCTCCCCCTCCACTAGACCTTGAGTGGTGGTCAGGACGCTAGTCATTCGGATGAGATGATAAACCGAGGTCCCGCGTGCTGCATGCACTTAGCGCACGTAAAAGAACCTACGGCAACAAAAGGGTTGTTCCTGGCAAAATTTTGTAGAAAAATCTACTTCGATAGGAAAAACAAATACAATTGCATGCAGGAAAAAATACAAAACAAATGGGTGGCGCTGTAGTGTAGCGACGCGCTCTCCCTGGGGAGAGCAGCCCGAATTTCACACAGAGAAATCTGTTGTGATAAAAGGAAATACTTTATACAAAGCCGGTACAAAAACAAATACAAATAAACATAAACATACACACACTCTCATTCGCTCACTCACTCGTTTGCAACTAACGACATAGTGTGTGTGTGTGTGTGTGTGTGTGTGTGTGTGTGTGTGTGTGTGTGTGTGTGTGTGTGTGTGTGCAGTCTAAACGCCGCCAAACCTCCATACAAAAGCGGACCACACTGTGGAGACTGCCCTGACAACTGTGATGCCAGTGGAAAGTTGTGCGGTGGGTCGTTCATTAATTCCCTCACTCAATCATCGTTAATGAATTCAATTATTCACTCTCGCTCACTCACCCGTCCACACATCCGTTCATTCGTTCATCCGTTCATTCGGCTGTGTTTACGTTTAGTTACCTGTTTATGCTTTTTCATTCATTCATTCATTCAATTCTACATTAATTCAGCCATTTGTTCATTCTTTCTTTCGTTTGCTGTTACATTCATTCAGATGTTTAGGCATTTTAAATCATTAATTCATTCAATATTACAACCATTGAGATGTTAAATCATTTTAAGTCATTCATTCGTTCAGTGTTACATTCATTCAGATGTTTAGGCATTTTAAATCATTAATTCATTCAATATTACAACCATTGAGATGTTAAATCATTTTAAGTCATTCATTCATTCATTCAGTGTTACATTCATTCCGCCATTTGTACTTTCTATGATTAGATGTGAAACTGTGCTACAGGGCTGTAATCGCCGCCTCCGATCATGGTATATGTTGTTGTTCAGTTATCTGTGTCGATTTATCGATTATCAGTTTGGGTTAAAGGCCGAAATTAAAAACAACAACACAAAAACAAAAACAAACAAACAACAAACAACCCCCCCAAAAAACAAAAAAACAAAAACAAAACAAAACAAAAAACAACCAAAAAAACAAAAAAACAAACAAAAAAAACCGAAAGGAAATAACAAGACAACAAAAAAACACAATTCTGAAAACGAATAAGGAAAAGGAATACAGACATATCGATAGATAGATAGAAATAAATATAATTACAAAAAAAAACCCCCCAAAACAAGAAAACAAAAAACAAACAAACAAATAAAATAAATAAATAAATAAATCGGTAGACAGACACAGATAGATGGATGGATGGATAGACAAAGAGTAAAAGGGAAAGGAAAAAAAAAAAGACGAAAAGTTCAGAAAAAGCAATAAAATATTGGCCCTGACATGATTATGAATAAGAGAAAGACGTGGAGACAAACAACATATACGAACAAGAACACAATGCTGTACATACCTCAATTCATCTTCCAGTCTCAGCATCGACAGTGCATCTGTTTCAAACTTCGCAACAACAAAAAGTCTATGATGTATGTAACCTGGGTGGGATCAGCTTCTTGGCGTCATTATAATTGGCTCATTATACAGTTTACTCAGTGAACAGATGACGAAGCTCTTCCATAAAATGTCTCGACGACTATCCTTCACAGCTCCTTTGCCGCAGCGACTGGAAGAATATTTCTCGAAGTGATAATGAACTCTCGAACGTGTCACAATTCCGTCACACTTTCCCAAGGTTAAAGAAAGAAAGAACGAAAACTCGCTGTGATCCAGTGGCTCGATCATTCATTGGCAGCGTTGGAAATTAGTGTGTGTCTGCTGTCGATCGATGAACTTGGGTGTATGGAACACACAGTCACATAAAGAAATAATTTCTCAAAGCGAGCTGTATGTTTTGAAACAACACACATTTCAGACATTTATTTATGTACGCTTACAGTTAACTTCATCACGTTTTTTGCGCCTTATACATATTATTAGTAGTGGTAGTAGTAAATTTTTTTTAATGTATTTATCTATTATTTATTCACCCTTTTTTTCTACAAAGGCCTGACTAAGCGCGTTGGGTTACGCT
>NC_134897.1:22104864-22112364 GCF_041734735.1 Babylonia areolata | reverse complement strand
ATTCGATTACATTCATCTGCAATATTCGGTTTGTGTCAATGACTCCATTCTGAGAGGAAAATAAAATAATAAATATCAGCAAATTCGTGAAATTTGGTGAGGGTGAGTGAAATTCGTCCTATTACATTGTTCATGGAATAAACAATTAGTTAGCTCGACGTCTCTCTCTGTGTCTCTGTCTCTATCTCTCTCTCTGTGTGTCTCTCTGTGTCTCTGTCTCCTTCTCTGTCTGTCTGTCTGTCTGTCTGTCTCTCCTGTTTGACTCTCAAACGGCCCGAACTCTTCGAAGGGTCTATATCTTTCCCAACATTTTCTTTCCGTTCCCATTTTCCTTCTCTTTTTCACTCACTTGTGTAAACAGAGTCTGTGTTTTAACCCGGTGTTCGGTTGTCTGTGTGTGTGTCTGTGTCTGTGTGTCCGTGGTAAACTTTAACACTGACATTTTCTCTGCAAATACTTTGTCAGTTGACACCAAATTATGCATAAAAATAGGAAAAAATCAGTTCTTTCCAGTCATTTTGTTTAAAACAATATTGCACCTCTGGGATGGGCAACAAAAAAAAAAAAAAAAAAATGAAGCCTAATTATATGCAAACTGCATTTACTGTTATATTCATATTTTTTGTATTCTCTAAACTTGGCACTTTGATCTGATTCTGACACAACAAGAGCAGTCATTAATATCATTTTTTGATCAAACAGGAACTTCTTTTGCTAAGCATGGAAGTTTTATTTATTTTGCAAACGTTTTGGTGCAGATAGTAAAAAAGGGAAATTAATCTGTAATTAATGCTAGGGGACTTAATTTGCCACAAGTGAGTCTTGAAGGCCTTGCCTCTCTTGTTCATGTTTGCAGTTATTTTGAATACATTATATATATGTATATGTTTAGATATATAGATATATATTATATATTATATATATTATACATATAATATATATATATATATATATATATATATATATATATATATAATATATTGGTGTGTATTTGTACTTATTTCGTTTATCAGCTGACAGTAGTTGAGAATTTAGAAGTCAGAACTCAAAACGTTCTTTATTCGTTCTTTATTCCGTTATCTATCATGAGATTCCACGCAAGCATGTTGTTTCCACAACACAGCGAAAAAAAAGGGGCAAAAGAAATTGAACACTGAATCTTTGCACTCGGAGTTGTTCCACCAAAGTCCTACCACCTTCTCAACCCCTCCACCTAATCACACCCCCCCCCGCTCCTCCACCCCCCCCCCCCCCCTCCCCAACCCCCCCCCCCCCCCCTTACCCCCCAAAAAAAGACCACTTGGAATTTCCTTGAAGCACAATGATTCACACAATGGAAAAACAAAATAAAGATTCGTGTTTACCAAACAAGCACCGTTTTTGTTGTACTGATGTGGAACTAGTTGATTGTACATATTTGTGCGCTTATGTATCCGCGTGCTTGCTTTCGTGTGTGTGTGTGTGTGTGTGTGTGTGTGTGTGTGTGTGTGTGTGTTTATATATAGTTATATATATTGGTGTCTATTAATGAAAATAAAGTACTTATTTCGTTTGATATCAGCGGACAGTAGTTGAGAATTTAGAAATCAGAACTCAAAACGTTATTTATTGCACAGTGCAACCTCATGGAATCAATGTCAGAGAGTGACACATAGTTATAGTCCCTTTCCTCCCCCCCCCCCATTCTCCTTCCCTTCCCTCCCCCCCCCCCCCTCCCCACAGACAGCCCCCCCCCCTCCCCCTCTCTCCACATTCCCGTCCATCCTCCTCTCCTTGCGCCCCCCCCCCACCCTCATCTCCCCCCCCCACCCCTCCTTCAACAAAACAGTGAACAGAGCAGAAGTTTCCAGCCATTGAGATGTAATCAACCTCTTCAATACAGGCTGCTGAGACCTGTCAGCACTTCTTCATCTCTTCAATACAGGCTGCTGAGACCTGCCAACACTTCATCTCTTCAATACAGGCTGCTGAGACCTGTCAGCACTTCTTCACCTCTTCAATACAGGCTGCTGAGACTTGCCAACACTTCTTCACCTCTTCACTTGACAAAAGTTTATGACTCGAAACGTCGTTTATATCTTCATCTTAGGTACCTTGCGATTTTAAACCATCTTTTACAATTTTAACTTTGTCCAGGATTTGTATTTGTCTTTCAACGGCGAACAAGGAAAACGATGTCATGCCGTCTTCATACCTGAACTTTGATTGTGAATTTCTGGATCTGGATCCTCGACGAAATAAACCGTTCATGATCTGGAAATACAGCTCAATCCGTAAGACTTACAATCTATTATCGGTATGACTGTGAAGATTTTGTTCCCACTATGTTTAATCCAAAACTAATGTGGTAATGTGGTACTGGCAGACAAAGTATTTCCAGAGAAAATGAATTTGTTAAAGTTTACCATGGACACACACACACACACATACACGCACACACGCACACACACACGCACGCACGCACGCACGCACGAACGCACACACAAAACCCGAACACCGGGTTATTACATAGACTAACATTGTTTACACAAGTGAGTAAAAAAACCGACAGAGTTGTGTAACTCGAAGAACCTTTCACTCCGCCCACGATTTACACTTTACCCCCGAAATCGGAGTGTGGCTGCCTACATGGCGAGGTAAAAACAGTTATACACGTAAACGCCACTCGTGTGCATACGAATGATCGTGGGAGTTGCAGCCCACGAACGAAGAAGAAGAAGAAGACACTGGTTTTTTATCAGTCCTTTGTCTTCTAAAGCAGTTAGGAAGTCTATAGGTAATTATCAGCCACAGTGATACCTCCAAAGTTGTCCGTACTTGGAAGTTATGCACTGATAAATGCAATGGTATTCTCACGTCGATGAGACCTGCGAACGTTTTATTTCTGTTTACAAAACCACATAATTATGGATATCATGTGTACAGATGGAGTCTCCCGTCGGTCCGACGGATGAGTAGGCAGGCAGGTTTATCTGTCGGTGTGTGTCCTCATATGGGAGAAGAGGCCGATTCTGGATGCGCAGCACTTCCCACAGGTGTTGCAAGGGAAAACGTAGCCTGATTGCCTGACCAGCACAGGTGACTTTTTTAAAATTTTTTTAGTGTGTACAACGCCATCGTTTATAACACTTCTTTTCATCACCTCCATTCCGTTGGTTCTCATCACCCCCCCCCTACCCCCCCCCCCCCCCCCCCCCCCCCCCCCCCCACACACATCCCACCTCTCTGAAACCCCTCCTTGGGAAAAATGTTAGTGCTGCCCCCTTCTCCCCCCCCCCTCCACCCCCCATCCCCCAAGCCTCCTCCCATCTCCCCTTTCCCAAGCGGACAGTGACCATTCTCCACGTTCTTCTGGCGCAGAGACTGGTCACCGATGCAGTCGTTTGGAGAGTCCAGCACTTTGGTCAACAGTGATGTCGACGTCTCTCCAACACGGCGTTAGCCGTTGCGAAGATCAAGCATCTACACTTTTCTTTTCTCTCTCTCTCTCTCTCTCTCTCTCTCTCTCTCTCTCTCTCTCTCTCTCTTTCTCTCCTCTTTCTCTCAGCAGATGTGGTGTAGCGTATATGGATCTGCCCGCACGCTCTGACACCTCCTCGAAACTGAACTTCAGATCCATGACCTTATTAAGTTGTTTTTGTTTTTGTTTTTTTTTACGTCTCAAGTCGGACTGCAGAGCTGTCCGCCATCCATGCATCCCGCCCCCCCACCCCTTCCACCCACCCCCTGAACCCCTACCCCCCCCCCCCCCCATGTCCCCCTGCAGCTATTTATGCTGCTTGCTGTTCTGAATGCACCAGTCTTTCGGTGAAGCGATTTGATGTTGTTACTTATTCTGCTGCACAGTACGCGTCGCTCACACGTACACGACAGGCGTCATTGATTTTGATCGCGTGGTGCGATGTCTTCCGGACACAGTGCATAATTGTGGCTGGATGCGATCTGCCGCCAGGTATCTTGAAGTTCTGTTGGTGGTTTTCATTCACCACTGACTGACTGACTGACTTACGCCGACTGCATTTTTGATGTGAAAGTCTGTTTTATTTCTGTCTGTGGGCCGGGGTTTTTGTATGGTACTGTTTGCACAGTGTCACAGCACAGCACAGAACAGCACACACACACACACACGCACGCATGCACGCACAAACACACACACACACACATCTAGCACGCACGCACGCACACACACACACACACACACACACACACACACAGAGCAGCAGCAGCAGCAGCAAAATGTCAGGTGGCCCTAATGGCACAAGCACACACACACACACATACACAAACACTCTTTCTCTCTCACACACACACACAAGCACACACACACAAGCACGCACGCACAGACACACGCACGCACGCACGCACACATACACACACACACAGAGCAGCAGCAGCAAAATATCAGGTAGCCCTAATGGCACGCACACACACACACGCACACACACACACACACACACACACACACACACACACACACACACACACACACACGAAGAGAGAGAGAGAGAGACAGACAGAGACAGACAGACAGAGAGAGAGAGAGACAGACAGACAGACAGAGAGAAAGAGAGACAGAGAGACAGAGACAGAGAGAGAGAGTGACACACACACACACACACACACACACACACACACACACACACACACACACACACAGCGTGAGGACTTTCCACGCACGCACAGCAACCCCGGACCAAACTTAGAACCTCATAAAAGCGGGATAACACTCACGGAATCTACCCCTCCCCCCGCTTCTTACCTCCCCTCCCTCCCACCTCTCCTGCTGCTGTTATTAACGACAGACCATAACCGTGAAGTCTTTCGCACCTTCACCCTACCTACTTATCCTCCTTCACTACTTAATTTTATCTCCCCCGCCCCCTCCACCCCCCCCCCCCCCCAAAAAAAAAAAAAAAAATCTTTTTAAGCTTGAACAGGTAGGCAGAAAGGTCAGAGTAAGGACGGAGGGAGTGGCGGGGGTGGGGGTAGGGATTTGGGGGTGGGGGTGGGGAAAGGGATTGGATTGCTGGCAGAACAAGACTCGGAGGATACGAACTTAAAAACTGAAGGAACCCCCACCCCCATCCCCCATCCCCGCTCACCATCCTCCCGAAGCAAACAAACAAACAGACAAACAATCAAACCAAACGAAATATAATGCAGAAGTGACATTTTGGGTACCAGTTCTCTCTCTCTCTCTCCATCCTCTCTCTCCCTGTGTGTGTGTGTGTGTGTGCGCGCGCATGTGTGTGAAAGCAACAAAAAGAAACAAACAAAAAATTAAAAGCATTCACAATGATCCTTGCAAAGACATTTGACAGACAGAGAAATAGAATGAGAGAGAATGAGAGAGAGAGGGAGGCTTCTTGGCGAAATTTCTGGAACTTCTTTTACAAACTTTTGAGCATGAAGGAGTTTGGAAGACAAATGAAACGCGATTAATGTGTAAGTGGTACAAATACGAAAAACAAACAAACAACAACAACAGCAACAACAACAACCAATGAACTGGCAACACTGCAGACCGGACAAGAAAGCCATATATAGAGACCCAGGCTTGAACTAATACACAATCAACAGACCAGGAGGAATCTGGTGAATAGCTCTTCTCTTCGACACCCCAGTGACTCTACATAAAGCAGAAGAAGAAGAAGAAGAAGAAGAAGAAGAAGAGCAACAACAACAACAACAATGACAACAATGACAACAATGACAACAACAAGGTGAGGAGAAGGAGGAGGAGGAGGAAGAGGAGGAGGAGGTGAAGGAAGAGGAGGTGGAGGTGGAGGAGAAGGAGGAAGAGGTGGTGAAGGAGGAGGAGGAGGTGGAGGAGGAGGAGGTAGAGGAGGAGGTGGAGGAGGAGGAGAAGGAGGAGGTGGAGGAGAAGAGGTGGAGGAGGAGAAGGAGGTGGAGAAGGAGAAGGTGGAGGAGGTGGAGAAGGAGGAGGAGGAGGTGGAGGTGGTGGAGGAGGAGAAGGAGGAGGAGGTGGAGGAGGAGAAGGAGGTGGAAGAGGAGGAGGAGGAAAACAGCCGATTACCAAGTACGGTCTGTGGAGAAGACCCAGGCTTGAACTAATACACAATCAACAGACCAGGAGGAATCTGGTGAATAGCTCTTCTCTTCGACGCCCCAGTGACTCTACATAAAGCAGAAGAAGAAGAAGAAGAGCAACAACAACAACAACAACAATGACAACAATGACAACAATAACAACAACAAGGTGGGGGGGAAAGGAAGAAAAGCAACAACAACAACAACAATGACAATAACAACAACAGCAGCAGCAGTAGCAAGAACAAAAACAAAAAAGAAGAAGAATAGTAACAACAATAACACCAACAACAATGACAATAACAACAACAATAACAGCAGCAACAACAACAATAACAACAACAATAACAGCAGCAGCAGCAGCAGCAACAGTAAGAACAACAACAACGAAAACAAATAGAAGAAGAAGACTAGCAACAACAACAACAACGACAATGACAACAACAACAATAACAGCAGCATTAGCATCAGCAGCAACAATAACAACAACAATAACAGCAGCAGCAGCTACAGTAACAACAACAACAGAAACAAAAAGAAGAAGAAGAATAGTAACAACAGCAGCAGCAGCAGCAGCAACAGCAGCAGAAGCAACAACAACAACAACGAAAAGAAGAAGAAGAAGGCTGATTGATTGAATCTTTAATGGGTAAAGAATCAGGCACAGTGAAGGCCTTTTGACAATTCTGCCCATTTAACGACACAAAAAAAATAAGAATAAAGAAATGAAAAAAAAAGTTGATATAATAGGAGGAGGAAGAGGAGGTGGAGGAGGAGAAGGAGGAGGAGAAGGAGGAGTTGGAGGAGGAGAAGGAGGAGGAGGTGGAGGAGGAGAAGGAGGTGGAGGAGGTGAAGGAGGAGGAGAAGGAGGAGTTGGAGGAGGAGAAGGAGGAGGAGGTGGAGGAGGAGAAGGAGGTGGAGGAGGTGAAGGAGGAGAAGGAGGAGGAGGAGGAAGAGGAGGAGGAGGTGAAGGAAGAGGAGGTGGAGGTGGAGGAGGAGGAGGAAGAGGTGGTGAAGGAGGAGGAGGAGGTGGAGGAGGAGGAGAAGGAGGAGGTGGAGGAGAAGAGGTGGAGGAGGAGAAGGAGGTGGAGAAGGAGAAGGTGGAGGAGGTGGAGAAGGAGGAGGAGGAGGAGGAGGTGGAGGAGGAGGTGGAGGAGGAGGAGAAGGAGGAGGTGGAGGAGAAGAGGTGGAGGAGGAGAAGGAGGTGGAGAAGGAGAAGGTGGAGAAGGAGGAGGAGGAGGTGGAGGTGGTGGAGGAGGAGAAGGAGGAGGAGGTGGAGGAGGAGAAGGAGGTGGAAGAGGAGGAGGAGGAAAACAGCCGATTACCAAGTACGGTCTGAGGAGAAGACCCAGGCTTGAACTAATACACAATCAACAGACCAGGAGGAATCTGGTGAATAGCTCTTCTCTTCGACGCCCCAGTGACTCTACATAAAGCAGAAGAAGAAGA
>NC_134897.1:22047364-22092364 GCF_041734735.1 Babylonia areolata | reverse complement strand
CAACTTTTGGAGACGTTTTCCTTTGCAACACCTGTGGGAAGTGCTGCGCATCCAGAATCGGCCTCTTCTCCCATATGAGGACACACACTGACAGATAAACCTGCCTGCCTACTCATTCGTCGTACCGACAGGAGACTCCATCATTGAGACAAAAATGAGTATTTGTTTTTGTGATATAAATAACACGACTTGTAAATAAACAATACATGCAGTTCAAGTTCGATCAGTCCGTCGATGTTGACGCAACAGCTTCGCCTTCACCCCCACTGTCACTCTGCTCGCTAATATTTGCATCAACAGAGGTATCATCGTTGTTGTAGTTCATAACCCATTCACAAACCCTGTAGGATATTTTTTCAGCTGACAGACGTTGTGGGCGTTTATCCATGATGACTGAAAGTCGATCGAATCGCTAACATCCAGTGCAGACGAAAATAGAGCTAAAGTGGCATGTCAGCAAACCATTTGAGAACGGGTTTAAGTCACCAAACTGAATGCATACCAGAAATAGCCGAATGAGAATTCTCCATTCTCGGTCGGTGCTCCGTCACTAGTATACTCGCGAACGGTCAGAAACAGATGGCTCGACATTACGAATATACTCGTAAACGGGACAGAAAGAGTTTGGTAACACGGATTTAGTACAGTTCATTGGTTTGCACGCGCACATAAGTGTGTGTGTGTGTGTGTGTGTGTGTGTGTGTGTGTGTGTGTGTGTGAGGGGGGTATAAATGTAGCGACAGAAAACCAGCTGATGTTGTGTATAACAAAACGCTTAATGATTATGGATAAAATGCTCCTAGAGAATTTCACTGATTACGAGAAAAGAAAAGAAAGAAAAAGAAATACCTAGCAGATATGGTGTAGCGTGTATGGATTTGTCCGAACGCAGTGACACCTCCCTGGGAAACTGAAACTGTGCTTGAGAACAAGGGAAATGTTTGATAAAGTAATGTGTCAGCATAGAACTATATCATATGATTCATGTATGCATAGGTCAAGATAATGATTAATCAATAATAATAAATAAATATTAAAAATAAGAATCAAAAAAGCCCTCCACCCAAAAAACAACGACAACAACAACAAAACAACCCCCCCCCCCCACACACACACACACCGCGCCTCCCCCCCCCCCCCACCAAAAAAAAGAGGCATGCGCATGTTACAAAAAACCCCCAGTAATATAAATAACTCCATTTAAATAGGTGTTGGAGCAAACAAAAATTTGAAAGAGATAGACGGAGAGAGACAGAGACACAGAGATAGAGAGAAACATAGACAGAGATGACATATACAAGATTTATAAAGAAGTATACATTACAAAAACAAAAACAAAAAAAACAACAACAACAAAAAAACATGTGTTTGCGCAAATCCGTCAAAGCATAAGGCAATCAATATAAGATTATCACCATCATTAGAAGAATAAAAGAGAGGGAGGAGAAAAGGTGTGTGTGTGTGTGTGTGTGTGTGTGTGTGTGTGTGTGTGTGTGTGTGTGTGTGTGTGTGTGTGTGTGTGTGTGTGTGTGTGTGTGTGAATAGAGAGGGGCAGATAGACAAAGAGCGAGACAAAGAAAGATAGAGTGGGCGGTGGGGGGTGGTGGGGAAGGGGGGGGGGGCAAGTAGATAGAACGACAAAGTGAGAGGGAGAGAAAGAGGCGATATCAATCCATGTATAGATAATGATCATGCAAAACTAAAACTAAAGTGAAAGGCTTTCACATGTAGAACAAAAGTGATCTTTCCCCCCCTTTTTTTCCCATTAAGCAAGAAGTAAAAGAAAAATAACGCCACGGAAACAATTGTGGATTAAAATAAGGAATATGAGAGTAAAGAGAAAAGCAAGCACATGTGAAACAAAAGGTTTTTTTTTCTTTGTTTTTATTTTTTTTCCATTTGAGTGTGATTTGTAATAGTGGAAATTGTTACTGGAAAAGATGGGGAAAATAATGTTTTTTTTGAAAGTCGAGATGCTTTCGTGTTGTTTGATGGATACTGGGAGTGAGTTCAAGAGCTGTGAACAAGAATAGGCAAGGCTGGTTTTAAATAGGTCTATTCTGGGAATTGGAACATTTAGTTTTATTTGATTTCGGCTGTCATTTACGGAACATATAGTCAATAGTTAGTCTGAAGCACGACCTGCCACTGTCCTGTGCCTCATTACTCCTTTACTGTGGGTCAGTCTTTGGCGTAGCGGTAAGAATGTTAAGTTTTCTGGAGTCAGATTTTGTCAAGGATGAGGTTTTGTTTAGAACACTTTTAAGCGCACGTTTGTGAAGGCTGAGAAGTGGCTTAAAGGCGTTGGCGCTTGCAGTATCCCCATTAGAGAGAGAGAGAGAGAGAGAGAGAGAGAGAGAGAGAGAGAGAGAGAGAGAGAGGGGGGGAGAACGGGGTGGATCGAACAACACAGAATTAATAATTGTATTGACGGGTAATCTATAATATAAAAAAGCACAAAAAAAACAAAACCATAAACAAGAACAAAAAATAACAAAAAAAGGCAACAAAAACAAAACAAACAAACAAACAAAACAAACAAACAAACAAAAACAAACAAAACAAAAAAAAAACCAAAAAAAAACACAAAAAAACCCCAACAAACAACGACAGCAAAAACAACAACAAACAAACAAATCGTATGTCCGTAGTATGTCCTTATTATCAAGACAAGTAGATAAGTAGATTTCGTGGTCTCCACCACATAACCCTTCAGTCTCTTTTCAGACACAGACAGCTACAATGATACTTCCGAAGACCATCTAGTTGACAGAGAAAAGATATTTAGATAGCAGTTCAGCCGTTCACAGAGAGAGGCATGGAGACAGGCCAACAGAGAGGAAGAAAGAGAGAGGACGAGAGTGAGAGAGAGAGAGAGAGAGAGAGGGGGGGGGAGAATGAATGAATGGATGAATGAATGAATGAATCATTATTTTCCAACGGTGAAGACATTAGCACTTTGGCCGACTTACGCATCTGCCGTTGTTCTAAGAGACACACAAACATGTACGCATATAAATGTTGTTATACTTAATACATGTATAATGTACAAGTATAACACAGCGTCAAACTGAGAGACACAAATCGCTCACATCTGTACGAAACGGAAGCGAGTAACACACACACACACACACACACACACACACACACACACACACACACACACACACACACACACACACACACACACACACACACACACACACTCTAACACACTAACACACACACACAAACACACCAAGGGAAAAACAACAACAACAAAACCCTAGCATGAGAGAGAGAGAGACAGAGACAGAAACAGAGAGACAGAGAGAGACGCCTGATACTTTGACCCTGACCCTTTGCTATCTTTAGCTTTACAGCTCATGTAACAGGGGCGTGGAGGTGGAGGTTAGGGTGTCATTCCGCACCCCACTCCCCAATCATCCGTAAAACAAAACAAAAACATAAAGATCTATCTATCTATCTATCTAGAGAGAGAGAGACAGACAGACAGACAATCAGACACAGACAGACAGACAAGTGACAGACAGACAGACAGAGACAGAGAAACAGAGAGACGCATAGATAGTAGCAAACACAACCATAGTGGTTACTAATCAGATCAATCAATCAAAAGGACTTTTATCAATCCACATGGATATTAGCTTGTGCAATAAACATTACGAATAAAAGCTATTCAAATACGAGTTCAGAGAAGTTGACGATAGACTAAAACAAACCACACAAACACACACACACACACACACACACACGCGCGCGCACTCACGCACGCACGCACACACACACACACACACACACACACACACACACACACACACACAAGAGATAGAGAGGGAGAGAGCGTGAACAAGAATCAAATGATCAAAACAGTAATTGTTATCTGAAGCAGGGCATTGAAACCTTAAAGTAACCACGTCTTTGAAAATGAAACTTTCCTGTCCAATCTTCAGAAATTAAAAAAAAAAAATGTTCCGACGTAAAACTCCAGACTCTTTCCAACAAACTTTCAGATTAATATAGCAAACATCTTCGTTTGCACTGTAACGGGTGAAAAAAAAAAAGTGACATAGTTGAAGACGGACCTGACAATTTGATATTGTGTTATCAGGTATGAGGAATGACACCGGAATGACACAACTACAATAAAATTGCGTTTACAAAGTAAGGTATTGTACAGCAATACATAAAAATAAAAACATCCAACAAATGAATCGCATATAATTATAAGTCACACACACACACACACACAACCCCACCAACACCCCACCACCCCACCAACACCTCACCACCCCACCAAAACCCCAACACCCCACCACCCCACCAACACCCCCACCAACACCAACACCCCACCACCACCCTCACTACCCCACCAACAGCCCCCACCAACACCAACACCCCCACCACCAACACTCTGACACCGCACCCCGACCACCACCACCACCAACACCCTAACACCCCCACGCCCCCACCACCACCCCACCAAAACCACCACCACCAACACCACTAACACCCTAACACCCACCACCCCACCAACACCCTAACACCACCAACACCACCACTCTAGCACCCCACCACCACCACCACCACTAACACCCTAACACCCACCACCCCACCAACACCCTAACACCACCACCACCACCTAACACCCCACCACCACCACCACCACCACAGTAACACTCCACCACCACCACCACCCTAACACCCCACCAACACCACCACCCTAACACCCCACCACCAACACCACCACCCTAACACCCCACCACCAGCACCCTAACACCCCACCACCACCACCTTAACACCACCAACACACCACCACCACCTTAACACCCCACCACCACCACCAACACCCTAACACCACCACCACCACCACCACCCTAACACCCCCCACCACCACCACCCTAACACCACCACCACCACCCTAACACTCCACCACCACCACCACCTTAACACCCCACCACCACCACCACCACCCTAACACCCCACCAGCACACACCCATCGCCCACACTCTCCTGTAATCAACACCTCTCTCTTCCCTCTCATAAACTGACAGTTATTTTACACTTTGTCAGGGAAAATGACGGACATAATCGGGAGTTAGCCTACGTATAGCACCCCCCAGGCCTCCACACCCCTCCATTCCGCTCTCTTTCTCTTTCTCCTCTGACATTTCTTTGATAAGTTTCTCCTTCTGGAGGGTAAAAAAAAAAAACACACAAAAAAACCCCAACACGACAAAACAAACAAAACAAAACGAAAAAAAAAAAAAAAAGGTGGAAAGGCTATAGAAGAGAACAGCTTTTTTAATTAGTGTTGACGATGAAGAATAAGTAAGACAGACAAAGCTTGCGAAGAAGTAATTTCGTTTATTCTATTCGGCTACCTGACTAATAATTTGTAGCCCCCCCCCCCCCCCCCCCCCACCCCCCCCCCCCTTTTTTTTTTCTTTTTTGCCCATGCTTTTATTTGTGTGCTGAAAATATGAATATGAAAGTGTTGTTTTTTTCCTTTATATATATATATATATATTTATATTTATATGTATATATATGTATGTATGTAAAGTAATACAATATACTTGAGGCCTGACAATGTTTCTGAAAAGTTGCCAGAAAACGCATCTGTTGCAAAGATAGAGGTATTGTTTTACGTGTAAGAGACCTGCCCTCAGTTATTCGGGGAATGAAGGAATGAAATCTTCTTGAATGAGAGGGGGGGGGGAACAATAGACACAAATATAATAAAATATAAAATTGCCCTAAATGTTTGAACCCACTCCTCAAAATACACTGTTCGTAAAACCAGTAGGAGTGGTGGTGGATGGTGGTGGTGGTGGGAGAGGGAGGGTGTGGCAGAGAGAGAAAGGTAGGAAGGGAGTCAGGAAGAGAGAGAGACAAGAATCAAGATTCAAAAAGATTTTAGGCATCGTCCAGTCTTCCAATCTGTCATTGTGACAACAATAACAATAACAACATTAACGATAACGACACAAAAATAATAATTTTGTTAACACTGCTACATCCACTGCTACTACAACGAAGAATGATCACCACCATCATCATTGACATCGTAAAAAGTAATAAAACGAACGCATTCATACATTGATATCCATACACATGCACACAGTCTCTCCACCCAACACACACACACACACACACACACACACACACACACACACACACACACACACACACACACACACACACACACACACATACTTATGCACATACAGAGACATGTCCGAAGCGAGAAAGAGAGAGAGAGAGAGGGAGAGAGAGAAAGCGGGAGAGAGAGAGAGAGAGAAAGAGAGAGAAGGGGGGGGGGTGGAGGCAGACAGACAGAGACGAAAAATGAGACAGAGAAAGGGACAGGGGTCAGGAGAGAGGGAGAGAGAGGAGAGAGAGACAGATAGATAGAAAGATAGAGAGATAGAGAGAGAGGGAGGAGACAGACAGACGGACAGACAGACGGACAGAGAGAGAGAGAGAGAGAGCGAGAGAGAGAGAGAGGGGGGAGAAAGAGAGAGATGGAGAGAAACAGACAGACAGAGAGACAGGGGGGGGGGGGGGGGACCGAGACAGAAGCAGAAAGAAAAGAGAGTCTGACACAGAGACAGAAACAGGGACAGAGAGAGCGATACCATACAATTAAACCACACTGTTCTTGTTTATAACACCAATTCCACGCTCAGCGTACACTACATACATGAAAATAGCAACAGATCTGGTGGGTAACTGTTTTGGGAAGATGGCTGTCACTTTGGCCTATGTTTCATCATCCTCATCCAAGGCTCCTCTTATAAGCCATCGCGGATTGAAAACCTGATTGAAAACTGTCATGTATTATTCATGAGATTCTCGCCAGCTTCGTGAACTCTCTTTATCTGGAGGTGAATAAGTTACGAGACCCAGGGCTTTACCCCTTTTTCAGACAGCCAGGAATCTCATCCCCTCCCCCCAAACCTCCCACCCCCACATCCCCTCAATCGCTAGAAGAACAGCCGGGACTTTGCCCCTTTTTCAGACAGCTAGGAATCTCCCTCCCCCTTCCCCAACTCCCCCTCAAAATGCCAGAAGAACAGCCAGTATTTCACTCCTTTTCAGACAGCCAGGACTCCCCCCCTCTACCCACAAAACGTCAGAAGAACAGCCAGGACGTCACCCCTTTTCAGACAGCCAGGGCTACCCCCTCCTCACCCCACTCACCCTCCCCCATTGCCAGAACAGCCAGGACTCCCCGGCCCCCTCCTCTCCCCCCTTCCCCCCTCCCACTCCCCCCATCTGATCACCAGAAGAACAGCCAGGACATCATCCCTTTTCAGACAGCCAGGACGTCCTCCCCACATTCTCCACAGAACGTCAGTATACCACCCACCCAGGTTTTTACCCCCATTTAGACACCCAAGAGTCCCCCCCACCTCCCCCGCACCTTCCACCAGAGCGCCAGAAGAACAGCCAGAACTTCACCCCTATTGAGACAGCCACTCCACTCCCAGAACGTTAGAAGAACAGCCAGGACTTCACCCCTATTGAGACAGCCACTCCACTCCCAGAACGTTAGAAGAACAGCCAGGACTTCACCCCTATTGAGACAGCCACTCCACCCACAGAACGTTAGAAGAACAGCCAGAACTTCACCCCTATTGAGACAGCCACTCCACCCGCAGAACATTAGAAGAACAGCCAGGACTTCACCCCTATTGAGACAGCCACTCCACCCACAGAACGTTAGAAGAACAGCCAGGACTTCACCCCTATTGAGACAGCCACTCCACTCCCAGAACGTTAGAAGAACAGCCAGAACTTCACCCCTATTGAGACAGCCACTCCACTCCCAGAACGTTAGAAGAACAGCCAGAACTTCACCCCTATTGAGACAGCCACTCCACTCCCAGAACGTTAGAAGAACAGCCAGGACTTCACCCCTACTAAGACAGCCACTCCACCCGCAGAACGTTAGAAGAACAGCCAGAACTTCACCCCTATTGAGACAGCCACTCCACTCCCAGAACGTTAGAAGAACAGCCAGAACTTCACCCCTGTTGAGACAGCCACTCCACTCCCAGAACGTTAGAAGAACAGCCAGAACTTCACCCCTGTTGAGACAGCCACTCCACTCCCAGAACGTTAGAAGAACAGCCAGGACTTCACCCCTATTGAGACAGCCACTCCACTCCCAGAACGTTAGAAGAACAGCCAGGACTTCACCCCTATTGAGACAGCCACTCCACTCCCAGAACGTTAGAAGAACAGCCAGGACTTCACCCCTATTAAGACAGCCACTCCACCCGCAGAACGTTAGAAGAACAGCCAGAACTTCACCCCTGTTGAGACAGCCACTCCACTCCCAGAACGTTAGAAGAACAGCCAGGACTTCACCCCTATTAAGACAGCCACTCCACCCGCAGAACGTTAGAAGAACAGCCAGGACTTCACCCCTATTGAGACAGCCACTCCACTCCCAGAACGTTAGAAGAACAGCCAGAACTTCACCCCTATTGAGACAGCCACTCCACTCCCAGAACGTTAGTAGAACAGCCAGGACTTCACCCCTATTGAGACAGCCACTCCACTCCCAGAACGTTAAGAGAACAGCCAGGACTTCACCCCTATTGAGACAGCCACTCCACTCCCAGAACGTTAAGAGAACAGCCAGGACTTCACCCCTATTAAGACAGCCACTCCACTCCCAGAACGTTAAGAGAACAGCCAGGACTTCACCCCTATTGAGACAGCCACTCCACTCCCAGAACGTTAGAAGAACAGCCAGGACTTCACCCCTATTGAGACAGCCACTCCACCCACAGAACCTTAGTAGAACAGCCAGAACTTCACCCCTATTGAGACAGCCACTCCACTCCCAGAACGTTAGAAGAACAGCCAGGACTTCACCCCTATTGAGACAGCCACTCCACCCACAGAACCTTAGTAGAACAGCCAGAACTTCACCCCTATTGAGACAGCCACTCCACTCCCAGAACGTTAGAAGAACAGCCAGGACTTCACCCCTATTGAGACAGCCACTCCACCCGCAGAACGTTAGAAGAACAGCCAGAACTTCACCCCTATTGAGACAGCCACTCCACTCCCAGAACGTTAGAAGAACAGCCAGAACTTCACCCCTATTGAGACAGCCACTCCACTCCCAGAACGTTAGAAGAACAGCCAGAACTTCACCCCTATTGAGACAGCCACTCCACTCCCAGAACGTTAGAAGAACAGCCAGAACTTCACCCCTGTTGAGACAGCCACTCCACTCCCAGAACGTTAGAAGAACAGCCAGAACTTCACCCCTATTGAGACAGCCACTCCACTCCCAGAACGTTAGAAGAACAGCCAGAACTTCACCCCTATTGAGACAGCCACTCCACCCACAGAACCTTAGTAGAACAGCCAGAACTTCACCCCTATTGAGACAGCCACTCCACTCCCAGAACGTTAGAAGAACAGCCAGAACTTCACCCCTATTGAGACAGCCACTCCACTCCCAGAACGTTAGAAGAACAGCCAGAACTTCACCCCTATTGAGACAGCCACTCCACTCCCAGAACGTTAGAAGTACAGCCAGAACTTCCCTGTTGAGACAGCAATTCCACTCCCAGAACGTTAGAAGAACAGCCAGGACTTCACCCCTATTAAGACAGCCACTCCACTCCCAGAACGTTAGAAGAACAGCCAGGACTTCACCCCTATTAAGACAGCCACTCCACTCCCAGAACGTTAGAAGAACAGCCAGGACTTCACCCCTATTGAGACAGCCACTCCACTCCCAGAACGTTAGAAGAACAGCCAGGACTTCACCCCTATTGAGACAGCCACTCCACTCCCAGAACGTTAGAAGAACAGCCAGGACTTCACCCCTATTGAGACAGCCACTCCACTCCCAGAACGTTAGAAGAACAGCCAGGACTTCACCTGCCCTCTTTGGAACTTAATTCTATTTCGACGGCCTACCCGCCAAGAAACATCAGACGGACCTCCCCCTCGACAGACATCCAGGACTGACTCCCTCGAACAAAGCAACCTTCACCTGACCAAGACCCAAACCCTGAACAACTTGACCCTGAAAGGACGTCAGCCGGTAGGTCGTGAAACTGAAGTAAGTTAAGACACACAATCGGTGTCTGTGGTCTGCCTGTTTTTGTCATTGCTCTTAGTTCTATCTCATCTCTCTGTGGTTGAACTTGTTTCTGTGCTGATGCACTCCAAATTAATGACATGGGAAGATGTCCATTATTCGTGAATTTTTTCATGAGATGTATATCGCACTGGTCAAAGATGACTCACATAAATGATGATATGTTGCCATTTAGAGCTTATAAAATGCTACATTGTCTTGAAAGAACAGGTAAATGTACATGGGCGTCCAAAATTCGTTTGTCTAAGCCATTAATTAATTATGCGTTTTCTTTGGGTAAATCACACTTCACACCCTCACTGTATGTCTACATAATTATCTGTCTGTCTTTCTGCCTGCCTGCCTGCAGTTTGTTTGTCTGTCTGTCTCCCTTTCTCTCTCTCTCTCTCTTTTTAAAAAAATCTCTTCCCTCTCTCTTTTTGTCTAATTTTTTTTTTACCTTTTTGTTGCGCACTGAAAAATAACCCATGGCAATAAGAGTGTTGTCCTCTGGCAAAATTCTGCAGATGAAATCCACTCTGATAGGTACACAAATATATAGGAATGCACTCAAGGCCTGACGAAGCGCGTTGGGTTACGCTGCTGGTCAGGCATCTGCCTAGCAGGTGTGGTGTATCGTATATGGATTTGTCCGAACGCAGTGACGCCTCCTCCTTGAGAGACTAAAATTTGAAACTGAAACTGTATACTATTTATAGTGGGATGTTGGTTGGTCAGTATCAGTTTCAGTATCATTAGTTCAAGGAGGCGTCACTGCGTTCGGACAAATCCATATACGCTACAGCACATCTACCCAGCAGAGGCCTGACCAGCAGCATAACCCAACGCGCTTAGTCAGGCCTTGAGAAAAATAAATTTAAAAAAAGATATATATATATATATATTATATATATATATATATATATATATAATATATATAACAATAAAGTGATGAGCAAGCAGCAATCAACAAAGCAGACAGATAACTATGAAAGAGCAACATGCGTAACTGAACAAACCATTGTTTGTCTTAACAAACTGTAAAGAGTGGTAACTCTCTCCATTCACGAAGGTACACAACTTCGAGTACAATGCAGCGTAACCCAAAGCGCTTTGTCAGGCCTTGATGTTGGTCAGCATGGACAGGCTGGAACATCAAGCCATGCCCACAATCTCAGTCCTTGAGACAGACACAAAAAAAAGGCAAAGAACTTCCAGCCACCATTACACAACTTTATTGTAAGGGTGTTCTTCCGGTGTAATTGATTCCAAATCGGTGATAATACAATATTGAATTGTCAGGTCCGTCTTCGACTGCGGCACTTTTTTTTTTTTTTTTTCAGATGTTACAATGCAAACAAATAATTATGTAACCTTTGTTAATCTGAAAGTTAGTTGGAAAGAGTCTGGTGTTTGACGACGAAACATTTGTTTTCTTCTGAAGTTTGGACAGGCAAGTTTCATTTTCAAAGACATGGTTTCTTAAAGGTTTCAGTGCCCTGCAGAAGATCATAACTTGTATTACTGTTTTAATCATTCGACTCTTGTTCTCTGCCTTTGTCTCTCTGGCTGTCTGTCTCTCCTCTCTCTCTCTCTTCTCTTCTCTTTCTCTCTCTCTCTCTCTCTCTCTCTCTCTATGTGTGTGTGTGTGTGTGTGTGTGTGTGTGTGTGTGTCTGTCTGTCTGTCTGTCTGTCTGTCTACCTGTTTCTCTCAACCTATCTTTGTCTCTCTCTACCTTTCTCTGCCTCTCTCTATCTCTCTCTCTCTCTATCTCTGTCTCTCTCTGCCTCTCTCTCTCTCTCTCTCTCTCTCTCTCTCTCTCTCTCTCTCATTATAATCGAATTTCGTTGCTTCTTTCAAGTATCTTGATGGTTGAGCAAACATTTATTGCTGTGCACTACGCGAAACCAGTATATATTTTAATATGTCAATATACTACACCACATTACAAGACGATGCGATGCGATGCGAAGCGATACGATGCGATACAATACACTACAATACAATACAATATTACAGACAGCTGTGATTGATAAAACTAATTATGTCAACGTTATGCTTAAAGGCTGGTGTCATTTGTGATTTATTTATTTATTTTTTTTTTTTACGTGTAAGTCTGACAAACATTGAGAAACAGCCGTTTCATGGGTATTATAATAAGAGTACTTGGTTTTATTGTTTGCTTTGTGCTTTGACCAGCAAGCTGTGGTCGTTGCTCACATGGCCGTTCATAGCAGGATGTGACCTCAATTAATGTGCTGTTCAGTTATTTATTCATTCGTTCGTTCGTTCGTTCATTAGTTCATTTGTCCAGACTCTTCTCTCTCTTTTTGCAAATGTGTAATTGGAATCCTCCTCACCCCACTCCACGCCACCCCACCCCACCCCACTCCTCTTTCACTCTTGATATCCATGTGCTGTCAATCATTGCTATGTGCTTTTGTAATAATCATATCGCCCTTCCCCACATCCACGGCTGAAACGGGCAAAATAGCCCAGTTATTAAAACAGCTAGAGTTAAGTTCGAGCTCCCTCTTAGTTACGTTCGAGTTCCCTGTTGACTAGAGAAGAAAAAAAACCCAAAGCGTTTTGAAACAGGACCATTAGTAATTACATTGTCCGATTGCCTTTTTATTATTATTATTATTTTGGAATTTGTTCCCACACTTCTTTCCAGCACCTAGCACTGTTTCCTCCTCTCGCTCCCGTCTTCTCTATTTCTTTTCTTCCTCTCCTCCTCCTCTTCCTCCTACTACTACTTATCCTCCTTCTCCTCCTCCTCTTCTTCTTCTTCTTCGTCGTCGTCGTCGTACCAATCATCATCGTCACCGTCTTCATTTTCCTCTTTTGAGAACGAGGTTCTTTAATCTTCACTGCCATTTTCAGAGTTGAATTAAAACACTTGTTGATACATAATATACTGACACAAAAACAAGGGGAAGAACAAAGGGTAAACAAAAGAAGAAGAAGAAGGAAAAAGAAAACCGTGCAGAGAAAATGGGATCGAATATCACCAACCTGATAAATTATTGAAAACAGTTGAAGTTTGAATTTCGTGGGTTGAAAAAAGAAAGTTTCATTAAGTGGTAAATACCATGAGTTCATTCAGCATGCGGGTTTGTAGTTTCGTTTTTGTTCTTTTTGTTTTCTTCTTCTCCGTTTCTCCCTTTGAATCGCTTTTGGTACTGTATATACATACATATATATATATATATATATATATATATATATATATATATATATATATATTTGTTTTTTTTTTGAATGTCGACAGATGTATTCCATTTTGCTCGATTTCTTTTGCTTCTCTGTCTCTGTCTGTCTGTATCTCTGTCAGTCTCTCTCTTTCTCTATCTCTACCTCTTTCCTTCTATCTGTTTCTCTCTCTGTGTGTATCTATCTATCTATCTATCTATCTATCTATCTATCTATCTGTCTATCTTTCTATCTTTCTCTCTGTCTACATCTATCCGTATCTCTGCTTTTCATTTATCATTTCATTTTCTTCCAGTAATGTTCTGTGGCGGAAACCCGCACGTACTGTGGCTTATTTATTTTGAGCGGCACTATACTTCTGACACGATCTAGCGATCCCCCCTTGGGGGAGGAGGGGGGGGGGGCCGTATATTTGAATACAAGATACTGCGATATTCGAGGTGTTTTGGTGTTCACACACACACACACACACACACACACACACACACACACACACGCACGCACGCACGCACGCACGCACGCACTCACGTGCACAGATATGGTACGCACAGGTTCACTAATCAAAGCCCCCCCTTTAAAAAAAATCTTATTTTACTTCAAGCTTTTGTCTCCAACGTAGCTTTCATTTCATTACACCTTTGATGTACTTACTTATCGTTTCATTTTCTTTGTATATTTTCTTCTCATTTTATGTTAATGGTCTATACAAACCTGTGTAGTGAAGGCCTAGAGGTAACGCGTCCGCCTGGGAAGCGAGAGAATCTGAGCGCACTGGTTCGAATCAGGGCACAGTCGCCGGTATTTTCTCCCCCTCCACTAGACCTTGAGTGGTGGTCTGGATGCTAGTCATTCGGATGAGACGATAAACCGTGGTCCCATGTGCAGCATGCTCTTAGTGCACGTAAAAGAACCCACGGCATCAAAAGAATTGCCCCTGGCAAAAAAATCCACTTCGATAGGAAAAAACAAATAAAACTGCACGCGACTGTACCCGCGACACACTCGCATGATTGGCTCATATTTCGACCGGTACAGCAGCCTGGCTGAAAGATTCATTGTATTCTCATTGCTTGAGGTTTGAAAGCGCTATCTAAATGTATTTTCTTCTTCTTCCTTTCCTCCTCCTCCTTTTCATTATTATTATTATTATTAGTAGTAGTAGTAGTAGTATCATTGTCGTCGTCGTCGTTGTTGTTGTTGTTAACCCCATTTTTGATACTGCATGTTAACCAGATAGGCTTGAATAAATGTGTGTGTGTGTGTGTGTGCGTGCGTGCGTGCGTGCGTGCGTGCGTGTGTGTGTGTATGTGTTTGTGTGCGCGCGCGCACGCGCTTCGATGATCAAGTATCGTCCTGTCTCCGATGTCATCCCTGCTGTTGCTGTGACTGTCACTGACAACCTCAACATTCATGTTCAAGATGACTCCTTTACTTCCCGTGACACTGTCCTCTCTGACACTTTTCCAAAATGTGTATCTCCCGTGATTGGCTCTGGTCTGCTTTCTACCCCTTCCACACCTGTCTCAACTCCCGGACGTTTCTCTGCCTTCCCACTGTCCTCCACTGCTCAGTCACCATCGTCTCCTTCCGTTGCCTGTCTGTCTGACTCACCTGCTTCACCATTAGATTCCTCTCAGACTGCCTCTGATCTCTTTCGTGCCTGCCTGTTCAATGCTCAATCTGTCTGCCCTGATCAACAATTGACCCCCCCCCCCCCCCCCACCGGATACAAAACCAAGTCACTTCCTCGACTGTCTCGTGGAGGTGGCATCGCCATCGTCTATAGAAATATCTTGGAGTCTTCCCTTTCCTTCTCCCATAACCATGCCTTTCCACATGACACTTTTGAAATGCTCGAAGTCACTCTCAATGTTCCCGGTCACTCAATCATCTTCTGTTGTCTCTATCGTCTCTATCACAGCTTCTCCCCACAATCACCAACACTGTCAACTCATCCCTTCTCACTGGAACGTTTCCATCCACTTTCAAAACTGCAATCGTCCGGCCTCTTCTGAAGAAATCCAACCTTGACGCAAACATTTTGAAAAAACTATCGACCAGTTTCTAATCTTCCATTCCTGTCCAAACTCCTTGAAAAAGCTGTCCTGAAGCAGCTCAACAATCACCTTTGTTTCAACAATCTCATCCACCCATTTCAGTCTGCCTATCGTGCTGACCACAGCACCGAAACCACTCTCCTCCACATCCTGAATAACCTACTTCTAGCGTCCGACTCAGGACAGATTTCCCTTCTCACTCTTCTCGACTTGTCAGTCGCCTTTGACACGATAGACCATTCAGTCCTTCTTTCCCGTCTTCATTTTACATTTGGTATCAACTGCACTGTTCTAAACTGGTTCAAATCTTATCTCACTGATCGATTCCAGTCTGTCATTGTTGATAATTTCCAGTCTGAACCCGTTAAAATTGAACATGGAGTCCCACAGGGATCTGTTTTAGCCCCAGTGCTCTTCACACTGTACACTGTTCCTCTCGCTGAAATTATCAACCGCTATAATGTCAGTCATCATTCTTATGCTGATGACACTCAACTCCAGAAGAGTGAAACACCTAAAAAACTGTCGTCGCTCTTGCAAGAAACATCCAACTGCTTCCTGGATATTCAAAGTTGGATGACTCTAAATAAGTTACAATTGAACGCGGACAAAACTGAAGCAATGATCATAGGAAATAAACAAAAACTATCTTCCATCACAACTGACACAATCAAACTTGGCAGTTCATCCATCCCTCTTTCCAGTTCAGTCAGGAACCTCGGCGTTGTCCTTGACAACACACTGTCCATACAAAAATTTATCAGTCAGACGTGTCAGTCCTGCTACTGTCAACTGCGGCGCATCAGGTGCATCCGGGAATATCTGTCCATCTAGACTTGTCGTGTCTCTCATTCTCTCTCGCCTTGACTACTGTAACTCTCTATTGTCTGGTTTGCCTGCTTCATCCAGTCAGTCCCTTCAGCGCATACAAAACTCTGCTGCCCGACTCGTCCTCAGAAAGAAAAGATCTGAGCACATCACTCCTCTTTTGCAACATCTCCACTGGCTCTCTGTCTTACACCGAATAAAGTACAAGATCAGCACTCTATGCTACAAATGTATTCACAAATCAGCCCCTTCCTATCTCTGTGGCTGCCTTCACCTCTACACTCCATCTCGGTCACTACGATCAGCTTCGGATCCACTCTGTTTACGCATACTCAGATTCAAACTTTCGACTGTTGGCCGCCGTTCTTTCTCTGTCTCTGGACCTTGCAATTGGAATGAACTTCCTCTTTCGCTTCGTCAAGTCTCCACACTCAGCTCTTTCAAGTCTGGCCTTAAAACCCACCTCTTCCCTAAATAGCCTCCCTTCCCTGCCTCTTCCTTGTCTTCAGTTTCTCCAGTTTTAGAGTTATGCGTGCGTGAGAATGACTGGTGCGAAAGCGCTTAGATTTGTCTATGCACAAGATTCAGTGCTATATAAATATTATTATTATTATTATTATTATTATGGCGAGAAGATGAGGCAAACGTGCTCACGTGCACGCACGCACTTGCAATCATTCATGATACATAATCAAGTTGTTTCTTTTTCTTGTGTCGTATCATTACTTTTGTCCGTTTGCGTTCTTTCCACGTCGTTTTCTTGCCGGTGTTATTAAAGGCTTTTGTGGCTGTTTCCGGGGAAGGATAATTAGTTTTGCCAGAATTGTTTCTACTACTGTGGCAGTCTTTTTTTCTGCCTCTTGTGAAATGGTGCGTTTTTTCTTCCTTTTGTCCGTTTTTTGTTGTTGTTGTTGTTGTAATATTTGGTGTTATTACACGCACGCACGCACGCACACACACACACATAAACACACACACACATACACACACACACATACACACACGCACACACACACACACGCACATAAACACACATATACACACACGCACACACATACACACACGTACACACATACGCATACACACACACACACACACACGCATGTCTCTCTCTCTCTCTCTCTCTCTACATATATATATATATATATATATATATATATATATATATATATAGAGAGAGAGAGAGAGAGAGAGAGAGAGAGAGAGAGAGAAAGAGAGAGAGAGAGAGTACAGACACACACACATACATAGAGAGAGAGAACACTGAACACTGAATAGTTTTAATGACTAAAGCCAACAGCCCCTGTCATAACAGATACAAACAAAACATTTCCGATAACATTCGACAGCACAATGTAACTGTTAGTAAGGATGTTGTATACCATTATCAACACTGCACTCAACTCGTATCCATTCCTGTCTCTTTCCTCGGTTGCCCACCACCCAGCCCTCAGCATACGAGTGTACATCTTCACTTTCACATTCTTTTTCGCATAATCATTAAACGCACATATAGCCGTGCCCGTCACATCAGCAGAAGGCACATGAAATACAATAACTATTTGATATGAGTGGAATTACTAACATTTTGTGAATAACCAAGGCTCTGAAGAGAGAGAGAGAGAGAGAGAGAGAGAGAGAGAGAGAGAGTATTAACTAATCCAGAATTTTCTTCTATTGAACACCTAGTGACTGAATTTAGCCAAAGACCTGATGTAATAATCATATTCCATATACTTGCTTTAAATATGTGCGTGAAGGGTTTATCGATAGAATTTATGAACCTGTTTCTCAAAATTAATCTGCGTAAAGAAGTCATACAAACAGAAAATGGTGCTCATTTTCGATGTGATCAGAGCAGTCAACACAGTTCCAGCTGGTAGGGCAGTCGTTGTACCTATGTAAATTGTTGTTAATTGGTAGTACACCTGACGGGCGCAATAGCCGAGTGGTTAAAGCGTTGGACTGTCAATCTGAGGGTCCCGGGTTCGAATCACGGTGACGGCGCCTGGTGGGTAAAGGGTGGAGATTTTTACGATCTCCCAGGTCAACATATGTGAAGACCTGCCAGTGCCTGAACCCCCTTCGTGTGTATACGCAAGCAGAAGATCAAATACGCACGTTAAAGGTCCTGTAATCCATGTCAGCGTTCGGTGGGTTATGGAAACAAGAACATACCCAGCACATGGCGGGGCAAAAACGGTCATACACGTAAAAGCCCACTCGTGTACATACGAGTGAACGCAGAAGAAGGAGAAGAAGAAGGTAGTTCACCGAGACGCAACTGGGTCAGTGCTACCCTGAAACAGTAGATATCAATATCAGAGATATATTCTCACATTCGAATACCGATTTGAATGAGCGATATACGTCATAACGGTCTCTGTCTCTAATAATGCTGCAAACCAGTCCTGTGTGAATATATCTATTTACCTTTGCCTGAACAAAATAAAAAAAAAACATGTTTTCATTCCCAACTCCCTGAAACAGCCAAACATAATAAAAACCACAGCTACAAGGAATTTGTCTAATATGTGTTGCCCCAAAAAGTGTTTCCCTGTTCATCCATGTAAAGAAACATTCTGTATGCTTGGCTTGGTCATCTATTTTCTTTAAATAAGCCGCAGTAACTGAAACCAGTACTTTATACATCTGACAAAGCTGTTGACATGTAATGGGTGTCACAGAGAGAGAGAGAGAGAGAGAGAGAAGAGAAGAGAGAGAGAGAAAGAAAAGAAAGAAAGAGAGAGAGAGAGAGAGAGAGAGAGAGAGAGAGAGAGAGAGAAGACACTGAGGAAGAAGCACACACACATACACACACACACACACACACACACCACACGCGCGAGCGCGTGTATATATATATATATTTATATATCCATATATATATATATATATATATATATATATATATGATTCTCTCTCTCTCTCTCTCTCTCTCTCTCTCTATATATATATATATATATATATATATATGAGCAATGAGCATTCGTGGGAGAGTAATACCACTGTTGAAACAATGCAGGTTATGAAACTTATCAACAACAACAACAACAACAACAAAAACACACCTCAGTGCAGGGGTCCAGCTCTTTAACCCTTTGAGGCAGACGGGCACTGGCGTCACTCTAGTTCACGTCAGTCCCATGACGTCAGGCTGGCGGCCTCGATCACACCTCTCAAGTTTCTGGTTTCTAAGAAGCTGCGCGTGAGGCTGACGTACGTAGCACAGCTGCACGTGCGTGGAAGACCACAACAGTATGAGAGAGAAAAAGGCAAAAAAAGAATGGAGGACAAAAAAAGAAAGAACGATTATTACACATGTAATATCCGGCTTCTCTTCAAACGTGTGTGTGTGTGTGTGTGTGTGTGTGTGTGTGTGTGTGTGTGTGTGTGTGTGTGTGTGAGTATGCACAAGTTTTATATTGCTATGCACTTGTATGTATCCTAATTTCTGCTGGATCTGTGTTTGTGTATGATTTTAGATTTATATTCGTACCTTGTTATGTACTATCCACCCCCGCAAATATTCCTTGTGACCCCGGTACACTTGGTAATAAAGACATTATCTACTCTATTCTGTTATGTACATGTGCCTGCCACCAAGGCTGATTGATTAATCATGCCTTGCAAAACAAAAACCACCCCAAAAAACAAAAGAAAACGCACGCACACACGCACGTGCACAAACACACACACACACACACACAGACACACACACACACACACACACACACACACACACACACACACACACACACACACACAACAAACAAAAGAAAAACGACAACAAGAACAATTATTGTACGAACATTCAGTAAAGTTAGCTCATGCTCAGTCCGGTATACTAAACGGAAAAAATAGGAAGTCACTGAACACCACCGAAGTGACTCAGCAGCAGTGCAGGGTCTCCTCTGGTGTGTGGCCTCCTGGCGACTTAACATCGATGGTTCCCTGCGGACTGCCGACGGTGGAACTGTGACGGACGAACCCGGGTGTGGCCGTGTACGGAGGAATCTAAATGAGCGGCGTGGGAGTAATGCCACTAAAACGGTGCAGATGATGGGGCAGAAAAAAAAGAAAGAAAGAAAGAAAAAGGAAGTCATTGTAACCATTGCCGATCCTAGTGTTCATATTGAGGGCCCGTGGTGGTATAGAGATAGCCTTTCGTCATCAAAATCACCATCATCATCAGCATCGTCATCACGATCATTATCCTCCTCCTCATCATCACTATCAACGCCACCACCACCACCACCACCACCACCATCATCATCATCATAATCATCAGCACAGACATCACTATTACCGTCATCATTACCATACGGTGGAGTGATGGCCTAGAGGTAACGCGTCCGCCTAGGAAGCGAGAGAATCTGAGCGCGCTGGTTCGAATCACGGCTCAGCCGCCGATATTTTCTCCCACTCTACTAGACCTTGAGTGGTGGTCTGGACGCTAGTCATTCAGATGAGACGATAAACCGAGGTCCCGTGTGTAGCATGCGATGCGCTCTCCCTGGGGAGAGCAGCCCGAATTTCACACAGAGATAAAAAGAAATACAAATACAAAAATACAAAATGACCATCACAATTATCACCACCACCATTATCATAATCATAAGCCTTTACCATCAACATCACCATGACCATCAGAGCTTGGTCTGCGACCGAGGATAGGCGCCATGTAGGCAGCCATACTCCGTTTTCGGGGGGGGTGCCTGGGAGATCGGAAAAATCTCCACCCCCCGCACCCCCACCCTCCAGAACCCTCATCCACAAAAAAAAAACAAAAAAAAACAAACAAAAAAAACCCGAGCCTCAGGCACTGAGCAGCAAGATGAAAGGTAGTTGAACTCGAAGTCTTCACGGACAACAAACATGCAGAGGTCGCCCACCCAGGGCACAGGTCACGATGAGCTACCTACCTTCCTTCCTCCCACTTTCCATGATCGGTGTTTTCATTAATCACCTTCGTTATCAGCATCTGCCTTATTGTATAAAACCCTATAAAAAAAAAGAAATTTGTAATATGATAATATGAATAATAGCAATAATGATAATAACTTTTTTTTTAAATTGGAGACTATGGACAAACATAAACCACCAGCCAACCATCTGCCTCCGTGAAAGATATATACAGCCAATCCCGCAGAAGTGATTTAGTGGTTAAAAAAGTCCAAACAAACTGACACTAACCATCGTACATCTTTGGCACCAATCAGCGAACACCATCTGCCCGGGGAAGAGCTAGGTTGATCAAAAATGACAAGCTGACCGATACCCAAGTTTAGATACAGTTTATTTATGCCATGGCAAGCAAAAGATTTCGGGGTTGGCGGGTGTGTGTGTGTGTATGTGTGGAGGGAGGGGGGGGGGGGCGGGGGGGGGGGGGGGGTAGAGAGAGATTCTCGCTTGCATAAGCAGCTGAATGGCGGAGGGAAAAAATTGTTTGCATTTGTATTTGCATTTGTATTCCTTTTTATCACAACAGATTTCTCTGTGTGAAATTCGGGCCGCTCTCCCCAGGGAGGGCGCGTCGCTACACTACAGCGCCACCCATTTTTGTGTGTGTGTGTGTGTATTTTTTCCTGCGTGCAGTTTTATTTGTTATTTCTATCGAAGAGGATTTTTATACAGAATTTTGCCAGGAACAACCCTTTTGTTGCCGTGGGTTCTTTTACGTGCGCTAAGTGCATGCTGCACACGGGACCTCGGTTTATCGTCTCATCCGAATGACTAGCGTCCAGACCACCACTCAAGGTCTAGTCTTTGGTCTTGACACAGCTGAAAAAGAGCAGATAAAAATTCAGTCTATGGCCTTGACACAGCTGAAAAAGAGCAGACAACAATGTGAGCATTAACATCAAACCAATAAAGAGAGAAAGCGAGAAACGAAAATGGTGTCTGTTGCACTCGCGAGCAACTGTTGTCTGTGCTTGATGTGGATGAAAGTGAAATTTCAAAACCAGATAGCTTTTTCATAGTCTCCTCACTTTTCTCACGTATTTGGCGACCCCGAGCTTTTTCCAGCTCTTCTTCTTCTTCTTCTTCTTTTTTTTTTTAAATAATTTGTTTTTATTTGGCTGAACTCATCAATTGATATATTGTAATTTTGATTGAAATTTCGGACTTGTCCCCTAAATGTTTTGAAAGAAAAAAAGTTTTCTGTTTGGATTTCCTTCCGGCCCCCCTCCCCTCAAAATTTCTGTGATTCCACTGACTCCTTCTTTTTTTTTTTTTTTTTTTTTGAGTTGTACACTTCTTTTTTTTGTGTTTTTGTTTTGTTTTAGTGTATCCCCACTTCCGCATACGTGGTCGTGACTAGTTGTACATAGCTTACATTTATCTGTCTTTTCTTCTGTTTAATTATTGACACAGCTGACAAAGAGCAGACAACAATTCAGTCTATGGCCTTGATATTATGCATATGAATGTGTATTGTGTGTGCGTGTGTTTATGTAAGTTTGTGCCTGCCTATGTGTGCGTATGTGGTTAGGGTAGCTGTTAGATACACATGTATGTTAAAATGTATGTATGCAGTGTGTGTATGTGTGTGTGTGTGTGTGTGTGTGTGTGTAGTCACATTTTGGTGTGTGTGTATGTAACATAGATATAATGTTTTATGTTAACAAAAGCGTTTTTGTAAAGCACCGAGAGCAGATTTCTGGACAGTGTGCTATATAAGTATCCGTTATTATAATTATTATTATTATTATTATTGTCTTTACAATCTGATTCACATTCTGCCATTTCTACCCCCCTTCGGAGCATTCTCTTCTCCTTAAAAAAGAAATATTTAAAAAGTGCAGCACTGTATCATTTCTCTGTCTTTGTCTTTATCTTGTCTGTGCAGTAGTCTCACGTATATATGCTTTTTAATAGTATTTTCATCATACATTTTACTTGGAAAATATCAAATATGTGAATCGCGGTTGTCTATTCATTCAAAACAGTTATCTTTTTCGGAATCTGGCCTGATTTTGTTTTGATATTATTGCCAGTGATATCCTAATAATTTTTCTGCTGTTTTGTTGTTGTTGTTGTTGTTGAGAGGGAGGGAGACAGAGGAAAAACAGAGAGACAGAGGGAGAGGGAGAAAGAGAGAGAAAGAGGGAGAGAGAGAGAGAGACAGACAAAAACAGAGAGAGAGAGAGAGAGAGAGAGAGAGAGAGAAAGAAAGAGAGGGAGACAGAGACAGAGGGAAAAGAGAGAGAGAAAGAGACAGACAGACAGACAGACAGACAGAGAGAGCCAGAGAGAGAGAGCACACCTGCCTGCTGCTGGTATCGCGTTCAGCCTTACAATTAACGGGTCCAAAACAAAGTTTGACGTCAACATAAACCGCCAGTAATGGTCAGGACGGAAGCGAAGACACCCAGCATTGTATTGTTTCTTCTTCTTGTTTTTTTCCTGCTGAATTTTTTTTTTTTTTCCACAGCAGATTTCTCTGTACGAAATTCAGCCTGCTCTCCCCGGAAAAAGCGTTTCGCTACAGTGCAGCGCCACCCATTTCTTCTCTCCCCCCGCCCTCTCTCCGCCCCCCCCCCCCCCCCCTTCTATCACAATCATCATACACAATGCATCGGTCGCAGTGGGAGAACACCACACTGAACACGACATGAACATGTACGGACATGCGATTAACACCGAGTTATTCAACAGCATTCTGATTTGATACAGATTGTGCAACACACGTACACACGTACAGCACGACGCAGCGCAACGCAGCACAGCCCAGCACAGCACAGCAGAGCACAGTACAGCACATCACAGTACAGTACAGCACAGCATAGCACAGCACAGAACAGTACAGTAGAGCACAACACAGCACAGCACAGAACAGCACAGCATAGCACAACACAGTACAGCACGACGCAGCACAACTCAGCACAGCACAGCACAGCCTAGCCCAGTGCAGCCCAGTGCAGCACAGTACAGCACAGCACAACACAGCTCAAGAAAGCACAACACAGCACAACACAGCCCAGCCCAAGAAAGCACAACAAAGCACAGCACAGCACAACAAAGCACAGCACAGAACAACAAAGCACAGCACAGCACAGCACAACAAAGCACAGCACAGAACAACAAAGCACAGCACAGCACAGCACAGAACAACAAAGCACAGCACAGAACAACAAAGCACAGCACAGCACAACAAAGCACAGCACAGCACAGAACAACAAAGCACAGCACAGAACAACAAAGCACAGCACAGAACAACAAAGCACAGCACAGAACAACAAAGCACAGCACAGCACAGCACAACAAAGCACAGCACAGCACAGAACAACAAAGCACAGCACAGAACAACAAAGCACAGCACAGCACAGAACAACAAAGCACAGCACAGAACAACAAAGCACAGCACAGAACAACAAAGCAGAGCACAGCACAGAACAACAAAGCACAGCACAGAACAACAAAGCACAGCACAGAACAACAAAGCACAGCACAGAACAACAAAGCACAGCACAGCACAGCACAGAACAACAAAGCACAGCACAGAACAACAAAGCACAGCACAGAACAACAAAGCACAGCACAACACAGCCCAAGAAAGCACATCACAACACAACACGGCCCAAGAAAGCACATCACAACACAACACGGCCCAAGAAAGCACAACAAAGCACAGCACAACACAGCCCAAGAAAGCACAGCAAAACACAGCCCAAGAAAGCATATCACAGCACAACACAGCCCAAGAAAGCACAACAAAGCACAGCACATCACAGCACAACACAGCCCAAGAAAGCACAGCACAACACAGCACACCCCAATAAAGCACAACAAAGCACAGCACAGCACAGCACAGCACAAGAAAGTACAATATAGCACAGCACAGCACAGTACAACATGGCAAGTACAGCACAGCACAACACAGCACAGCACGACGCAGCACAACGCAGTACAGCACAGCACAACACAGCCCAAGTAAGCACAACAAAGCACAGCACAGCACCACACAGCACAGCACGACGCAGCACGGAGCAGCGCAAAGCAGCACAAATCAGTGCAGCAACAGCACGGAATTCTTTTGTGGTTTTTTTCCCTTTTACAGCATACCACAACACAGCACAACACATAACAACATAGCACATCGCATGATAATAGCACAACACAGCACAGCACAGCACAGCACAGCGTAACACAGGTGTTGGGAAGACTTTTAAGTCCTGAACAGCTTGTTGGGTTTATGCGAATGTGACGCATGTGCTTTCGGTTTAATGAAATGTAATCTAAGCAGATGTGGTGTAGCGTTGGTGGACCAGCTCACAAGCTTGGACAACTTCTTGAAACTGAAAACTGAAGCTCTTCTTTTTCCGTACACCCACGTTCACACGAGCATTTTCTTCTTCTTCTTTTTATTTATTTATTTTCAGATTTCAACCTGCAGCAGGTACATTCTGACGGGCGCAATAGCCAAGTGGTTAAAGCGTTTGACTTTCAATCCGAGGGTCCCGGCTTCGAATCTCGGTAACGGCGCCTGGTGGGTTTTAAGGGTGGAGAGTTTTCCGATCTCGCAGGTCAGCATATTATGTGCAGACCTGCTATTGCCTGAGCCCCCTTTCGTGTCTTTACGCACGCAGAAGATCAAATACGCACTTTAAAAGTCCTGAAATCCATGTCAGCTTTTGGTGGGTTATGGGAACAACACCCCCGATTTCTGCTGTCGCCCTTGCTACCAAGTTTGACTGGAAAAATCAAACTGAGTTTCTTGTCATTCGGGTGAGACGATAAACCGAGATCCCGTGTGCAGAACGCACTTGGCGCATTGAAAAAGATATATATATATATATATATATATATATATATATATATATATATATATATATATATATACACACACATATATATATATATATATATATATATATATATATATATATATATATATATATATATATATATGATAGTCAGTCGTGTCCGACTATGACCATCAGAACAGCAGAGGAGGCAACTGCTGTTCCGACTATTTGGGCTAGAATTTGATTATAGTGGAGAGTGTCTTGCCCAAGTTACATCCCCACTCTCTCGGCCAAAAGGGTTTTAGGATAGTCGGCATTGGGATGGTTCCCAAAGGCCAACCAGCCCACAAGGCTGCAGCACTAAGAGCCAGTGCAATTTTGCCTCCTAGTTTGAGAGTCATAGTCCTTCACAAAAGACTAAGCTGTAAATGATTTCCCATTGACTGGAGAAACCATTGATAATACAGCTCTCATTTTGCTGTTGGCCCAAATGTAAAACTTATGTCAATCTGTGATATAAGCCAAGTGTTGGGAACTAATTACAACAAAAAGTGTTGTCCTCTGGCACCATTCTGTGAAAAGAAATGCTGTCTGATATTCACACAAATCTACAGGCATGCACTCAAGGCCTGATTCGCACGTTGGGTAATGACGCATGCTGTGATGTATCTGCTTAGCAAATTTGGTGCAGCGTAAATGGATTTGTTTCGAAAGCAGTGACGCCTCCTTCACAAAGAAAACAGAAACTGCGTTTGGCTTCGTAGCCTGAGTTACAGGTTTGGTCACGGAACACCAACAGGCATGGCAGAAACAGACGTTGATATACACCATACACACAATACAATGCGAAACAGTACAATGCAATACAAAGTGAAGATCGAACTCACTTTTAGCTACAGAAAATTCCACTTGAATTCACAACTGTGATGGAACAGAAAACGCAACACACACACACACACATAAACACGCGCGCGCGCACACACACACACACACACACACACACACACACACACACACACACACACACACACACACACACACACACACACACACACACACACACACACACACACACACACACACACACACACACACATTAGTAAATGCGACCATTGCCAGAAAAAACAAAAACAAAAAACAACTCATCCTTCCATACACAAAATATGAATTTCACATACCACACTTCTGTGGAAACTAGGGATGACAAGATCGAGTCCGTCTGTTAATTTATCTCTGAAATCAGTCTCTCCCCTCGGGTTCTTTTTGCATATATTTATTTCAGATTAATTAGCAAATCATTCACTTTCCAGACGTTTCTCAATAGTCCAGACTCCACACTGAGCGGTTTTCGCTCGTGCAACACGCACTTCGTGTTTCAGTTGTAACATCGGTGAGAAACCCTGCTGTGCTTTCTTCATGTCAGCTATCCGTTTAACCCTTTCACGGCTGTTGAATTTTGGTGTAGTTGTAGTACTCTACTCTCTTTCACTCCCTCACCCCTCACACACACACACACACACACACACACACACACACACACACACACACACACACACACACACACACACACACACACACACACACACACATACTCCGGTGTGAAACCCCAGTTTGTTTTATTCACGTCGGCAATATGTTCAACCGTGTGTGTGTGTGTGTGTGTGTGTGTGTGTGTGTGTGTGTGTGTGTGTGTGTGTGTGTGTGTGTGTACTTTGTGTCTGCTGTTATTGTAAAGCTTTCGGAGAGGTCTGAAAGCGCTGTATAAAAAAAGTACATTTCTCATCATTATCATCGCTAATTGAAGCTGACGGCGCTTGACGGACAGAGGAGGAGTTTAGCGTGTGTTGGTATACTGTGGGTATTGCCCGTTTCATTTTTCGCTGTCTGGTCAATCTGAATATTTATTTATTTATTTATTTATTTATTTATTTATTTATTTATCTATTTATTTATCTATCTATTTGCCATTTCCTATTTTAAATTCGTTCATTCATTCATTCACTTATCTATTCATTCATTCATTTATTCATCTATCTATTCAGTTGTTGTTGTTTTTATTCAAATACACGAACGAATGAATAGACCAATGAGTAAAAAAAAACACCCATATATATAGGTGAATTAATATTCATTTAAATACATGAAAAAATAAATAAAGACGTAAATTGATTAATCAATTAATTAACATTTATTCATTTATTTACTTACTTATCTATTTATCTATCTATCTAGTTTCACGAACTTGCAAATGGCCTTGTCAGGTTCCTGCTGCCAATGGAAGAACCGTAACTAACTTGCCCTGTCAAGCAATGCAGGGAGGACGTTCTAGGGGGTACTGCCACAAACGCTGGCTCCTAGTGCTAGCTAGCCTTTGGGAACCATCCCAACGCCGACTGTCCTAAAACTCTCTTGGCCGAGAGAGTGGGGATGTAGTTAAGGCAAGACACCTCTCCACCATAATCAAATTCTAGCCCATATAGTTGCCCACAGCAGTTGCTTCCTCTGCTGTTCAGATGGTCATACACGCTTTGTGTGCATACGCTCGCAGAAGATCAAATACGCACGTTAAAGATCCTGTAATCCATGTCAGCGTTCGATGGGTTATGGAAACAAGAACATACCCAGCACACACCCCCCCGAAAACGGAGTATGTCTGCCTACATGGCGGGATAAATAAACAAACAAAAAACCAAAAACGGTCATACACGTAAAATGTTGTATGTCTGTCTGAGTGTGTATGTGTACGTGCCTGAAATCTGATTGAATGACACAGGAAACGAATGATGAGCGCCCAGTGGCAGCCGTCAGTCGGCTCTACCCAGGAAGGCAGCCTATTGTGCAAACGTCCACGTGTTTGTAAAGCGCCTAGAGCTTGGTCTCCGACCGGGGGCAGGCGCTATGTAAGTATCTATATCAATCAATCGTAGTCGAACACGACTATCATACATAATTATATATACACTGCCGCTAGCTAGCTCCTAGTTGCTGTTCGATATCGGCGACACGGAGATGTGTCTGCTTTCCTGCTCTTGTCTGCTGGTGTTCCATGCCCCCAAACTGCATTCATGTCATTCATATATATATATATATATATATATATACACATACATACATAGAGAGAGAGAGAAAGAGAGAGACAGACAGACAGACAGACAGACGGATAAATAGATAATAAATAAATAAATAAATGAATATATAAAAAAACAAATGAATAAGTAAATGAATAAATAACACAATACACACACAGACACACACAGACACACAGACACACACAGACACACACACACACACACAACACAACACACACACACACACACACACACACACACACACACACAACACAACACAACACAACACAACACACACAACACAACACAACACAACACACACACACACACACACACACACACACACACACACACACACACACACACACACACACACAATGTGACTTTTTACGAGTATGACCGTTTGCTAACTACTCCGTCATGAAGATGAAGACGGTGACGACGATTACGATGAAGGAAGAGGAAGAGGAAGAAAATAACCAACAAAGAAACAAGAAAGCAGAACGAAAAGCAGAGAAGGAATGAGAAGAACGGAGACGAAAAATAAAATAAAATGATGACGATGAATGTGGTGGTGGCGGTGGTTGTGGTAATGACAGTGGCGGTGATGGTGACGATGAAGATTTTGATGGCGACGATAATGAAGAGAGTAGTGGAGAGAAGAGTAGAAAGTTAGTACTACCCCCACCCACCCCCCCACCCCCCCCCCCACCCCCCACCCCACCACCACCCCACCCTCAACACCGCCTTCCTAGAACAACGCAACTTTCAGCAAACCAAGTTAAAATCGTCACTGATCATCTTGATCTTTAGAGTTTCAGACAGACAATACTTCTTTAACCCAACTCTGCTGGGGTTAAAAGCGACAAAAAAAACGAGGGTGGGGTATCCGAGAAAGATCAGTGGAAGGATGAACATCAACATCAGGTATTGCAGCAAACTTATAATCTAAAAGTAAAAGCTTGTAGATAGCCTGCAGGTGCATTGCCAACCACATCGATAGCTTGAAACAGAAAACAACGACTGCAACACACGACTATTGGTGGGAACGATTCCTGCTCAAAAGAAGATTCCAATTCACTGTGTCCACGTGTTTTGTTGTTGTGTTGTTGTTGTTGTTGTTGTTGTTGTTTTCCAAACGCGTACTTTAGTTTTAAACAATATCGTTTTTTTTTTTGTTTTTTTTTGTTTTGTTTTGTTTTTTGTTGTTTGTTTTCTTTTGTCCAGAAAGAACAAGAGCATCAAGTCTCTATCAGTCGACGCTGTTGAATTAAAAGCTTGGGTATGAGGTCAGACGACCTCTCGAAGTGAAATTCCCTGCCGTTTCCAACTAAAACGACATCATCAGTTCTTCACACATTTGCTGCTTCTGGGTATTTCGCTTTAAAATGATCTTTTTGGCCTTCTACCATGTTAAACTATCACCAGGATTAAGTTGAGTTTATTTGTTTGTTTTTATTCGAATATTACAAAAGCTACAGTTTAACTTTCGTGCGGCAATGATTCAACGGACAATAGGCCTGAAGTCTAAATTCCGTGGGTAGTAAAGAAGAAGAAGGACCGATATTTCCAACTTTTGATTGATAAACTTAGAATGCGCACACTTACCCGATTCTGGCTTTTAACTGTGTTGACTTCCTCCAGCTCAGAGAACTGCTTACAACGTTCTTTGCACGCGTTTCAGTGACTTTGTGTTTGTTCTGGATCTCTCAAGGCCTGACTAAGCGCGTTGGGTTGCGCTGCTGGTCAGGCATCTGCTTGGCAGATGTGGTGTAGCGTATATGGATTTGTCCGAACGCAGTGACGCCTCCTTGAGCTACTGAAACTGAAACTCTTTCTGGATCTGGCATGGAGGAAGGTGGCAGAGCGGGTAAGACGCTCAGCTGCCAATACAGAGAGTCCGTGGGTGTGGAGGGTTCGAATCCCACTCTCGCCCTTTCTCCCAAGTTTGACTGGAAAATCAAACTGAGCGTCTAGTCTTTCGGATGAGACGGATGAGAATGCCAGATTGAGTTCTAATTATTTCAACGAATGAAACACACACACACACACACACACACACACACACACACACACACACACACACACAAGACCAACCTACAGAGACAGAAAATAGAAACATCCGTACACAGCAAGAGACAGAGGCAGGAGCGAAAAACAAACAAACAAAAAAAAAAAAAACGGGCCGCAGACAGACAAAGTTGACCCTCTCACAAAGCCTCAGACCGCTTTATTGCAGGTAACAAAAATAAAGGGCAGTGATAGTAGCAGGACAACAAGCCCCCATGAATAATTCATTCATTCATACAGTTTTCAATCAGATTTTTTCTATCCACCGACGGCTTATCACTGTAGCCATGGATATAGATGAAACATTTTGTGCCTGTGTCTCTGTCTCTCCGGCACCTCGTACAAAGTACAGTGTGCTGCGATTCGCTCACAACCTCAGCACTTTGATGCAGCCGCTGGTCGCGTTATTAACAGGTGCTTTCTGGAAACGAGAACAATGTGGCAAAGCCATAATTATGATACCGTTCTTCCCTTTATAGGTGTTTTCTTGAAACGAGAACAATGTGGCAAAGCCATATGATACCGTTCTTCCCTTTCAGCATCTGTTTGTATATATAGTACATACACACATACACACACACACACACGTATAAACATCATTTCACATTCAAGTGATAGTAGATTTGTGCACGCAGTTGTGCCTGTCGTGTGTGTGTGTGTGTGTGTGTGTGTGTGTGTGTGTGTGTGTGTGTGTGTGTGTGTGTGTGTGTGTGTGTGTGTGTGTGATTTTTATCCCCAATACATTTTTTCTCAGCACACTTGGTAATGACTTTATCTAATATTATGTAGTGTGTAGTGTGAACCCTCTTCCAGTCAGGGGATTTGGATGTATTTAAAAAAAAAAAAGAAAAAAAAAGCACTCCAGTGCTTATCAATTAACCTCGAAACACAGAAATTTGTCTGGTCTTGTCCTTTCTTGACTTCTCTCTGTCTGTCTCTATCTCTGTCTCTCCCTGTCTCTCTCTCTCTGTATCTCTCTCCCCTGCTTTGAGTGACCTCAGACAAAGATTGATTCAACCTAAATATTAGAAAGATCCCTGTGCTTTTAGATTTAATTTGGTCATGTCGTCAAAACATGAACTTACTCAACAGCATTTCGCCATATACTTATAAGAAGCATTGAAGAGACTTCGAATGGTTACATCGTGAATGTTGTTAAATAATATTGTGTCAGCTTCTGTTGGTTGATTTGCGATGTCGGTTTATTGTTTCATGTCATTTTCCGTATCGATTTTCTTGTATAACCCCCTTCAGTAAGGGACTTTGGCCTTTATCTGAATAAAAGATCGTTATCGTTATATATATCTCTGTCTTTTTCGTTCATTTTCCCTTCTCTCTACCTGTCTCTGTCGGCAAATTCTAAAATGAAAACCCTCATACTTCCAGCAAAAGATTTATGGCGGATCAAAATGAAGGACGGTGAAATGTCGGTGTTACCTGCACCCACATATGTCCCCTCCCACCCCCCCCCCCCCACCCCCGCCCCTCTCCCACCCCCCACCACCCCTACCAACCCCCTTTCTCCTGCCTCACCTTTCTGTCTGCAATGTGCAAGAGTGTCCACTAAGAAAAACGAAGTGAATGAGAACTTGAGTTACGAGTTTACTGAACTGTTTGACATAATAGATTCTCTCTCTTCCTCTCTCTTTCTCCCTCTCTCCCTATTTGTGTGTGTGTGTGTGTGTGTGTGTGTGTGTGTGTGTGTGTGTGTGTGTGTGTGTGTGCGCTTGCTTGCTTGCTTTACTATTCAAAATGTGAAAATTTGGAACATACGTAAACATTTGTGTGATTTCACACATCATTGTCAACAGTGGCTTATCATTTGAGTGATTAGTGATGAGTAATGCATGCGTGTGAATGACTGGTGTGAAAGCGCTTAGAGTTGTCTCTGCACAAGATTCAGCGCTATATAAATATTATTATTATTATTAATATTATTCGGATGCGGACAATAAAAGGAGGTTTCTGTACGCAGCATGCTCTTGGCGCGCTGAAAAAGAATCCATGTCAACGTTAAGTGTTGTCCTCTGGAAGGAATCCATTCAAACAGGCACATAACATGCATGCATTCAAGGCCTGGCGAGCGCGTTGGGTTCTGCTGCTGTCAGGCATCTGCCCAGCACATGTGGTGAAGCGTATATGGATTCGTCCGAACTCAGTGACGCCTCTTTGAGAAAGAAAACTGAAACTGCAACCCAACGCCAATTCTGTGCGCTTTTGGTTTCCTTATTCTTTTGTTCTTCTTCCTTGTCAAAGAAAAAAAAACCACGATGTCTATTCTTGGCGTATCGCTGTCCGATTTCAAGTTGATATACAAACCACCATGAGCATTCTAATTTTTGTCCTCTTGTGCTCACAAACTTATCACTTGTACCCTGTGAAGAATCGTGTCATCGCGTGCCTAAAAATAGAAGTATGACCGAGAAGATGGGTATTTGTTTGGTGTCAAATTAATAATAAAACTGACTGATATGACGTGCCGACTGGGAAGAGTGGGGTTAAAAGAAACGCCAGTGCACGAAGGTTAGGGAGTGGTTCACTACGTGACGGTTAATAGCTTTGTTGCTCTCTCTCTCTCTCTCTCTCTCTCTCTCTCTGTATGTGCGTGCTCGTGCGTGTGCGCGCGCGCGTGTGTATGTAATTGCAGCTGATTTGGATCAGTACGCTGCACGACATGCGATGCCGAGAAAATTAATTGAAAAGTGAGGAAATATTGTTTCGTAAGCTCTTCAGACATACTAAAAGTTCTCGCTCGTGATATCCACCTAAAGAAAAAAAAACCCCAAAAAAACACGATTACCCCCCTGTGGACCAGGTACGAGTGTTACCGTACCAACACACTATGCTAATTTCGTCTATTCTTTCTTGATACAGTTAGCATTCTAAACTGAACCGTTCATGGAATCTGGAAGCATGAAAATGAAGCTTTGTTTGACCGATTGAATCAACAATACTCCATCGATTTTCGCTGTTTTAGTAAACCACCCTGTTTTGGGTTTGTTTGTTTTTTTCCTGCAGGGGTCTCATGTGGTGGTGGTCCAGGGGAGTTGTATCAGGCATGTAGGTATGGGGTAGAATGAAATAAGTGGGGTGTACAGGTGGCCTAGCGGTGACGACCCGACCAGGAAGAGTGTACCTACGCGTTCCAGTCCCAGACCCCCCCCCCTTACCCCCCTAAAAAAATTATTTAAAAAAAAATTAAGAACCCCCCCAAAAAAACAACAACAACAACAAAAAACCACAAAAAAACAACAACAAAAAACACCCAGGTATATTTTGCTTTTCTTCCGCCCACGAGACCTAAACTGGTGGTCTGGTTACTAGTCTTTTCGGATGAAACGACAATAAATTGTGGTCTCCGTAGCATGTGCAGCACGCACTTAGCGCACGTAAAAGAGGGCCGACAGCAGCGAAAAAGCTATCGCTGACAAAAACAACACAATACAACACAATGCAACCTATAATACAATACAATACAGTACAGTGCAATACAGTGCAGTACAATGTAGTGCAATACAAAACAATACAATACAATGCATTATTCAAAAAAGAGAAAAAAGATCTAATCCTTTGAACCAAGACGGAGCATGAAGGATAAACAGTTATACTAGTATGCCAAATAAACGGATTTGATTTTTTTTGCGGGGGGGGGGCGGGCGTGGGGGGGTTGGGGGGCGGGGCTGCCCCGTCATCTGCCCCGTTTCAATGGCATTACTCCCACGCCGCTCATTCCGAGTCACCCATACACGGCCACACTCGGGTTCGTCCATCACATTCCCAGTGTCGGCAGTCCACAGGAACCATCGATGTTTAGTCGCCAGGAGGCCACACACCAGAGGAGACCCTGCGCTGCTGCTGAGTCACTTCGGTGGTGTTCAGTGGTGCCTGTTCTGATTTAACTTACTTTGGACACCACCTACTAAGCCCCCCTACTGACGACAATAATGGCTTTGTCGCGGAGCCAGACTGAGTAAGAGTCCGTCCCAGCGTGGAGACCGCCACCACGTCTCTCCAACGGCAGTCCCCCATGAATCCGCCGACACTGGAGACCTTGACAAGACTCACCCCAAGCACGGAAGTGGAGGAGTATCGAAACTGAGGTCACCATGACAGCAGGGCATGAGAGGCCACAGACTTTGGGACTTTTTTTTAAGGGGGGGCGGGGGGGGGGGGGGGGTTATATTGGTAATGATGAAGGAGGAGGTGGAGGAGGAGGAGGACGAGGATGATAATGATGACGTTGCTATGGAGGTCCATTTTGGTTTGGGACGATGTGACAAGCATGTACTCTACGCTTCCTTTGATAATGATATCCCGGCATCAACCAGGCCCAAGAGATACAGACACTTGCAGTGTTGGTCAGGTAATTAAAGCAACACACCCAAAGACGCATCCGTGAAGAGGATGGTACTCGACTATGTGGTCCTAGTCTCCCCATCTAAACCCATAGCACACTCAAATCTGGGTAAGAGCAGGCCGCGCGCCGAAAAACCCACCTCCGCTGGGATTCGAACCCATGTCCTCCCAGCCGTCAGTCCGCGACGCTAACCACTTCGGCACGGCTGCTGGTAAACGGATTGGATTAAAATACACTGCAACTGAATGCGTTATTTTGTTGACTATAGAAGGAACGGAAAGTTCTAAAAAGCAAGCAAACGAATCAACCAACCCGCCACCCTCCCCAAAAAAACAACAAGAACAAACAGCACAAAATAAAAATAAACACACACACACACACACACACACACACACACACACACACACACACAAGCAACAAAAAAGTAACAACAACAAAAAATCCAAAACGGTGCATCAATCACGCTGAAGTACAAAGCAGATGGTGTGACAAGAATTGATTCGAATAAATCCTTCGCGGATTTTTTTTTTTTTTTTTCATGGAAAATGATTCTGTTGTAATATCCACATGTTGGCATTTAATACACTCCCTCGTGAGCTGTCCGTTCTTCTTTTGTTACCAACCTTCTGAAAATCCCTCGTGTCAATACTAAAACCTATGGTGAACGCTCTTTCCTTTTTGCTGCTCCTTCGAACCGCTCAGGTGTCGCCTCGGCCGGAGACAATTCGCCGGCGATAAATCAGCGGACCGGCGACAAATCAACATTTAACAGACCTCAGAGAACCCCTAAGTTGTCACCGGTCGATGACATCCCAGCGGGAATGGCGACATTCATCGGATTGGCGACCTTTCAGCATTTCCTTTAGTGACCGCTGTTTTGTCGTCGCTATGACCTTCACTGGCAGTTTATGACTTTGACTGTTTTGTTTGGGAGGTGTGGGGGATGGGGGGGGAGGGGGGGGGGGGGCTTGGGGGCTGTGGGGGGAGGGGGGCAGGCATGTGTATTGCGTGCAAAGCTCAGGAGCGTGTCTATGTTCCCCCAGGTCTATATTCCTCCAGGTCTATGTTTCCCCGGGTCCATATTCCTTCAGGTCTATGTTCCCCCACGTCAGTCATGGTCAATGGTTAGTGGTGGTCATTGGTAGCCAGTGGTCAGAGATCATTCTGTTCAGCGGTGACCAGTGATTTATTAATAGTGGTCAGTAGTAGGCAGTGGTCAGCGGTCAGAAGTGGTCAGCAGTGGTCACTGATCAGTGATCAGTTGTTGTCAGCAGGTCAATACTTGTCAGCAGTGGACAGAAGTGGTCAGTTTCAACGGTGGTCAGTGGTCAGAAGTGGTTAGCACTGATTAGTGGTGGTCAGCGGTGACCAGTGGTCAGTAATGATCAGCGGAGGTGTTGGTCAGGGGTCAGTATTGGCCACAGGTGGTAAGCGGTCAGTATTGATCAGTGGTGAGTGGTCAGTAGTGGTAAGTGGTGGGCAGTGATCATTGATGATCGGCAGTCAGTAGTCATTAGAAGCGGTCAGTGGTCAAATGCGGTAATTTTTTTTTAATTAAAAAAACACAACTAATATTGCATAAGATATAGGGTAATTCGGAGCGAGAATCCCAGTCGCGATCAAACGCCCACCCCCAAAATCTCGGAGATCATGGTATACAGCGAGCCAATGACACTTTTACCGTTTCCGGGAAAACACACCCCAACACGGAGTCCACTCAGAAGTCAGCTATGTTTTCCACATGCACTTGATTGTTTTCATCTTGATTTCTGTAAAACCCATGCTGATGAAATTTCAATACCAGTGTCTGTTCTTCATTCACAGCAAAATTCGATAATATTGTTCTGTAAAAGGAATGTGTCAGCCGTTGAATCGTAGCATTGTAACTGATTTATCTCCTTCGCTTTTTCCTGGAAATTCTATCATCTAAGTGTTTTCAAACTGGGGCAAAACGCCCACAAGGTGTTGGGGCAAGACGCCTACCAGTGGGCCTTTTGCCCCTTGACTGGGCCTTTTGCCCCCCCGTGATTTGGAAAAGATGATAAAGTCTTTCTTTCTGCTTCTCTCTGACGTCTTCCAGTGTTTTTCTTGATGGTTTAACTCTCTCCATACGAACGGCGAAAGAGACGACGTTAACAGCGTTTCACCCCAATTACCACCATCAAAATATTGCAAGAGGAAGGCTCTTATACTGAAGACGTGAATGTTGACAAAGAATACCACAATTCTGACGACGGAAGCTAAAGGTTGGGTCATTCAGACACCCACTGGACATACGAGGGGTCTGTGTAGAGGAGAAGAGAGGACTGGCCGTACTGAGTGAGTTAAAGCAGCACTGCTGTCCTCGTGCATTCATGCATACAAAGAAAGGAAAAGAAGAAGAAGAAATATTCAGTTTTTACAGGCCATAAGACCCAGTTGAACAAAGGGGTAGACGATAGCAACAATAGGGTATTCAATGTTTTCTTAATATTCAGCTACGCACTGTGCATATGTGATTTTTATTACTAGAGGTAACCTAGCAGTTATGCAGCTACGAACTTTAAGCATTCCGTTATATAAATTCCAAATTCAATGATCCTACCATCCGATGAGTTTGAACAGAGTGACTGGATCTTGAAATTTAAAGGGATTCATTAATAATAGAGGGGAACATACATTTTTACTCAAGAGTGTGTATCTTGGGCGTGCAAAAAAGGTATACGTCTTTTACATCGCATCTGTCACACTAAACATAAAATGGGTTCACCATTGGTTTCCCATCGCGAGCAACGCTGTTTAAAGGTATTTTATTGCAACATAAAAGGCAAAGTGTATTCATGTATGCGTGCGTGCGTGCGTGCATATGTGTGTGTGAGTGTGTGTGTGTGTGAGTGTGTGTGTGTGTGTGTGTGTGTGTGTGTGTGTGTGTGTGTGTGTGTGTGTGTGTGTGAGGGAGAAAGAGGGAGAGAGAGAAGAGGTGGGAGGTTTACGTGTAGTGCAGATACACGCACTTCAGAACAATCAACAAAAGTCTGGCTCGAGGTAAGGCCCATCTTCTTGGTGTCTACCTGGAGGTGTCTTCGTCAATTGTTTCTCGGTCAGCATTTGGAGGAATTTGGAGGAAAGAAACATAATGTTTTCTGCGTTATTTTTGTTTTCTTCTTTCGCATCAGTACTGTAGAAAATCCTGTCGAGGCTGACACCTCCCCAGGGTTGACAATACTGCCACCCACCTTCCTCCGCAATTTGCAAAGACCGACAGCAATGACAATGAACAAGAAGGAAACATGAAAAAAAAAAAAAAACAAAAAAAAACCCACAAGCAAAACAACATCAACAGTACCAGTATCAGTATCAGCATCAGTAGCTCAAGGAGGCGTCACTGCGTTCGGACAAATCCCTATACGCTACACCTCATCTGCCAAGCAGTTGCCTGACCAGCAGCGTAACTCAACGCGCTTAACAAGAACAACGACAACAAAGTAGATAAATAGATAAATGAATGAATGAATGAATAAAAAAATGAATAAATATATAAATAAATAAATAAATAAATAAATAAATAAACAAATAAATAAATAAATGAATGAACGAATGAATGAATAAACTGGCCATTTGACATTGCATATGGGTGTATGGAACAGCGATTTTGTTGTTAATGTTATTGCTGATGTCGAATCCATGACACAAAAGATTTATATAATACTTCTGTGGCCGTTTTTGTTTTCTTTCCAGAAGTCAGAAGTCACGTTTTGCCTGTTGGACACGTATGATGAATGTGTTTGTTCGGGTGAGGAGGGTGGGGGATAGGGCGGAGGGGAAGCAGGTGCGTGCGTGCGTGCGTGCGCGCACACACACACACACACACACACACTCACGCACACACACACACACACACACACACACACACACACACACACACACACACACATATATATATATAAATATATATATATGTATAAGTGTGTGTGTGTGTGTGTTTATATATATTTTGTTTTATTATATATATATATATATTTATATATATGTATATAGATTTATATATCTGTATGTATGTGTGCATATAACTGCCGTGATTTGTAAAGGACCCCACACATGCTAAATGCAAATCGGAAATGAAATACCACTTCGGGTCTCCTTGGCGAAGATGTGATGCTTGTAACCATAGACAGTGGTAAGTCTCTGAGCAGCAATCCCTCGCCAAGATATGGAAAATAATCTTTAAAATATTATAATTTACATGTCTCTCTCCCAAAATGATAACCCCCCATACTACCCCATACTATTATACTGAAAACCTTTGCTTTATTTGTATTTGTGTTTGTATTTCTTTTTATCACAACAGATTTCTCTATGTGAAATTCGGGCTGCTCTCCCCAGGGAGAGCGCGTCGCAACACTACAGCACCACCCTTTTTTTCTGTATTTTTTCCTGCATGCAGTTTTATTTGTTTTTCCTATCGAAGTGAATTTTTCTACAGAATTTTGCCAGGAACAACCCTTTTGTTGCCGTGGGTTCTTTTACGTGCGCTAAGTGCATGCTGCACACGGGACCTCTGTTTATCGTCTCATCCGAATGACTAGCATCCAGACCAGCACTCAAGATCTAGTGGAGGGGGAGAAAATATCGGTGGCTGAGCCGTGATTCGAACCAGCGCGCTCAGATTCTCTCGCTTCCTTGGAGGACGCGTTACCTCTTGGCCATCACTCCAGGCCCAAAGTTAAATTTTGAGAAAACAACAACAACAACCTCTAGGCCGTCACTCCACACTTCATCAGTTCATTCTACCCAGCGTTAAGGCTCACAGTCAACAGCTCACATGAACGTTGCCTTTCTTGGGTATTCTCTGAAAAAGGGCTTCATCACCACCAATCTTTTCCTCCGAACAGACTCACATGCATACTTACATCTCTGGTCATTCTGTCCACGTCATTGTATGAGGAGTGTACCCTTCAGCCAGAACTTTAACTCTCTCCATACGAACAGCGAAAGAGACGACGTTAACAGCGTTTCACCCCAATTACCATCATCAAAATATTGCAAGCGGAAGGCTCTTATACTGAAGAGGTGAATGTTGACAGAGAATACCACAATTCTGACGACGGAAGCTAAAGGTTGGGTCATTCAGACACTCACTGGACATCCGAGGGGTCTGTGTAGAGGAGAAGAGAGGACTGACCGTACTGAGTGAGTTAAAAATGATAATGAATTCGTGAACCCAAGGTTTTGCTGTTTACTAAGAGCGTGGTTGTGATTAGTTTCTTCCTCTCATCTAAAAAGCTCAACCTAAAGCGGGAAATACTACATTTAAATAGTGACAATATACACTTTACATGAAAGAAAAGTTGAAAAAAAAATTCATGAACTACTCATGACCCCTCACTCTGTCTGTCTCTGTCTGTCTCATACTTCATACAAGGTGAGTTGACAGGCGTTGACCGGTGTTGTAGAAGTAAGAGATTGAAAGTGCTTCCAGATGAGTTTTTAGTGTTTAAGTAAAGAGGCCCAGAGAGAGAGAGAGACTGACTGACAGAGAGAGACAAGACAGGACAAGACAAATTCTTTATTTTCGAGGATAATAGATAAACACTGGCGCGCTTTTTTCATTCAGTCCCCGCCCTGAAACAGGGTCTAGACTACACAGTGTTACATTATATATGTCATTGCATGCACTACACAGTGCTACTTAAAGTCATAACATGCGAATACAATACTACATAAAGGCATAAGCATGATAATGATAACACACACACACACACACACACACACACACACACACACACACACACACAGGGAGAGAGAGAGAGAGAGAGAGAGAGAGAGAGAGAGAGAGAGAGAGAGAGAGAGGCACAAGCATGGTATTAATAAACGACATAGGAAAAAAAAAAAAAACACAGAACACACACATACACGTACACACACACACACACACTCTCTCTCTCTCTCTCTCTCTCTCTCTCTCTCTCTCTCACGCACACGTACACTTACACACACATAAGAAAGAGAGAGAGACAGAGACAGACAGACAGACAGACAGAAAGAGGCAGACAGACAGACACACAGAGACAGAGAGAGCGAGGATGACGGAATCAGAAGAACGGACGTGATGTGGAAGGTCGTTCCAGATAATTATGAGGAGCAGCACAGAAGTAAGAGCGTATTCCAAGATCTTCCACCTTCAGCTACAAAATTCGAAGCCAGCAGTAGACCAACCAGAGCCCCTTATGGTGATGACTCACAACCTCCTCAATGCACGTCCCGTGAACGTGGCTTTACCCTACCACCGCCAAGCTCGCACAGGCGTGGTAGAGGACCCATGTCACTGAAAGGTGACCATTCATTGGTCTGTTATCCATGAACCTACTACTCTTAATGTTTGGTGGTAGGATAGGCCATATTTTCAATACATCGTAGGGGGAATCCCCAGCTATTCTTAGCCACTGTCTTTTCTGTGTTTATACCACAAGGGAATTTTGTACTCTAAATTGACTGGCGGTGAAAGGGTTAAAGGCCATTATTTTTGACAGTCCTCCACAACAGCACCACAGTGAGAGAAAGCAGTGCCTGTAGAGTCAGTGGTGACGGAAGGGGACCCCCCCACTCCCCCTCCAAAAAAAAAAAAAAAATTAATAAATAAAAAATAAAATAAAATAAAATAAAAATAAAAATCCCCGATAAAAGAAACACAACAACATGTAAATTCATGGGGTTCTTTCTCGTGTAATCCACAGCAAAGAAGACACAGAATACTTTATTATCTCAACAAAGGAAATTTATTGGTGATGTAAAGCACATACACAATACACGGAAAATCATAGTCATTCAACATAGTATACAGAAAAAAAAGACATAAAATGCTTAGATGTCAACCTGGGGCAACCCAAACGTACAATCAATAATCGCAGTATACAACAACAACAACAATAGAAACCCTTGAAAGTTAACTTATTTAGTAAAACTTACATACATTATCACAACCATACACCTGCAATAAAAATCACAGATAAAAAAATAAGCAGAGAATAGCACACTAAAAGTTGACATAGACAGAAAAATAGCAATAAGCAGTTCAACAGTATTTTGGGATATAAAATGTCCTATCGCGTGTTTTAGATGTTAAAAAAAATATGTGGTCTGCTTATAACACCTATTAGAAAGCTAGTGTGTTTTCTTCCAGCTCATAAAATCAAAATGAAAGAGACGTTTACAATCGGATAGAAAAAAAAAGAAAAAGAACAAGAAAAAAAAAAAAAAAGAACTGTGAAAGCAGAAATATCGCTTGTTTGATATTTCTTTGCTCTCGCTATTTGTTGGGGAAACTAAGATCTCTCAGAACAACGCAAACAAACTTAATTTTGTTCCTCCTCCTTCTTCTTCTTCTTCATCTCCTCCTCCTCTTTTTTCTTATTCTTCTCCTTCACCTCCTCCTCTTCCTACTTCTTCCTCTTCTTCTCCTCCTCTTCCGCTTCCTCTTTTCTCTCCTTTCAGCTTCTTTGTCTTATTCTTCATCTTCATCTCTCTCGTTCTCCTGCTGCTCCTCTGCGTCCTTTCTCTCCTTCTTCTTCTCCTCTCTCTCTCTCTCTCTCTCTCTCTCTCTATATATATATATATATATATATATATATATATATATTTGAACTATCATTTCATATTTCTATTATTATTTTGTTGAAATTTCAGTTTCTTCTCGAATGTTTTGTAATGGTCAATGTTCACTCACCCCTTCATGAGGGGTCCATGGCCTGATGAATAAATCATTCGCATTCATTCTCTCTCTCTCTCTCTCTCTCTCTCTCTCTCTCTCTCTCTCTCAGCTCTCTCTCTCTAATCTTCAATGCCTTGCTCTGGAAGAGGATTGTGGGCAAACGGGTTGGGTAAAACTAAATTTATTACAATGGAAATCTCATCACCTAACTAAAAAGAGGACAATCGTGTGTTGAAAACAGTATTCCTATCCGGGATTGAATAGCCTGGCATTATTAGTTCTGGTCTTTTTTTGAGTGCTATCTTCAATTCTATTTGTTTTAGAGCTCTGTTCTGGTTCTTACATTAGATTTGTAGAGTTACATCCGTTTTCATCAGAACACTTGTGTTCTTATAGGCTCATCCACGCGACGGTGTACCAGTGTGTGTGTGTGTGTGTGTGTGTGTGTGTGTGTGTGTGTGTGTGTGTGTGTGTGTGTGTGTCTGTGTGTGTGTGTGTGTGTGTGTGTGTGTGTGTGTGTCTGTGTGTGTCTGTGTGTGTGTGTGTGTGTGTGTGTGTGTGTGTCTGTGTCTGTGTCTGTGTCTGTGTGTCTGTGTGTCTGTGTGTGTCTGTGTCTGTGTGTCTGTTTGTCTGTGTGTGTTGAGCAGTGCTAATGTTTATGACATCCATGTGGATATGTTTGATCAATATGATACCTTTTACTAGACTTGTGCGGCTTTTAGAAATTATTGAATATATTACCAATAAATTATACAAATTCACATATTAGTTCTGTGGTTTTACATGAAGTGTTGTTGTTTTTTTTCCGTAGGCATATTCATGTACAATTATTAGTGAGTGTTTTTCGATTATATGCGTTTGTTTGGGGCTATAAATTGGGGGTTAATTTTATATCGTGTCTCACGTACCGTGATCGTCCCAATATTGCATGTTACAGCGTGTCAGGTATAATCACCTGGGAATGAAGTAGTTAAAGCAATGTAAATCGCGTGTAGTTAGCTTGATAGTTAATATTAGAGATGAAGACTGTGAGTAGGAGGTATATGGAAGCGAAGGAAGAGTGGTGCTGAGCTGGTTAACACACACACACATACACGCACGTACGCACACACACACACACACACACACACACACACACACACACACACACACATATATATATATATATATAATCATATATATATATATATATATATATACATGTATGTATGTATGTATGTTACAAGACGTATTGGGAAGGAGAGAGAGAGAGCGAGACAGAGACAGACAGACAGAGACAGAGACAGAAACATAGTGAGGTAGACAGGCCGTTGTTTGTTGTTGTGGTTGTTTTTACATTTTTTTTTTATCAATGTTGAATGGGATTTTTCATTCCGCCGTTCTTGAGACATTAAAGTCCCCATTCCTCTATTTTCTTTCCATACTTTTGTCTTATATTTCCGTCTGGATCATAATTATTCAGACGCCTAGACAGAGACAATCGCTTCTATCTCCCATGCCATGAATGTAAAGTCCCATAAGGTGTGGGGGCCGTGGTGGGGGGAGGAGGGGGTAAGGGGGGGGGGGGGCGTTGCACACATACATACATACAGTCCAGGTGAGCGGTGGCCCAGTGGTTACGCGCTCGACCTGGAAGCCAGTGTCCACGGGTTCAGATCCACACGCACACACACACACACACACACACACACACACACACACACACACACACACACACACACACACACTCACACACACACACACACACACACACACACACACACACACACACACACACACACACACACACACACACACACACACACACACACACTACATACACCAGATAATGTAGACACGCAGAAAAC
>NC_134897.1:22032364-22042364 GCF_041734735.1 Babylonia areolata | reverse complement strand
TCTCTTGACACAATGCTGTTGACATTTTTGAAGTAAGTGGGGGTAATATGGGAATTTTTGAATTTTGTATATGCTTAGATAAGTATTTCTTTCTCAGAATATCATATTGTGGACAAATTGCCACTACATGAATTTCGTCTTTGTACCCACCACAAAAGGTACAGTTTTTCAGGCTATCCTTATAACGCTCATCAACTTTAAGTTCGTTTACTCCAAATCTTAATTTAATGAAAGGCGATCTGAATTTGGAAACGGTAAGATCAAATAAATATTTTTTCTGGTTGCAACAATGACAGAGGAATAAAAGAACGGTATGTTTCATAACTATTACTACTACATAGTTTGTTTGACCAGTCTTGTTTATAACAGTCCACCATACGTTGTTTAAATGTTCTGAGGAAAGCTTTCTCGTTTCCTACACTTCCATTAAACCAAACTTCAGAAAATTCATAAACATCTAAACAGCGCTTTATTGTAGACGTCCAATATCTTGAATAATCATTCTGGCAGCTGGTCATCTTGTTGACACTCATAATATACACTTGTTTTGGAATTCTCGTCATGGGCATCTGTTGTAGTTACAACCAGTATCGTAGTGCGCTAATGCAGCTATCAATGTACAGAGGATACCTACCTGTTTCACCGTATACCACTGTGTTGGGTGTTTTGGGGCTTACATTCAAAAATCGTTTACATGCAAATAAATGAACTGATTCTAGTCTTTTATAACGCATAGTTCCCCATAATTCTGATGCATACAGCAACATGGGTTTCACTTGTGCATCAAACTGTTTGAAGAACACAATTCTATCCATGCTCCCAAAATTCCACATTGTACGCATGATTTCAACCACCCTGCCTTTTGCTTTGCCCATATATTCTTCTAACGCAGAAACAAAAGATAGATTGGTAGTCAAGTGGAAACTTAAGTATTCATAACTGTTTACAATTTCAATTTCCTCACCATTATAAAACCATTTTTCGGCTTTTGACAAATGACCACCTTTCCTACAAATAATTATTTTTGTTTTGCTAAAATTTACTTTTAGACCGAGAGTTTTTGATGCTTTTTCACGATTTTTCAGTTGATTTTGCAATCCAGCTGGATCTGAAGAAAATAAAGCATTGTCATATGCAAACAGCAGGAGAAATATTTCTTGTGAACCAGGTATGAACTGAAAACCATGTTTTCCATTTTTATTAACCTCATCAGCAACTTCCGAAATCAAGATTGAAAATAGCAAGGGATATAACAAACAGCCTTGTTTTACTCCAGCCGGGCAGTCAAAGAATTCTGATATAACAGGGCCCCAGCGAACACAGGACTGTACGGAGCTATACATTCCTTTGAGCATGCGGATCGCTTTAGTTGACGTTTTAATCTTCTGAAGTACTGCCCACAAACTATCACAATTAACTGAATCAAAAGCTTTCATGTAATCAATGAATGCGATATGTAGTTTGCCATTCTTCGTGCCATAGAGACATTTTTGCATCATATTACACAGAGTAAAAAAAAAAAAAAAAATGATGATCAATTTTGGAGTATTTCTTCCTAAAACCTGCTTGCTCTTCTACAATTTTCCCTTCCCTTTCAGCCCAGTCAATTAATCTTTTATTCAAAATGGATGTGAATACTTTGCTTACGATGCTCAATAAAGAAATACCTCTATAATTCTCTGGATTGTTCGCATTACCCTTTTTCAGCAATGAAATTATGACTGAGCGTGTTCAGTCTGAAGGGAAGTAACCACTGTCAAAAATGTTGTTAAATAATTTGGTTAAAAAGGGAGCAATTACATTTTCTGATGCTTTAATGAATTCACCCCCTACATCATCCAGACCAACAGTTTTTCCATATTTTAGTCTATGAATCGCACTTTTTACTTCATCAAGACTTATCTCAGCATCAAGATCCTGAACTACTACATCATCTTCAGTATCTGCTGGGAATATTATTTCGTCATTTTAATTTTCTGCCAGTTGTTGGACATGGTCAACAACATTGTCCCAGTTGTTCTACTGACTTAAAATTCGCTGGAAATATTTTTTTCCAAGTGACAATTGGAATGTTAGGTTGTTTTTCATTTTTACGTTTTCAATTGATTTTTATTGTAGACCAAACAGCCTCGCTGTCGTTTCTGTTCTTTACTAAAGAATCGAGAGAGAGAGAGAGAGAGAGAGAGAGAGAGAGAGAGAGAGAGAGATTCGTGATACATGTCACGTTTTCTGAAAGACAACAGGAATTTTTTTAGAAAGAGTAAGAGCGGAGCAAAAAGTCCCGTTTGGGTGAACAACATCTGCATTTGTATTTTGTATTTGAATTTGTATATAATTTTATCACAACAGATTTCTCTGTGTGATATTCGGACTACTCTCCCCAGGGAGAGCGCAGTTTTATTTGTTTTTCCTATCGAAGTGGATTTTTCTACATAATTTTGCCAGAAACAACCCTTTTGTTGCCGTGGGTTCTTTTACGTGCGCTAAGTGCATGCTGCACACGGGGACCTCGGGTTTATCGTTTCATCCGAATGACTAGCGTCCAGACCACCACTCAAGGTCCAGTGGAGGGGGAGAAAATATCGGCGGCTGAGCTGTGATTCAAACCAGCGCGCTCAGATTCTCTCGCTTCCTATGCGGACGCGTTACCTCTAGACCATCACTCCACTATCACAACAAAGAAGAAAAAAAGACCGAGATCACACACACACAGGTCGGCTTTGTCTGTCAGTCACAGCTCTTCAGTTGGCCTTCTTCGTCTTTGGGATTGGGGATTGCATCACTTTCATTCAACGAGATCAATTATATCCAACTTATCAGAAACCCACTGTGGCAAATGCACTGCCAGCTAGCTGGCTCTTTCTTGTCATATTGATCACATTTCACAAGGGGCTTCAGGCAAGGAAATGAACTCACAATAACAACTAGGAAGTGTCGAATGAAGCAAGAGGTGATCGAACAGTGTGACTGTACTAAAAAAAAACGACGACTGTCAGCCAGCGATTCTCTCGATTTTTCTTCTTTTTTTCTGACTACACAACGATAAAACCAATATGATACAATATATTATGATATGGATAAATATATCAATATTTAAACTTGGAATTGACTACCAAGAGTTTATAGAAATATATATATTATTATATATTACGGTATCGGTATCGGAAACGGTCGATGACTGTCGTCAATTGGTTTACACAAAGTGACGTCAACGAGCTTGAAATGGTTTCTTTTCGGCCAAAAGTTTTTCGTTTTTAAAAAATCTTAATTGTTTATGTAGGAAGTGTCCATTGCACTTATTCCAATGTACCGTTCATCTGATACCTGTGAGCTAGATGGATCCGTAGCATAAACAGCGATGAATTGAAGTTGTGTATAGTTGATGAGCAATAAAGAGTGGTAACTCTCTCCATATAGAAGGGAACACAATTTCAAGGCAACGCTGCTTAACCCTTTCACCGCCAGTCAATTTAGAGTGTAACATATGGTGTCTAAGAATGGCTGGGGATTCCCCTTGTGATATGTAGAAAATATGACTTGTCCTACCACTGAACATTAAGAGCAGTAGGTTCATGGATAACAGACCAATGAATGGTCACCTTTCAGTGACATGGGTCCTCTACCACGCCTGTGCATAAAGGCGAGCTTGGCGGTGAAAGGGTTAAAGCCACCAGTTCAGCTATCACACAGGTAAATAAAAGGTACATTGGAAGAAACCCAGACACTTCCTCGAAAAGGAAGCTTTGGGCCTGTCCGTAAACCAACCATTTGACATGTGCACACAGCAACAATGACAGAAGAAATGTGCAAACACAAATTAGCTAGCTTTTTTTTTTTATTCAACACTGGCATGGCCTTTTAATCCTGAATATGCTGCACAGAATATGCAGACAATGTAGAACAAGCACCTAATTCCTACTTGAATGTTCCTTTACTTGACGTTATGTAGCTTGTAAGTGGAGTGAATTGCTTTTCTTTCTTTTAGTTTAACCCTTCAACTCTGCTAAGCCTCGTTGCTCTATCATCCTGTCTGATCGTTTAGCTGGCCAGAACAGCTGCACTTGGGTCAGCCACTGAACTCCGTTTCAGTAAAATGACATCGTAGCAAGACAGAGAGAGAGAGAGGGGGTGGGGGTAGGGGGGGAGAGAGAAAGGAGAGAGAGAGGGAGGAGAGGGCGAGAGAGATGGAAAGACAGAGACAGAGAAATAAAGAGAGAGAGACACAGAGAGACAGACAGATAGATAGATAGATAGATAGAGAAAGAGGGGGGCAGAGGGAGAGAGAGAGGTGGGGGGAGAGATGGAGAGAGAGGAGAGAGGGCGAGAGAGATGGAGAAACAAAGACAGAGACAGAGAGATAAAGAGAGAGACACACAGAGAGACAGACAAACAGACAGACAGACAGAGAGAGGTGGAACGAATAGTAAACACACAGACATAAACAACAACAACAACAAAAATCAATCCTTCAACAACAAACACACAGAAAAAAAATCCACGCCCAACACCGTTTGAAACAAAACGAAATGATTCCAAATCAAACCAATCCAAACCAACCCCCTCCCTTCCCCCCCCCCGCCCCCCCCCCCCCCCCCCCCAAAAAAAAAAAGTCTAAAAATTAAACCAAAAAAATCCCATAGATTAAGAAACCCACTCCTACACCACCCACACCATACCACACCACCCACACCACACCACACCACATCAAAGCACCCAACTAACCAAATCGCTTTCATAATCGCACACGGATGACGACAGAGAAATCACGAAATTGTTCATTCACTTCCTCCGCACCTTACCCCCATCCACTCTTAGCCCCCCTCTCCCCACACCCCCACCTCACCCCAAACCCTTCCACACACACACACACACACACACACACACACACACACGTGCGCTCGCGCAAAGGAGGATAGGCCTCCTTCAGCTCACCTCAAACTCAAACTCAGCAGCCCACGTTGGTGGGCGGTGATGCCAAAAAGGCTATCTCTCTCTCTACATAAATATATGAAAACCCAGGAACCGACCATTCTCTCTCACACTCTCTCCCTCTCTCTCCCACACACTCTCTTTTCTCTCTCCCTCAAAGATTTCGCACGAAAACTTAAGACCAAGAGTGACCAGTGGGTCTGTCTCTTTGTCTCCTTCTTGGAGTGGACTGTGGAAAGTGGACAGTACGGTTCCTTGACTGGCTGGCTGTCTGACTTGGGTGGCAGATTGTCTCTCTGTTTGCGTGCTCACGTTATTGTCTACGGGTGGTGGTGGTGGTGGACGTGGGGTGGTCCTGAGAAGAGGAAGCAGTCTTGGAAAGGGACCCGGTCACAGCACTGTCTAACCAGTCCACGTGCGCCTGTAAATTATTAATTAAGTTTGGCTGCTGGCTCTGTTGCTGAGATTTGAACCAAGGAGAGAAAAAAGAACAGAGAGACGACGACGACACCAGACCTGCTAGAAAGTGTTTGACGGCTTTCTTTTCCTGCCCTTTGTTTTCACTTGTTTTGTTTTTGTTCTTTTTGAGGGGGGAGGCTTCTTCTTTGTAGTTGAAGGTAAGTTTCTTTGTTTGTTTCTACTTTTATTTATTTATTTATTTATGTAAAAATCATTTCTTGAGATGGTGGTGGCGTGCGTGCACGCGCGCGTACGCGCGCGCACGCACACACATACACAGAAAGACCTGTGAACTCTGACTTAGAGAGAGAGAGAGAGAGAGAGAGAGAGAGAGAGAGATAATGAATGAACGAACGACATTTTATTTCTGAAGGTAATATGATAAGTTAACTGGGTTTTTTGTTGTTGTTGTTGTTGTTTGTTTGTTTGTTTGTTTTTTATCCAGCCCGAGAGAGAGAAATAGAGAGAGAGAGAGATGATGATGATGATGATGATGATGATATGATGATTGCTGCTGTTATTACCATCATTAACATCTTTATTATAACTATTGTGCTATATACATGAACCAGGTGAAAGCTGTCCCAATAAAATGCCATTTTTTGCTTCTGAGAATGTATTTGTTTTTTAAAAAGAAAAAAATAACAACAATAATAACAACAAAGGCATCTTTCTGACTACGCAGGATACCTGTTATTAATGATAATAATGACAGCAATGCGAAGAAGAAGAAGAGGAAGAAGAAGAAGAAGAATTATCATTATTATTATTATTATTATTGTTATTATTTGTTGTTGTTGTTGTTGCTGTTGTTGTTGTTGTTGTTCTTCTTCTTCTTCTTCACATTGCTATCATTACTATCATGATAATAATAATAATCATATATAATAATGATAATAATAATAATAATGAGAAGAAGAAGAATCATCATCATCATTATTATTAGTATTAGTATTATTAGCATTAGTATTAGTATTATTATTGTTGTTGTTCTTCTTCTTCTCATTATTATTATTATTATTACAATAAAATTTTGCGAACCTCATATCCTCACTGTTGGTGTTCGCACATTTCTTTCGTTGTTGCTGTGTCAAGGAAAAGAAAACAAACAAACACACAAACAAACAAACAAACAAAGAATGGCTTTGGGGAATCTTTTATCATCTTTATCATGTTTCTTTTCTTCTTCTTTTTTTCTTCTTCTATTTTTCAGAAGGTTCGTTCGTTCGAAGTCGTCTCTGCATTTCTTACTGAACTGTGTGGTTTGCTATTGAGAAGGCCGTGAGGAGTAACGATTTGAATTGTGTTTCTTCGTTGGTAAGTCAAACTGAGTGCCTTGTCATTCGGATGAGACGATAAACCGAGGTCCCGTGTGAAGCACTCACTTGTTGCACAGAAAAAGAACCCATGGCAACAGAAATGTTCCCACTTCTGACACAGTTCTGTTGAAGAAATCCACTCTGGTATGTGCACAAATAATTATATATCCATGCAAACTTGAGGCCTGACTAAGCGCGTTGGGTTATGCTGTTGTTTATGGATTTGTCCGAACGCAGTGACGCCTCCTTGAGAAACTGAAACTGAAATCTCTCTCTCTCTCTCTCTCTCTCTCTCTCTCTCTCTCGCTCTCTCTCTCCCGTGTGTGTGTGTGTGTGTGTGTGTGTGTGTGTGTGTGTGTGTTTTCTCGTCTTCCCCCCATCTCTCTGTCTGTCTGTCTGCCTGTAGCTCTGTTTTTCCATCTTTTAATCCCTCTCTGCCTTTCTAACAATCACTTTCTCTCTCTGTCTGTCTCTCTGACCGTCTCTGCCTATATCTTTTCATCTCTCTCTCCGTCTGTCTCTCTGTCTGCCTGGCTGTCCCTCTCTGTCTCATTTTTGACTCACTTGTGTAAACAAAGTGAGTCTATGTTTCAACCCGGTGTTCGGTTGTCTGTGTGTGTGTGTGTGTGTGTGTGTGTGTGTGTGTCTGTGTCTGTGTCTGTGTGTCTGTGTGTCCGTGGTAAACTTTAACATTGACATTTTCTCTGCAAATACTTTGTCAGTTGACACCAAATTAGGCATAAAAATAGGAAAAATTCAGTTATTTCCAGTCATCTTGTTTAAAACAATATAGCACCTCTGGGATGGGCACAAAAAAAATGAAGCCTAATTATATGCAAACTGCATTTACTGTTATATTTATATTTTTGTATTCTCTAAACTTGGCACTTTGATCTGATATTCTGACCCAACAACAAGAGCAGTCATTATTATAATTTTTTGTTCAAACAGGAACTTCTTTTGCTAAGCATGGAAGTTTTATTTATTTTGCAAACGCTTTTTGGTGCAGATAGTAAAAAAAGGGAAATTACTCTGTAATTAATGCTAGGGGACTTAATTTGCTTTAAACTGATCTTTCTCATCTTAAACATTGCATTTTGAAATTATACTAAATACATAAAAAGCTTGGATTTAAAAAAAAAAAAAGTGTATCACAAGTGAGTCTTGAAGGCCTTGCCTCTCTTGTTACTTCAAGTCTTTATAGTATTGGTGGAGATCACAATACATTATTAAATGCAATCTTAATGACGATGAACCACATTTAACAGAGAAAGCGCACACACACACACACACACACACACACACACACACACACACACACACACACACACACACACACACACACACCTTTTCTATACTCAGCACAGTGGACAGACCAAAATCTGTTTTCCAAATGGAATTCCATGTCCGCAAATATTTTATTTGAAACGTATTTCAGTTTGACCCAGGCATTATTTGCTTGATCACGTTTTGAAATGTGCTTTCTGATTTTCATCTGAGAACGCATCGGATGGTTTTCAATAATTATCAGAGAGCTGTTAAAATGTTTCCATTAATATCTGTATTTAACTGGATGATGTAAGGTGCTTCAAACATAATTGGTATTGGGTATCGCGCCATAAAAAGCTATGTGTGATTATTGTGTATCAGAAAAAAATAAAGATAAAAGAAAGAAAGAGAAAGAGATCAACAACACCAATAATAATAGTAGTATGGAGAAGGACAATTTGAGTGGAATAGGATTCGCAGGTATGAGAGGAAACTAACATTCATTAATGTATGTCTGAATACTTTCGCCTGAAAGTATCGATTTTCATTCATTCATTCATTCGTTCGTTCTTTCGTTCGTTTGTTCATTCATTCGTTCGTTAATCTATCTATCTATCTATCTATCTATTGTTCATTATCTTTTTTTATATTTTATCAAAATAAGGATACATTAGTTTACAGAAGGTATCTTTTATACATACCCCCTCCTCTGTCTCTTTGTCTCTGTCTCTCTCTCTCCCCCTCATAGTATTAACAGCATAGAAGGCACTTACTTATAGTCAGTACAGAAGTTGCTATTTCATTTGATCAAAACAGAAAACATAACATTACATATTGTTGAAGCAGTCTGTATTGGTTTGAAATATTTTTGGATTATATATTTGGATGGTCGAGTCAGTCCCTATACATTTTGTCATTTTATTATCATTACATTTTTGTTTTTCTTCAGTTCCGTTTCGTTGAGATTTTGTCAGGATGTGATTTAAGTGTTTCCAAGTATTACATATTTTCTTGGTTTAAACTGACTGAAGGGTTCAAAGAACAAATATAGTTTTTGTTGTTTTGAAGCTGAAATATATGAATTTACATTGTTGCCCCCTTTTTTCTTGGCAATGACAATAAATAATTCCAGTGTCCAGTTCCAGTCTCTCTCTCTCTCTCTCTCTCTCTCTCTCTCTCTCTCTCTCTCTCTCTCTCTCTCTCTCTCTCTCTTTCACTCTTATCCTCTCCATCTCCAATATAGCCCATATCTCTGTGTGGTACTGAAGTGTGATTTAATAAGTAAAGGACACTAAAATGTACAAGAACGAATGTGGTCAGGACATTTCATTCATTCATTCTTTCTTTCTTTCTTTTCTTTCTTTCTTTGTCAGTCGTTTTTTCTTTCATTCTTTTCTTTCTTTCTCCTTTCTCTTTTTTCTAATGATTTGATACAAAATGTCATCTTTATCTTTCGTTCTTCCTCTAATCGTTGCTATTTTCTTTCTTTTTTTTATTCATTCATTCATTCATTTATTCATTCATTCATTCATGCATTCATTATTCCCTTCTTCGTTTAATTAATTAATCAATTAATCAATGAATGAATGAATTAATCAATCAATCCATTCATTCATTCATTCATTCTTTCTTTCTTTCTTTTTTCTTTCCTTTCTTTCTTCTTTCTCTCGTTTTATTCATTCATTCTTTTTTCATTGATTCATTCTTTCTTTCTTCGTTTCATTTATTCATCCATTCATTCATTCATTCATTCATTAATCCATTCTTTCCTTCTTTCTTTTTTTTCTGTCTTCCTGTTTCGTTTGTCCACTGTGCTCTCTTTTCTTTTTTTCTTTCTTTCTTTTAATTTCTAACATTCCTTTTTCAAATTTCTCTCTGTTTTTAATCACGCATTCGTCCTTTCAAAATAATTGTCTGTTTCGTCAGATTTGGGACATCACGATTACGGAGAGGAGACGGATTAATACAGCATTGATGGTTTTCTTTTATCAGTGTCACGAATACTGGCAGCTAACTTGCGTAGG
>NC_134897.1:22024864-22029864 GCF_041734735.1 Babylonia areolata | reverse complement strand
GTTCCTTTTGTTTTTGTTTGAGATGTACATTGACACTCGCGTTACGTTATTCCTTCCTATTGTCTGTCTTTGTCTTGCGCCTTAGCAGCAGCCACCACTTCTGACCTCTTTCTTCTGGTTGGCGGGACGGGGGCGCAATAGCCGTGTGGTTTTAAAGCGATCCGGGTGCCGGGTTCGAATCTCGGTAACGGCGCCTGCTGGTGGTGGGCAAAGCAAAGCAAAGGGTGGAGATTTTTCTGATCTCCCAGGTCAACAAAATGTGCAGACCTGTTATGCGCCTGTCCCTTCCCTCCCTCTCCCGTTACCCTCTCCCCGATCCCCTCCCAACACCCCCCCACCCCCTCCCTCAACCTATCCCTCATGGAAGCTGAATGCTCGTAGTTTTAACAAAAACAAAAGTTGAATTCGGTTCCAAGAAAGATTGATTGTTATGATCCTCAGAAACTTCCCAGGAGGACTTTATGTATATATATATATATATATATATATATATATATATATATATATGCATATGTGATGTGTGTGTGTGTGTGTGTGTGTGTGTGTGTGTGTGTGTGTGAATTTGCATCTTTCTTTTAGTATTGCGTTTCTTGTCTCACGTGTCGGCTCAAGATTTCATTATATGAAGACTTGATTTGTTTTTGCTGTTTTTTTTTAATGTTATTTTTTTATTGGTCCATTATCTATTTAATTATTCATAGATCGTGGGCTTTCCGACTCCTTTATGTGTGGACTGATGGCAAAAAGTTAAAGTTCCGTGGGTTTCACTCACCCTCCCAAAGGGATATTAGTGAACGTGCAGACTGATTCATATGCGCTGCATTTTCTTCGTCGTAGGGGTTGGTGGTCTGTGTGTGTGTGTGTGTGTGTGTGTGTGTGTGTGTGTGTGTGTGTGTGTGTGTGTGTGTGTGTGTGTGTGTGTGTGTGTGTGTGTGTGTGTGTGTGTGTGTGTGTGTGTGTGTGTGTGTGTGTGTGTGTGTGTGTACTTGATGTCCATAATGCCCCATAAAGAATAGCTTTAGTTTTAAGGGGATAAGATTCATGCAAGTCAAATGAGTTTCTTGCACGATAAGCTGAAACCTATGAGCACCATTCCTATATGGTGTATTTTTTTGTTTTGTTTTTTAATCACAACACATTTCTCTGTGTGAAATTCTGGCTGCTGTCCTCAGGGAGAGCGCGTCGTTACACTACAGCGCGACCCTTTTTTTTTTTCCTACGTGCAGTTTTATTATTTTGTTTTTCCTATCGAAGTAGGTTTTTCTACAGAATTTTGCCAAGAACAACCCTTTTGTTGCCGTGGGTTCTTTTATGTGCGCTAAGTGCATGCTGCTCACGGGATCTCGGTTTATCGTCTCATCCGAATGACTAGCGTCCAGACTACCACTCAAGGTCTAGTGGATGGGGAGAAAATATTCGGCGGTTGAGCAGTGATTCGAACCAGCGCGCTCAGATTCTCTCGCTTCCTAGGCGGACGCGCTACCTCTCGGCCATTACTTCACTTTGGACAGGGGGTAGTACCGTACCTTGAGGAGCACCACTGGAGGTAGAGTTTTGAGAAGACTGGACAGATTGAAAACGAAGAGACTGGGTTCTGTTGCAAAGGAAAAATAATTATCCAAAAATTAGCCAAGGATCCACATGTAAACCCAACAGTTTAAGGACAAATAGATGAGGTTGCATTGTATCAAAAGCGGAAGAGAAGTCAACGACAAGAATACGAACAAAAGATCATGCTGTATTCAATTGAAGGAAAGCATTGTGAAGTAGAGTTAAAGTAGCATCATCAATACTTCTGTGTGGTTTGTACGCAAACTGAAAAGGATCAAGGTGCTGGTTGGTGAAAGAGAACAGATGGAGGAGAATTTCTTTTTTCAAAGCATTTCATGACCATTGAAATCAGGGCAAAAAGACGGTGATCGTTTAATGAAGCTGGATTCTTTTTCTTGGGGAAAGGTCAGATAGTGGAGTTGTTGGTTTTTTTTTCCAGATATTTGGGACAGAGCAGTCCTTGTGAGACCGATTGAATGTTTTATAGTATCAGTATCAGTAGCTCAAGGAGGCGTCACTGCGTTCGGTCAAATCCATATACGCTACACCACATCTGCCTGACCAGCAGCGTAACCCAACGCGCTTTGTCAGGCCTTGAGAAAAAAACAAAACAAAAAAAGACAACAACACATAAATACATAAAAAATACTACTACTAATAATAATAATCATATTTATAAGGCGCAAAATCTTGATAAAGTCAACTCTATGCACAAAAAAAGAGACAAGAATGATGACAAATAAGCAAATAAATGTAAAACATGCAGACACACATAATCACACACACACACACACACACACACACACACACACACACACACACACACACACACACACACACACACATGCATAACATATATGCAACAAACATGCAGTTTTACAGATATGAAAGCACAATCAGATACACATTAACGTACAACGTAAAACGTATTTTATAGAACGTATCACAGTGTTCTGAGGAAGCACGTGTCTGCAAAAGTCTTGTACAGATATTGTCTGTGGAAGAGAGACAGAGAGACAAGACAAGACAAGACAAATTCTTTATTTCGAGGAGAATAGATAAGCACTGGTGTCCTTTTTTTTCTTTTTTTTTTTACATCCAGTTCCCGCTCTGAATAGGGTCTACACTACACACTATTTAATAAAATGATAGCATGGTGTTAGTAGAGATACATAACAGAGGAAACAATATACATAAATCAAAACAAAACAACACACACACACACACACGCACACACACACACACACACACACACACACACACACACACACACACACACACATGGCATACAGGCACTAGCATGGTATTAGTAAAATGCATAGGACAACAAATGAACAAAATGAAAGAAACAAACACACACAACACACACCGCACTACACACCAGAATGGGGGATAGAGGGCGAGGAATGTTCTCAATCAACCATACAGCGAGAGAGACACAGAGACAGAGACAGAGACAGAGAGACAGTCAGAGAGAGAGAGAGAGAGAGAGAGAGATGCGTGGGAGAGGGAGATAAATAATTTATATAATTAAGCGCGACCTTGGTATAAGCAATCGCTTTGTTTCCGAAAAGCCTTTGCTCCTGGCGACATGTGATGTGATGTATGGTCGAGAAGGGAAATAATTCAAAGAGAACTCATTACGGTTTTCCTTTTGTCTCTTGTGTGCAACAGATCCAAGTCAATCAGAATGAATGAACAACTGCGGTTTGCCTCTTCCTGATCTATAATGAGGCATAGCAAGCAGGCAGAGGGAAAGAGAGAGGGAGAGAGAGAGAGAGACAGAGAGAGAACAGAGAGAGAGAGGGAGAGGTAGAGAGAAAGAGACAGAGAAAGAGACAGAGAAAGGGAGGGAGAGAGAGAGACAGAGAGACAGACACATACACACACACAAAGAGAGATATAGAGAGAGAGGGAGAGAGAGAGAGAGAGACAAAGAGAGAGAAAGAGACAGAAGGAACACAGAGACAGAGAGAGTCGGAGAGAGAGAGAGAGAGAGTCGGAGAGAGACAGAAGGAACACAGAGAGAGGGAGTCGGAGAGACAGAAAGGCAGAGAGATACAGAGACAGAGAGAGACAGAGTCGTGGAGAGAGATGCACAACATGTTGTTGGTCCGTCAGCACGATGTGGACCATCTCAGTCACCCTGGGGTTGGGGTTGTTGGGGTCGGTGTGTGCGCAGATGGCTGGTCAGTCCAATCTGCTCCCTAAAGGTTCTCCTCTGGTAGTGTGGACAGGGGATGGTGGGGGCAGTTGGATGCACGTAATAATTACTGCCCCTGACGCACCCCCCCCTCCCGCCCCCAAAACCTCCCCCATCACCCCCTCCCCCCTACACACACAGAGTCACAGACGCCCCCCTTCAACCCCACCTACCCACCCCACACACATACACTGATACCCCTCACCTGCCCTCTTCTTTATTTAATAATAATAATAATAGCAATAATAATAATAGTAATGATAATGTCTATTTATACAACGCCCTTTCTCTCTAAGAGCTCAGGGCGCTTTACATGAAAGAAAAATATTACAATTTTTCTAAAACATTCATGACCACTCTTTCTCAGAAACCCTCCCCCCACTCGCCCCCACTCACACTCTCCCCCTCCCACTCTACATACATCCAAAGTGAGCTGACATGGATGGTGTTGGAAAACCAGGAAGCTGAGAGCGCTGATAGATAGGTTTAAAAAAATGTTTTTAGTGATGAGTGTATAGTAGAAATAGAAGCAGATGCATGGATATGATAAGAAAGGTTGTTCCAGATGTGAGGAGCAGCAAAGAAGAAAGAACGTTCACCATAGGTTCTTGTATTGACACGAGGAAGTTTCAAAAGGTAACAGTCAGAGGAAGAGCGGAGATTTCTTGCGGGAGTGTAAACACTGATAAGGTCAGAAAGATATGTAGGTCCTGCGGAGTGGAAAGCAGAATAGCAGAGACACGCAACTTTGTATTTAATCCTCGCTTCAATGGGGAGCCAATGTAGAGTGCAGAGAGAGAGAGAGAGAGAGAGAGAGAGAGAGAGAGAGAGAGAACAAAAAAAAAAGAAAAGAAAAAAAAAGAAAAGGCATTCAGGTCTTTGACTGCCCGCAACAATTCCTCGTCCGAGAAAGAGAAATGTTTCTAATGGTGAGTGTGCTTTGAAGGAGGTGGGTCGGGGGGCGGGTGGGGGGGGGGGGGGTTGATCTAACTCAGTATCACTGTCGCCAAGAAGAGGGTTCTGAGCTTTGACATCCACATGGACCCTCCCCCGCCCCCCTCGCCCACCCTCCCCCCACCTCTGCCCCCATCGCCCTTCTCGGAGAAAAAAGCCCAGCTTTGTTAGTATTTGTCTTTTATTCTCTTCACTGGGGAAGACTCGCCACTGTTCACTGGGGAAGACTCGCCACTGTTCACTTCGTCTTCTTCTTCTTCCACTACGGTGATGGAGTCTCCCGTCGGACCGA
>NC_134897.1:21989864-22002364 GCF_041734735.1 Babylonia areolata | reverse complement strand
ATAATTAATTAGATAAACGATCAAATAATTAATGAATAAATAAACAAATATGTAAATAATGTAAATAAAAACGTAAATAAACAAACGAATGAATGAATCATTGATTGAATCAATGAATCAGTCAAGAAAACTAGGCACTTGAAGAATTGTTTCTGGTTAAATATTTTTGGAATGCTGACAACAACAACAAAAAAAAAGCGCCAAAGACAAAGGGTAAAAAGAGCTGGCTTTGTTCTCTAACGAATTTGCTAAACGACATAATACTTTTCGTGACCACTTGAAAACAAAAAAAGGCTAACGAAAAACACAGCGATACCTTGTACAAAGTGAAGGAAACAGGTGTAAAAAAAAAGAGAAAAGAAAGAAAAAAGTTCAAAACTTAAATATTGCGCGATGTCGGCGATAAAAATCGCTTTGTTAAAGAAAAAAAAATCACCAACATGTGGAAACGATGTCTACCGTGAAACACCAATCAGGAGCTGTTTGATTTGAAAGAGCACGCTGACGTCAATCGACAGACAGACAGACAGAGAACGGAAAGCGAAATTTGCATTTCGCCGATCATACACGCATGTTTTATTTTCAGTGTTTCTATGATGTCTGGGATCACAGAAGAGGAAGGTGGCAGAATAGTTAAGACGCTCAAGCCGCCAATGCAATGTAGAGTCCGTGAGGGTGTGGGTTCGAATCCCGCTCTCGCTCTTTCTCCTCAAGTTTGACTGGAAAATCAAACTGAGCGTCTAGTCATTCGGATGGGGCGATAAACCGAGGTAACCCGTGTGCAGCACGCGCTTGGCGCACTGAAAAAGAACCCATGGCAACGAGGGGGCTGTCCTCTGGCAAAATTCTGTAGAAGAAATCCACTCTGATAGGTACACAAATATATATAAGCATGCACTCAAGGCCTGACTTAGCACGATGGGTTATGCTGCTGGTCAGGCGTCTGCCTAGCAGATGTGCTGTAGCGTGTATGGATTTGCCCGAACGCAGTGACGCCTCTTTGAAAAACTGAATACGAATACTGAAACCTTCCACGGATATTCTGCACCTGCCCCTTAATAATACCTTGAAAAGGTAAAAGAACAAAATGACCATTGATCTCAAGATGATCCACTTTTCAAAGTTTCATGCGAGCATACATATGTGCCATGTATACGTATGTAGGTGAGTGCGTGTATCAATGAGATGTACTTAAAATGATACCCCCTTCATGTCGAAAGGGCTGTATTAGTTACGGACAATAAAAAACCGTCAGTCTTTCAGTGTCTTTCTTTCCTTCTTGTGCGGGCTCCATGTGTGTGTGTGTGTGTGTGTGTGTGTGTGTGTGTGTGTGTGTGTGTGTGTGTGTGTGTGTGTGTGTGTAAGTATTATTCAAGATGTACTTAAAACGATACCCCCTTCATGTCGGAAGGGCTGTATTAGTTATGGACAATAAAAAACCGTCAGTCTCTCAGTGTTTTTCTTTCTTTCTTTCTGCCCGTCTTTCTTGTGCGCGCTCCATGTGTGTGTGTGTGTGTGTGTGTGTGTGTGTGTGTGTGTGTGTGAGTGTCTGTGTGTGTGTGTGTGTGTGTGTGTGTGTGTGTGTGCGCGCGCGCGCGCGTTGTTGTTTTTGCTGTTGTCGATAGTTTTTGTTGTTTTTTTTGTCTGTTCTGGCTTCAGTTGTTTGGGGTTTTTTGTTTGTTGGGTTTCTTTTGTTGTTTTTTTTGTTTTGTTTTGTTTTTTGGACACCTTCTTGCTACATTTTCCACTTTATCCTGCCTGTTCATCAGGATCTTTCAATGCAAAAGTTCTCCATTTTTTTTTTATTGGGGAAGGGAGTTGTAAGTGCGAGGTGAAGAGTGTAGCTGGCTTTTTGTTGTTGTTGTTTTTTGAGCCAGTTACTGGACATCTTTATAAAGTGAAATATGCTCTTTCGTTGTTGTTGTTGTTGTTGCTGCTGCTGCTGTTGTTGTATTTTTTGTATTCTGGCAAGCACGAGTTTATAGCCTGGCTTTTCTTGATTTTTTTTCCTTTTTTTAATGTGTGGCTTTGATGTGCAACAGACTAGCTATTCTTTAATCCCCTGGTGCGGAGTACATTGCACGACAGTTCTGGTTCTCAGCCACGAGGGGACTGCTAGCAGCTGTATAAATCAGAATTGAGAAAGGATATATATATATATATATATATATATATATATATAGATAGATAGATAGATAGATAGATAGATAGATATGTATGTATGTATATGATAGTCAGTCGTGTCCGACTATGACCATCAGAACAGCAGAGGAGGCAACTGCGTTTCCGACTACTTGGGCTAGAATATGATTATAGTGGAGAGTGTCTTGCCCAAGTACATCCCCACTCTCTCGGCCATGAGGGTTGTAGGACAGTCGGCGTTGGAATGGTTCCCTAAGGCTAACTAGCCCACAAGGCTGCAGCACTAAGAGCCAGTGCAATTTTGCCTCCTAGTTTGAGAGTCATAGTCCTTCACAAAAGACTAAGCTGTAAATGGTTTCCCATTGACTGGAGAAACCATTGATAATACAGCTCTCACTTTGCTGTTGGCCCAAATGTAAACTTATGTCAATCTGTGATATAAGCTGAGTGTTGGGCCTGAAAAAGGCTGAGAAAGGATGACCACTATGATGAAATACAGCACAGACTTCTTCTTCTTCTTCTTCTTCTCATTGACAGCGTCGCTTAATACGTACCAATGCCAATGCCTGACTAAGCGCGTTGGGTTACGCTGCTGGTCAGGCATCTGCTTGGCAGATGTGGTGTAGCGTATATGGATTTGTCCGAACGCAGTGACGCCTCCTTGAGCTACTGAAACTGAAACTGAAACAATGCCAAAACTGAGCATCGTTGTTCACTTAGTTGTTGTTGTTGTTGTTGTTGTTTTTCTCTCCCCGGTGTTTATTTGATGTTTGTTCACATTTATTTGCTTATTTGTTTATCTATGTTATCAATATTGTCTGTTCATGTTGTTTTTTTTTTCCCCGCAGTTTATTTTGTTTCCTTATCTATCTGCTTACTTCGTATGTTATTTATGTTATGTCATTTTAAAATTATATTTGTTCTTCTTGCAATGTTGTCAGTTCAAAGTCTGCAATGAGAAAATGAAGGAGGGAGAAGGGGGTAGGGCGGGAGGGAGAGAGAGACAGAAATGAGAGTGAACATGAGAGAGCATCTGTATCAGTATCAGCAACTCAAGGAGGCGTCACTGCGTTCGGACAAATCCATATACGCTACACCACATCTGCTCAGCAGATGCCTAACCAGTAGCGTAACCCAACGCGCTTTGGCGGGCGGAGGGGGGGAGTGGAGTTAACAAACAAACAACAGACGACGAATACAGTTAAAAGCAAAACAGCAAAATCTGTAAGTTAACAAGAGAAACGTAAACACTGCCGCACTTATTTTTTTCTGTCTGCAGCCTCGACGGCAGTCGCTTTAACCCTTTCACCGCCAGTCAATTTAGAGTACAAACTTTTCTTGTGGTATAAACAGAGAAAAGACAGTGGGTATGAATAGCTGGAGATTCTCCCTGCGATGTATAGAAAATATGGCCTATCCTACCACCAAACATGAAGAGCAGTTGGTTCATGGATAACAGACCACTGAATGGTCACCTTTCAGTGACATGGGTCCTCTACCACGCCTGTGCATAAATGCGAGCTTGGCGGTGAAAGGGTTAATAAAGTGGGTCAGTGTTGTTTTAAAAATGATAAGTGACATAAGAGAGAGAGGGGAGAGAGAGAGAGAGATAGAGAACGAACGAACGAAACGAACGAATGAAATTTTATTTCACGAGGGTAAGAGAATAAACACAATTGCTTTTTTACATCCGGCCCTCTGAGGGGAAAAAAGTAAGATAAATACATGCACAAAAACAAATTCTTCACACACAAAAAAGGAGAGAAAAAAAATCCTCTGCTCCCTCATCCACCCACCCTTCCAACAACAACAACAACAAAATGGTAAGCATGAACATCACATAATTCGATACATCAAAGAGAGAGACAGACAGACAGAGAGAGACAGAGACAGACAGACAGACAGAGAGAGACAGAGACAGACAGACAGACAGAGGGGAAGGAACAAGATCATCAACAACAAAACATGACGCGCAGTTTCACCGTCATAACGAATGCTCAAAAATATTAATCCCGGTAAGTACTTTATGTATTTGGAATTCAACCATTCATGTAAACACAGTCGTACAAAGTGAAGGTAATGCTGCAAACCGAGACAGATTGAGTAAATGCTTTCTTGATGTATCATTTATCATTATACGAAATGATCTTAGATTGTGATGACGCTTGGGGGACGCAGAAAATATTTTGGTGCTAACAATTAATTTTTCATGGTTTCCCTTTAACAGTGAGTGTGTTCAATGGAGCAGGTACTGAAATGGCAGCATCACCTTCATCGTGCAATAAACAGAAAGAAAGTTAAGTCTTACGAAAAACAACAGTCAGTCAGTAGAGGTTACCCAGTGATCAAAGGTTCTAACTTCTGCAATCCCACCGCCACCCTTCCCTCCTCCCCCCATGTCCTTACCCCCACCCCCACCCCCTCTTTATCTCCACGCCCACTCACCCCCAACACCCTCCCCCTCCTTATCCCCCCCCTAACCCCCCCTCTCCCCATACCGTGGACCGTCTTTTGCGTCAGGGATGGAGATAGGGGGCGGGGCGTGGGGGGTGGGGGTGGGGTTGGCGTGTGGCAGTGATGGTTGACTGTAAGGCATTGTCCGAAATCTGGGAAAATAGGTAGTAATGGATAGCTTGTACTTCTCTCTCTCTCTCTCTCTCTCTCTCTCTCTCTCTCTCTCTGTGTGTGTGTGTGTGTGTGTGTGTGTGTGTGTGTGTGTGTGTGTGTGTGTGTGTGTGTGTTCGGAATTAGTCTTTTGTAGTCAAGGCCTACACATCTACTGCTATCAGTCAAGGAACAAAAACACCAACGCACGAATTTCTGTTAGGTAATATTATACTTATCGGTTTTGAGGTCAATTTTATTTCTGTTTCTTTTTTCTTTGTTTGTTTGCTTGTTTACATGTTTATTTATTTTTAGAGCGAGTGACATCACCTACATTAATGACGTCAGAAGTGTTTATGTCTGTGTCGAACGTATATGGTGTATCCGGTATCGAAGTGACGAAATTGTGTCTCGTGTTTCTGTGTATTGCCATCGCTGTCTCTGTCGCTGTCTGCCTTTCAGTCTGTCTCTGTCTGTCTGTCTGTCTCTGTCTCTCTCTCTGTCTTTATCCTTCATTTGTGGCCATTGATTATATTCTTCGCTCTTTTCAAATGTCTCGTGTCTCGATGTCTGCCTGCTAAACCGTCTTTTTTAATCTTCGTCTTTTGCTCCATATGTGTATTTTTTATGCACTTGCAAATGTTGAACAGATTTAATATGCCCCCAGACTGCATTGTTTTCATATTATGCCTCATCTGTACACCTGTTGTTGTTGTTGTTGTTTCTATCGTCTGTCTGTCTGTCTGTCGAGCTGTCTGTTTCTCTCTCTCACACGTGTTGTCTGAGGCTCTCTTTGTCTGTCTCACCCAACAACGGTATTTGTAACTTTCTGAAAGTGTTGTGTGCGCGTCTGTACTGTGTTCTGTTTCGTTTTTTTTGTTTTTTGTTTATTACCAAGCATGTTTAAATGGCATTCGTTGCTGTAGTATGTAGGTCTGTTGACAGACATTTTGGACAGTGGGTTTCAGACCCGCTGTTTCTGGAGCTCGGCGTATAGGAAAGCGGAGCCCAGTCCTCTTCTTCCGACGTTTTAACCCTTTCACTGCCAAGCTCGCATTTATGCACAGGCGTGGTAGAGGACCCATGTCACTGAAAGGTGACCATTCATTGGTCTGTTATCCATGAACCTACTGCTCTTAATGTTCGGTGGTGAAAGGGTTAAGCATTCCTCAGCCCTAGTCGAGTACCCGTTTTCACTTGGTGGTGTGAGAAAAATTGGGGTAAAGTGTTTTCCCAAGGACGGACACACAGACACACTATCTCTCTCTCGCTCGCTCGTTTTCAGTCTGGTGGACACCGTTCACGCTGATGCTCAGTATTAAATTCATTCAGTGACAAAAAACAATTTTAATAACTGTATCTTCAATGTTTGAAGATTTGGAACAGCCCAGACCTTTTTTTTTTTTTTTTTTTTGCTGCCGTGAAGTAAATCTCTAGTGTTGTGGATGATTTCAAACTATGATAAACGTTAAATATGTTACTTTTATGCATATGTTCGTGCCAGTTTGGGCTACGACAGTCGATCAGTCATTGCGTGGAATCGGTAAAGAATTATTGTGTTATTTTCTACTGCCTGATTCGACCAAGTCCGTGTACTACTACTGCTGCTGCTACTACTACTACTACTACTATAGCAATAAGAAGAAGAAGAAGAAGAACATCATTCATAAACCGCAATTCTTTCAGAAGAAACTCTCTCTCTCTCTCTCTCACTCTCTCTCTCTCTCTCACACACACACACACACACACACACACACCGCAACTACGAAATACGTTGGCAAGAATAGAATCAATTTTTTAAAAAGGGATAGGGGGTGGGAGGGGGACTGGGGTGGTGAGGAGCGGGGCTGGAGAAAAGAAACCAGAACGATGATCAGACCAATTCTTAAAAAAAACCAAAAAAAAACAAAACAAAACAAAAAAACAAGACACTCACAGACCAACTTTCCGGATCAGTCACTGTACCGGTGAGAAATACGTGGTGTTCGTGAGGCTATCACTGTCCAACCTCACTTCATCATTAGTCACTGTACCATTCATTCCGACTTCTCCTTGCAGTTACAACATACCCATCTTTCTTCGTCTTCGTCTTCTTCTTCTGCTGCTGCTGCTGCTGCTACTCCTTGATCTTCCTCCTCTTCCTCCCCCCCACCCCCTCCTTCTCCTCCTGGTCCTTTTATTCGTCTGCATCTGTAGGCTGAGACACCCACGTTCAGTCACTTATATGGAATGGACGTTTTCGTGAATGACAGTGTCTTTTTCTTTTTTTTTTATTCGGCCATTTTCCCAACCCCGCGTTCCGTTTCCTGAGACGCGTGCGCGTCGGATGTGATAGTGACTTGTATGTCTGTAACCCAGTTGGACGGTGATCGGTTTGATTACGGGGGCCCTTTTAACGTGCGTAGTTGATTTGATTCTGTGAGATGCGCTCACAGTCGAAAGGAGGATTCAGGCGAATAGACTGACTTGGAAGGAGAGTGATCAATCTCCATCTTTTTTTTTTTTCTTTTTTTTTTTTTTTACCCCATCATAATTTATGTGGGATTTGATTTGAACCCCAGATCTGCGCGGCAGAAGTCTGATGTTCTGAGGACTCGGCTTTCACGCCCTCCCTCCTTCTCTTCCTCCTCCTCCTCCTCCTTCTTCTTCTTTTTCTTCCCTTTTCGTCATCATCATCATCTTTTTCTTCTTCTCCTCCCTTCTTTTTCTTATTGCTATCACGCCCTCCTTCTTCTATTCCTCCTCCTCCTCCTCCATCCTACCCGTTTTTCTTTTCGAAATTATCCTCTTTTTTCTGTACAATATTTTACACAAACCTAGGATAGACTCTCAAGACCTGATCAGCACATTGGGGTTATAAAAACAGCGTGCAAGAAAAAAAGAGGAATAGAGAGAGAGGTAGAGACAGAGATGAGTGAAAGAGATAGAGAAAGAGAGAGAGAGAGAGAGGATGAGTAAGAAAGAGAAAGAGAGAGAGAGAACGAGAGAGAGAGAGATGCACTGAAACTGATACTGAATCTTTTTTGATAATTTAAACCATTATCCTCTGTCTAGACAAGTGCTGAAAGAAACAGGCTTAAACCACGTAAGATATTGCTTGTGACGACACAACACTCACAAAGAAAGAGAGAGAAGAAAAGCGAGAGAAGAAGAAATAGAGAAATGTAGAGAGAAAGGGCAAGGGGGAGAAAAAGACAGACACATCAAGAGAGAGAGAGAGGGGGGGAGGGGAGGAAGAAAGAGAGAAAGAGAGACGGAGAAATATACACAGAGAGAGAGAAGATAGAGGGAAAGTGAGAGAGAGAAAGAGAACGAGAGAGAATGACAGAAAGAGAGAGAGACAGACAGACAGACAGAAAGAGAGAGAGAGATAAAGAGAGAGAATATACATATTGTGGAGTGATGGCCCAGAGGTAATGCGAGAGGAAGCGAGAGAATCTGAGCGAGCTGGCTCGAATCACGGCTCAGTCGCCGGTATTTTTTCCCCCTCCACTAGACCTTGAGAGGTGGTCTGGACGCTAGTCATTCGGATGAGACGATAAACCGAGGTCCATGTGCAGCATGCACTTAGCGCACGTAAAAGAACCCACGGCAACAAAAGGGTTGTTCCTGACAAAATTCTGTAGAAAAATCCACTTCGATAGGAAAAACAAATAAAACTGCACGCAGGAAGATAACAAAAAAATTGGGTGGCGCTCTCATTGTAGCAACGCGCTCTCCCTGGGCAGAGCAAACCGAATTTCACACAGAGAAATCTGTTGTGACAACAACAACAAAAAGAGAAATACAAATATATGTAACACATCTGTGTCAAATAGAACGACTGAAATGCAAAACTGACAGAGCCTGGGGGAAAGATGGAGGAGACAGAGAGCCACACACAAAAGGAACCGTGAACGTCCATCGCGAACGATGAAGACAAGATGTCAGTGACTCTGGAGATGAGAGTGCAGCACAAAGTCAGACGCACAACTGCTGTTGCCACACATCATGCAAGGCAGTAGCAGATGATGGATGGATCACATCCACGTCTCCTTTCTTCGCCGGGGATTGACGCTTCTGCTCGAAGTCCTGAAGAAGAATACGCCTCTCCTCTAACGCCAGAACTCCCTTTGTAGAGAGCCAGTCGCCAGGCGCTGAGGGTCATTGGCAAAGATTTCCCGGGAACCCGGGACTGAAAGGCTGTGGTCTCCGAGCGAAGCGTTCAGACAGTCCTTTTAAGCGTTTCTGTGGTGTCTTCTGATGTATCGAAAAAAAGAATAAGTAGGAGCAAGTCAAGGACAGAGCTTCAGGTATCTGTGTGATCTTGTCTTAACAGTTCTTTTAAAAAAATTAAAGTCAGTAATCGTGAGTGTTGACATTGCAGTTTGATCAGCTCAGGAACACAAATGTTACACAAGATACAGACCAGACACAGTTAGAGACAGGTAGTCAAATCAAGAGAGAGAGAGAGAGGGTGGAGGGTGTGAGGGTGGGTAAAAGAAATTGATAGCTAAAGTTTGTTTGATTATTTGCTCTCTCTGTCTCTTTCTCTGTCTCTGTCTCTGTCTCTGTGTGTGTGTGTGTGTGTGTGTGTGTGTGTGTGTGTGTGTCTGTGTGTCTGTGTGTGTGTCTGTGTGTGTGTGTGTGTGTGTGTGTGTGTGTGACAGAGAAAGCAGACATTTTCATTTTATCATTATCATCCATTTCCCACAAATTGCAAAAAAGCCACCATAAAAAAAACAATAACAAAAAAAATAGCATAATTACCTGCTTTGAATGTGTATCGTTTAGAGTTGCAGGAGATAGCCCTCAAGAAAATTCAAACTCGTGTAATATAAGTATCCATGCCTTGAAGCCTTTTTCCCCAAAAAAACCTTTCTTTTACTTTAAACATAATAATATCAAACTAACTAGAGTCCATTTTGTCTGACCGCAAAAAAGAAAATGATTGGTGAGATTAGAATCCAATCCACACTTTCTGCCACAGTTTCTGCCACAAATGGCAATCAGTGACGTGCGTTGTGCTGTGCCTGTAGGGTGGGAAGGGATCACGTGCCCTGTCACGATGCACGGCGTCTCTGGGTCAGTCCTGGTGACGCTTCGTGACAGATGGCTTTGGGTTTTTTTTAGTGTGGAAAAAAAAAGACGGGGGGGGGGAGCACGTGCGGTCTGATCGTGAAGGTTGTTTTTGTGCCAGGTCACGCTCTGTCTGTCTGTCTGACTGTTCGTCTGGCTGGTTGTTTCCCCCCTTTGTCTGTCTGACTGTCTATCTATCTATCTATCTATCTATCTATCTCTGTCTGTCTGTCTGTCTATACGTATGTATGTATGTGTTTTCCAGTCTCTGTCTCCCTTTTTCTTCCTGTCTCTTTATCTGCGTCTATTACTCTCTCTGTGTCTCTGTCTGTTTGACTGTCTGCTCGTTTGTTCATCAGTTCATTGGTCAGTCGGCCAGTCAGTCTTTCTGTCTGTGTCAGTCTGTCTTTCTGTCTGTCTGCCCCTCTCTCTCTCTCTCTCTCTTTCTCTGTCATTCTCTGTCTGTCTGTCTGTTTGTCTGTATGTATGTGTTCGTGTATGTGCTTTACCACTTTGATTATTTTTTTGTCAGCAGGAAATCAGGAAGTGTCTGAAAGAGAGAGAGAAAAAAAGTTGCAACTAATAACGCTTTTTCTCCCTTGGTCAGACTTAAGACGAGTGATCGTCTTCGTAACTTTGGCCCACTAGATTCCTATTAGACTAAGAGTGCATCCAATAGCTTGGATCCTAAGAGTTGGTGCTGAGCAGAGAATTAACAGAAGCTCGAAGTACCTTTGAAAGAATTAGGTTACAATAATCCTTTCCTCCAAAGGTCACTGTGAAATCCGTTTTCTTTTTTTTTTTCTTTTTGTTGTTGTTGTTGTTGTTGTTTCCAGCAAGCCAGATGCTTAGTTTCTATCAAAGTATGTCAAGTGTGTCTTTATCTTCAATGACAAGCGTTGATAGGAGGTAAAGAAGGAAAGGAGTTTATATATATATATATATATATATATATATATATATATATATATATATATATATATATATATATATATTAACAACAACAACAACAAACAAACAAAAACAAAACAAAACCAAAAAAACAACAACAAAAAAACAAAACAACAACAACAACAACAAAAACAATTATGCTGTACCCTTATCAAAAATCGAGAACGGGAAAATATAGTAACAACACAGAACATGTCACGTGCTACAACACTTGGCTATGTTACAGGGTGAATATGATATAGAAAGGAAACTGGGCGAACTCTGAGAAGAATAGAACAAGTGGCAAAAGAAGAAGAAGAAGAAGAAATTGTATTTGTATTTGTATCTGTATTTCTTTTTATCACAACAGATTTCTCTATGTGAAATTCGGGCTGCTCTCCCCAGGGAGAGCGAGTCGCAACACTACACCGCCACCCTTTTTTTTCTATTTTTTTCCTGCGTGCAGTTTTATTTGTTTCGAAGTGGATTTTTCTACAGAATTTTGCCAGGAACAACCCTTTTGTTGCCGCGGGCTCTTTTACGTGCGTTAAGTGCATGCTGCACACGGGACCTCGGTTTATCGTCTCCTCCGAATGACTAGCGTCCAGACCACCACTCAAGGTCTAGTGGAGGGGGAGAAAATACCGGCGGCTGAGCCGTGATTCGAACCAGCGCGCTCAGATTCTCTCGCTTCCGAGGCGGACGCGTTACTTCTAAGCCATCACTCCACGACAAATCTGTGCAGATGGCTGCCACAGGAAGTGCATTACGCGTTTTTTCTTGGTTTTTATTGTTGTTGTTGTTGTTGTATTCTGTGTTCCTGTGTTTGTTCATCATGGTGCGTTCAGTGTCTGCTTTCTCTTTTTCTAAAACCTTTTACACCAGTTACAATGATGCTACCAAGAGAGAGAGAGAGAGATAGAGAGTGAGAGAGAAACAGAGAGAGGGAGAGAGAGAGAGAGACAGAGAGAAAGATATAGCCAGAACAGAGAAATGGAGAGACAGAGAGTGACAGCCAAGACAGACAGACAGACAGACAAACAGAAAAACAGAGACACTAACTGAATGACTAGCATGTGTACGGACAGACAGGCAGATAGACAGTATGGGACAAACAGAGAGAGAAGAAAAAAAAAGACGGAGAGTGACAGAGACACAGACAGAGACTGGGACAGACAGACAGACAGATAGATAGAAACAGTCAGACAGACAGACAAACTATCAAACCTAGAGTCAGGCAGACAGATAGAACGTGACATGGCACAAAAACAACCTTCACGACCAGACCACACATTTCTTTTTCTCTTTTTTTGTGGTGCAGGGGAGGGGGAGGGGGGAAGAGGGACAGGGGGATGGGGGGCGGTGTGTGTGTGTGTGTGTGTGTGTGTGTGTGTGTGTGTGTGTGTGTGTGTGTGTGTGTGTGTGTGTGTGTGTGTGTGGTTTTTGTTGTTGTTGTTGTTTTCCACAGTAAAACAAAGCCATCTGTCACGAAGCGTCACCAGGACTGACCCAGAGACGCCGTGCATCGTGACAGGGCACGTGATCCCTTCCCACCCTACAGGCACAGCACAACCCACGTCACTGATTGCCATTTGTGGCAGAAAATGTCAGACGACACGAGCTGCGGATTCAAATCCCACCAATTACCTTTTTTTTTTTCTTTTTTGCAGCCCCCCAAAAAAGAGAGGACTGTTGAGATTGAATTGATTACGTTTTATAACCAGGAAAATGAAAACAAGGAGGGTTTAAATTCCATAAACATTGTC
>NC_134897.1:21974864-21984864 GCF_041734735.1 Babylonia areolata | reverse complement strand
ATTAAATAGTTATATTCCTCCTTCGCTCTGTCTCTCTCTCTGTCTCCCTGTATCTGTGCACATCTGTCTGTCTGTGTGTATTTCTTTCTCTGTTCATATATTTTTTTGTTTTCTTAGATACTCGATTTTTGTCTTTTTTTTTTTTTTCTTTTTTTTTTTGCAAAGGACAAGGAAAATGTTTCTCAAAAACCAGCATGAACAGAGCACTGAAGGTTAAAAACAAGAATTATAGATAAAACAACAGTCTTACCATTGTCTTAAAATCTACAAATGGAAAAAAAGGAAGCACGGCTTATGAGGGCTAGTAATGAGGGAAATTAACCCCCAAGGGTCTAAAAGGAACTCTTGATAGTAAATCTCAAGATTAAAAACTAGACACCGTAACACACACACACACACACACACACACACACACACACACACACACACACACACACACCCACACACACACACACACACACACACACACACCCACACACACACACACACACACACACACACACCCACCCACCCACCCACCCACCCACACACACACACACACACACACACAGAGTCACACCCACACCTATACCCCCCCACACACACTCACACCCACACACACACACCACACACACACTCACACACACACACACACACACACACACACACACACACACACACACACACACACACACACCACAGACACACACACACACACACACACACACACACACGTCTTAACCATTCTGTCACCTTCCCCCTGTTGCAGACAACAACAACAACACTACCACCACAGCACCATGGCCATCACCTTGCTGAGGACTCCCGGCCTCCTGCTCCTCTGCTTCCCGCTGTCCACCCTCCTCCTCCACCACTTCCTCCTCCTGTCCACAGCGGCGGCGGCGGCGGCGGCCCGACATAGGACGGACGTCTTACCCGGCATGGTTCCCCGGAGTTGCGGCTGTTGTCAAGTCAGCCTGAGATCCCCCTGCTGCCTTGACTGTCTGCAGAGTCTGGCCACTGCACCGGAAAGGGAAGTGGTACAAATGGGAGGAGAAGAAGAAGGAGCAGAAGAAGAAGAAGAAGTAGAAGGGGGGTCCTCTCCCCTGTTGGGGAAATTTTCGCGCGAAGAAGGGAGAGCAGGACGTGGCATGGCGCTGGGTGTTCCCGACGCGGTGGAGGACGTGGGCAAGAACGGTGATGATGAAGAGAGTTCGCGGGACTCGGGTCTTCAAGGATGGGGCTCGTTCGCGTCCGCGTCCGATTCTGTGTCGGAGCCGTTGTGGGCCGCTCTGGGGGCCTGCCGATGCTGCAGCAAGATCTTCAGTCCTGCGCTGAGCTTGGGACTCCGCTTGGAAGCTCAGGTGTGCTGCTCGGTCTGTGAGCGGCTGATGCCCAGCACAACCGACCTTCTTCCCCTCACCCGCCGCCACTTACCTTCCTTCCCTTCCTCCTCCTCCTCCTCCTCCTCTTCCCCCTCTTCCTCTTCCTTTTCCTCCTCCCTTCAAGCGGACGACCCCAGCAGTGATGTGACCAACAGAATGACATCACCACTGCTGACGTCGAAGAGGATGACAAGCGTGGACTGCATGTGTTGCATGAATTCTGGCATCACGGAATGCTGCTCCAAATGCCGGATTTACTGAAAAGGTAGCGCCTGCACGTGCGCAGACTGTACGAAAGAAAGAAAAAAACGACAAACAAACCAAAATGAAATAAAATGAAAGAAAAAAGAGCCTGATGTTGCAGTGCGTGATATCTATTCAAACCCCTTAGCATCTCTCTCTCTCTCTCTCTCTTTATTTTTTTATTTATTTATTTATTTATTTTTTAAACAGCTGTTCGTTTATTGCAATTTGCTGAAACCCAGACTTTATTTAACACACAGCCAACAGGTCGGGAGGAATCTGATTCTTCTAGTGCGGCGTTCCGATGACTCTTCTCAGGCCAATGGAGAAGAAGAGGAAGAAGCAGAAGAAGAAGAAGTTGTTCGTTAACATGAACCACATCGTCAATACAGTTTTGTCAGAATCTTTTCTTCTTCTTTTTTTCTTATGATGAACGGTGTACACTACAGTTGTTTCTGTTGTGTTGACGTACTTGAAAGCAAACTGATTAGAATGGAATATTTGTTATCAGGAAGTGTGAGCGCACATACAGACATTGTACAGAATACTCAGAGATGAAATTCTTTTACCGGCGTTAATAAACTCCAGTGAAAGGAATTCCTCATAGCTCCAGCAAAAGAAATTAATCTATAGTGTATGTTACATGTGCAATGTACAGGAATCACGATCATTATAAGGAGCTGATAATTCTGTAGTTAATATTATGAAAGGATCTAAAAAAAAAAAAATTACACTGTATAGTTAGCATTATGAAATGATATTGCTGTGTTCATATCTGTCTTTATTTTTTCCTGTTTGATGTTTAAAAATTAGTTTTAAAAGGTTAATCAAAAATGTTGTCCCTTGAAGAAGCTGAGAGAAAAAAAGGAATATAAATCTATTGAACTTGGGATCGACAAAATGTCATGGTTGTGTTATATGGGCAAGATGACAGTTTTGAAATCTCTTTTCTTGTTGCACTTGACAATGGATTTCCCCACAAACGTGTCAACGGCGAAGCCAATAATTCGCTTTGCTGTACGCTCATTGTCTGATACCATGAAACCTGAACCACGAAATTTCTCGCTGTTCTCTCCACAGCGACGCTGGATACAATAGAAACTCAGAGGGTTTTTCCTTTTTCGCAACAAGACGAAACCTTTGTTGTTTCAGCAGCTTAACTATCAACAAATGACATTTCATGCACATATTCTTGTGTGTGTGTGTGTGTGTGTGTGTGTGTGTGTGTGTGTGTGTGTGTGTGTGTGTGTGTGTGTGTGTGTGTGTGTGTGTGTGTGTGTGTGTGTGTGTGTGTGTGTGCTAACGATATCATTTGACAATTACGCGTCTGCGAACTCCACAGAAGTTGTACGATTCAGCAAAACTGACTCGAACCACAAAGATATCTCCCCCTCTCTCTGTCTTTCTCTGTCTCTCTCTCTTTCCATCTGTCTGTCTCTCCCCCCCTCTATCTCTCTCTTTTTCCCTCTTCTTCTTCTTCTCCACACACACACACACACACACACACACACACACACACACACACACACACACACACACACACACACGCGTGCACCACTACCCCCCTTTACCAAATTCTCCGCACGCCCACTCCACACGCGTACACCTGCAGAACAAACATGCATGGAGACTAGCAGAACATACGGAGCACGGGGTACAGGGTCTGAATGATGACAGCGCTGGTCCACCTTTGACAAGACTTCACAAGACTTATTGATGGTGTTGCTCCATGCAAAGGAGCTTTAACAGCACTCAGTACGGCCAGTCCTCTCTCCTCCTCTACACAGACCCCTCGGATGTCCAGTGGGTGTCTGAATGACCCAACCTTTAGCTTCCGTCGTCAGAATTGTGGTATTGTTTGTCAGCATTCACCTCTTCAGTATAAGAGCCTTCCGCTTGCAATATTTTGATGGTGGTAATTGGGGTGAAACGCTGTTAACGTCGTCTCTTTCGCCGTTCGTATGGAGAGAGTTAACAGCAAAACGGACATTTTCATTTCGTTTCAGTTTCTCATGGAGGCGTCACTGCGTTCGGGCAAATCCATATCAACTACACAACATCTACTAAGCAGATGCCTGACCAGCAGCATAGCCCAACGCGCTTGAGTGCATGCTTATATATTTGTCTACCTATCAGAGTGGATTTCTTCCACAGAATTTTGCCAGAGGACAGCCCCCTCGTTGCCATGGGTTCTTTTTTGTGCTGCACACGGGTTACCTCGGTTTATCGCCCCATCCGAATGACTAGACAATCAGTTTGATTTTCCAGTCAAACTAGAGGAGAAAGAGCGAGAGCACGGATTCGAACCCACACCCTCACGGACTCTCTATATAATTGGCATCTGGGCGTCTTAATAATTCTACCACCTTCTTCTCAAAAACGGACAACGTAATGAGCATAGCTTGGGCGTCGAAAAGTTTCAGTTTCAGTAGCTCAAGGAGGCGTCACTGCGTTCGGACAAATCCATATACGCTACACCACATGCCAAGCAGATGCCTGACCAGCAGCGTAACCCAACGCGCTTAGTCAGGCCTTGAGAAATAAAAGTAAATAAATAATGGATAAATACATAAAAAAGAACTACTACTACTAATAATAATATGTATAAGGCGCAAAAACTTCATGAAGTCAACTATAAGCGTAATAAATAAATAAATAAATAAATAAATAAATAATAATAATAATAATAAAAATGAATAAAAGACAACAATGATGATATATAAGCAAATAAATGTAAAACATGCAGACACACATTCACACATGCACACACATATGCATAACAGATATTCACCAAACATGCAGTTTCACAGATATAAAAGCACAGTCAAATACACATGAATGTACATGAGCCCCAACACACACACACACACACACACACACACACATTACCCTGTACCCCCTCTACCCCCCTCCTCCACACACTCATTTCTAGGCTACGTATCGCAAGACAACATTGACATCACGACAGCCCGCAACACTGTGTTAACAGCGTCAGAGTGTGTAAGACTGTTTCAGTTTCAGTTTCTCAAGGACTCGTCACTGCGCTCGGACAAATCCATATACGCTACACCTACATCTGCTGAGCAAATGCCTGACCAGCAGCAGCATAACCCAACGCGCTTAGTCAGGCCTTGGAAGAAAAAAAATATAGTGAAAATGAAGTTAGATTATAAAAAAAAAAGAATAAATGAATAATGATAATAATATGTTGACTTGGGAAAATCGGGTATATGGGGGTGGACGTGTGTGTGTATGTGGGGGGTGGGGGGGAGAGTGAAATTTGAAACAAAATATCAAGTTTACAATTACTGAAAATTACTTAATGGACTTCGTAGAAGAGAAGTCGATGATACATGGTTTCTTTTCATGATCGCAAATTCTGTAGTTCAAATGTAGTCCTTCTTGTTTAATGGTCAAAGTGGATTTTTTTTTCTGCAGGATTTTTGTCTGGGTAACCCCTTTGGTTGTGTGTGTGTGTGTGTGTGTGTGTGTGTGTGTGTGTGTGTGTGTGTGTGTGTGGAGGAATATTTGTTTAATGCCCCGTCATACATATCGGTGATTGAAGACATTTTGTTAAAGTATTTATGAATACATCTGAGTATTATCGGTTAGAAGGGGTGGGAGATGTGGATGAATGGAGGGTTGGGGGAAACTGGGCAAATGAGGGTAAAAATGTGGGTGGAATTTGCACCACCCCACTTCCTCTCAGTCAATGAATCTCTCGTCCTAAGCTTGCTGTAATTCAGAGTCTGTCTGCTTTGACCTTCTCACGCGGCGAGACCGCCTGTGCAAAGCCATCGTGCAACGCGCTGCTAGGGCGACAAAGGAAGTTCTGGTTTCCACAACGCGAAGGACTGAGGCGCGTTTCTAATTCGCTAGTTAAGCAAAAGTTCTCGCGAGACATGCTAGGAAGGGGCGTTTCTTTTCCCTTTTTTTCCCACCTCGCGGCAAGAGTGGCGAGGTTCTCGCGAGTCAAGGCTAGAGGCGCGTTTCCTGCACACTAGTTAAACAAGGTTCTCGCGAGACATGCTAGGAAGGTGCGTTTCTTTTTTTTTTTTTTCCCCACCTCGCGGCAAGAGTGGCGAGCCTTCAGAGCAACTTTGCCGCGAGGTGAGCAAAAAATCTACTGCCTCCAACCCGTCTCGCATTAGTTTCGTTTTGCATGTACTCGTCGGCCTAGCCACTCGCTTTCTCTCGCCACTAGCACGCAAGCATGCTCGCGATTAAGAAAACGCGTCTCAGGTAGGCTTCAGAGCATACTTTGCCGCGAGGTAACGAAAAAAATCTTCACGCCTCGCATCCATTTCGGTGCGCATATACTCCTCGCCCTAGCCACTCGCTCTCTCTCGCCACAAGCACGCAAGTGCTCTCGCGATTAAGAAACGTGTCTCAGGACAGACATAACCATGACAAGGCTCCTGTCCCGTGTGTGCAGCACGCACCTGGTGCGCTGAAAAAAGAACCCATGGCAACGAAAAGGTAATTGTCCTCTGGCAAACTTCTGGAGGAGAAGAAATCTACTCTGATACTAGTGATAGGTACAAACTTCTGGAGGAGAAGAAATCTACTCTGCGTTTTGCGTTCTTGCGTTCTCTCTCTCTGCTCGGAAATAATTACAATTGTGTTCATCATCATATGAGTAGATTGGAAATAGAATAAACCAGTTATTGTTTGTGATAGAAAAAAAACAAACTCGCAACCAGGCAAAACATTTGTTGAGTTTTATTTATTTATTTTGTGTGTGTGTGTGTGTGTGTGTGTGTGTGTGTGTGTGTGTGTGTGTGTGTGTGTGTGTGTGTGTGTGTGTGTGTGTGTGTGTGTTGATGCTTACATTTTCATCGCACACGTCTTCCTCTTCCTAACACACACACACACACACACACACACACACACACACACACACACACACACACACACACACACACACACACACACACACACACACATACAAACACACACACACACACACACACACACAGACCACACACACACCACACACACACACACAGAGACAAAAATACATTCACACATGTATATACACACACATGCGCGTGCGCGGAGGGGTATGGAGACGGGGACGGGGTGGTGGTGGATGGAGGGATGGGGGGGGGGGGTCTGCTCTGTGGTGACTCGCTTTCTCCAGGCTGGGCGGTCAAGAATTCATTTTCAGGCAGCATCCTCTTGTGTCAAAAATGTTACAATACAATAAACACACACACACACACACACACACACACACACACACACACACACACACACACACACACACACACACACACACAACTACATATTTGTGAAGGAATGGAATATAATTTCTTTCTTTTTTTAAAGCCGTTCTCGTGGGGTGTGGGATGGAGTTCCTTTCACGTGATTTTGACTTGACATATGTTCATAAGATATCGTCAAAGAACACGAGAGAAAAAAAAAAGAAGAAATAATTTGACGTGCGAAACCATAAAAAAAGAAGATAAACCTAAAATAAAAGCATGGACAACGATGAGGCTAAAGGATATAGACATATAAACAAGATATATTTGGACAACATAAACCCTTTAAAAAGAAACGCGATAGCAAAACATTTAAAACGAGGATCTAAACCTCTTAACAGGGGCGACAAAGCCTCCAAGTTATTTATTGCCCTGGTAAAACGGATAAACGGACTTGGCCCCTTCCACACAATCAAGGGAAAAAAGCCTGAAATCCTCTTCTTCTTCTTCTTCGTCGAAAAAACAACCTCAAATTCACTCCTTCCACTAAACCCCGGATAAAAAGAAATAGACCCCAAAAAGCCTTTCACTGAGTGCCGGGATAGAAAGAAAGAAAGAAAGAAAAATAGAAAAATGAATGAATAAATAGATGATCAGTATCAGTATCAGTAGCTCAAGGAGGCGTCATTGCGTTCGGTCAAATCCATATACACTACACCACATCTGCCAAGCAGATGCCTGACCAGCAGCGTAACCCAACGCGCTTAGTCAGGCCTCGCTAAAAAAATAAAATAAAAATAAGAAAATAATAATAATAATAATAATAATAATAACATAAAATAAAAAATAAAAATAAATAATAAATAAATAACCAAAAAATAAATAAAATGAAATAAATAAATAAATTATAATAGATAAATACATAAAAAATACTACTGCTAATAATAACAATATTACAAAAAAAACGATAAAAAAATAAAGAATAAATACGAAACAAACAGAACAAACACAGGTATCTGAACAGTTAGAGGAACACACACACACACACACACACACACGCGCGCGCGCGCGCGCGCGCACGCACACTCACGCACGTACACACGCACGCACGCACGCACTCACACACACACGCACACACACACACACACACACACACACACACACACACACACACACACACACACACACACACACACACACACACACACAAAGAGAGACAGAAAAAGAGAGAGACAGAGACAGCGAGACAGACAGAAACAGACAGTCAGAGACAGAGAGAGACACAGAGAGAGAGAGACGGAGAGAGAGAGAGACAGAGACAGACAGACAGACAGAGACAGAGACAGAAAGAGACAGAGAGACAGAGGGACAGAGAGAGAGAGACAGAGACAGAGACAGAGAGAGAGAGAGAAGTAACTGAAACAACAATTGCAACACCTCCCTCCCCACAAAAAGAGTGGGGTTTTTTTTTTCCATTTTGCCAAACAAACTGCTGCATCACCAAACTGTCTTATCTTACGCGGAATCACACGAGTTCTCCCGTTCAATAACGTGACGTCGAAAACAATTTATTTCAGAATTAATTAACCTCGAAATGAACGCTGTTGTGGAGAGACAAGTTTAAAATCTTTTGGGAGTTGAAGCATCGTGCAAGAACACGGTTCGGGGAAATAATCCATTCGTGGCCGAACTGTTGAGCAAACGATGGTTGCTTCCCTTGGACCACCGACAAAGTCACATTTCCTAAAATGATCAATTAACAGAAAAATCAAAAATACAATCTGAAATAAAAAGAGGAAATAAAACAAAAACGTGATCAGTATGTAGATGACATTTGCATCCGCATGCATGCATACGACAGTGCTTTATCTTTTCTTTTTTCTTTTTTTATTTCGACAATGTTTCCGTTTCCGTTTCTCAAGAAGCCGTTTCTGTGTTCGGACAACTCCATATACGCAACACTACAGCGGACAGCAGCGTAACATCACGCGCTGGACAGGTCTTGAGTGCGTGCATACATATCTGTGTGGACTTCTTCAGAATTTCGCCACAGGACAACACTTGTGTCCTATGTGACCATGGTTGCCATCGTGTCTTTTTCAGAACGTCAAGAGTACTGCTGCATAAAGGTCTCCTGTTTTATCGTCTCATTCGAATGACTAGACGCCCAGTTTCTATTTTACAATCAAGCTTGAGAGATTCCAACCCAGAACCTTAAGCCTATATTTACCGAATCGATCAAATTTCCACGAAAGGCACAAACAACAATCATAATCACCCCTACTTGACGAACAATTTTAGACTACTCCAAGCCAGAGAATAAAACGTGTTAAACAGCCCATATTTATAATGGACTAGGGAGCTACCACGTTTGATTGTGAATATCAAAGGGTTCAGTAAGCAAAGATTTCGCTTATATATTTGAAGATATGCATATCGTACAGTCCCAATATCTCAGTATATGCGAACTGATTAATCATTCTATATAGCCTAACACTCTAAGGCGATATGGAACATGATTAAATCTTCAGAAGTGAGATTGATTCTGTGATGTTAATATCGTAATAAAAACATCAATCTATAGATCAGAAAGAAAGGAGAACGCCAGATGACAGAAGGGGGAGGGAGGAAGAGACGACGTTAACAGCGTTTCACCCCAATTACCATCATCAAAATATTGCAAGTGGAAGGCTCTTATACTGAAGAGGTGAATGTTGACAAACAATACCACAATTCTGACGACGGAAGCTAAAGGTTGGGTCATTCAGACACCCACTGGACATCCGAGGGGTCTGTGTAGAGGAGGAGAGAGGACTGGCCGTACTGAGTGGGCTAAGGACTTTCACAGTGGGGGACAGAGAGGGGGCGTTGTGAGGAACGACATCTATATATTGCCTGAAAGCCCACAGGCCGTACATCTCCGGTGAGATCGTCACCACCACAGTCATCACTGCTGCCCGCAGTGAACGGCTCCATGGCTGGCAGACTGTCTCTCTGCGTGCTCACGTCGTGTCTGTCTGGGGTCCCGTGGACCCAGTCTTGGAAAGGGGAACAGCACTGACGGCACCGTCTGCAGGTTCAAATCTGCTGACTGCTGAGTTTTGGAAAATGACATCTTTCCAGTACGTTTTGTTTGTGTGTGAGTGGTGTGTGTGTGTGTGAGTGTGTGTGTGTGTGTGTGTGTGT
>NC_134897.1:21959864-21972364 GCF_041734735.1 Babylonia areolata | reverse complement strand
TCTAGGGTTTGTGGCAATCAAATTATTTGGTAAAAACAGTCTTGTGTGATTTTAACCGGCGTTGTTTACCATAAATGTTTGTTTTATGGTGGCCTGCATTACACTGATTTAATTGGCTTTACATTCCCCCCACCCCCAGAAATTAATATCACTGGATAACTCCCAGTTTGTGAATAAAACATATCAAGTAGTCCATATTCATAATGGACAAAGGGATTACCATGATAACCTATCCACGACTAATTTTGAATTGAAAAGTGTTCAGTGAACAATATTTTCGCTGTTGTTTTGGAAGACAGGCATATCGAACCGCCCCAAGTTCCCTTTCAACGTGTGCAAACTGAATAATCATTTCATATAGCCTTATCACCCATGGCAATGCGAAAAATAGACAAATCTTCAGAAGTCAGATTGATTCTCTGATGTCAATTTCGTAATAAAACATGAATCTATAGATCTGAAAGAAAGGAGAAAGCCGGGTGACAGGAGTTCAGGGAGGAATAACCACACAATAAAACCTGAAGGACTTAACACACTGTCACTTCCGGTTCTTTCCCTTTTCCGGTTTTCAATTTTAATTTTCACTCAGATTTGATTCGCACCTTTTGAGACATAATCTTAATTTAGTTTGATCTCCTCTTCTTCCTCCTCCTCCTCCTCCTCCTCCTCCTCCTCCTCATCCTCCATCTTCTTCTTTTGCCTTCTGATTCCCATGTTGTTTAGCATATGATTTGTTTGTTTGTTTTGTTAGTTTTGTTTTGTTTCTGTGAAGGTGTTATAAATCGAGTTTGAGTCTCTCTCTCTCTCTCTCTCTCTCTCTCTCTCTCTCTCTCTCTCTGTTGACTCCCTAGATCAGTTAGTTAGTATGGCAAAATTCGTTGTTCAGGCCTTTAGGAAAAGAGCATTAGCAGAAAAGCACTAGAATGAAAGTCCCACTTCAAATAGCATGCAAATTGGTCGTTTCCAGTCGAGTTAACATCTGTGGTTTTTTTGTTTTTCGTGCGTTGATAGGCATGCGTGCAAGTGTGTACACGTCGAGTATGTGTCTGTGGGTGTGAGTGCGAGAGTGTGTGAGTGTGTGTACGCATGCATGTGCGCACACTGTGGTGTGTGTGTGTGTGAGTGTGAATGATTTTTTTTAGGATGGGCGTGTGAGGTAGGCAGGTATTAGAACGTGAGTGTGTGAATGGATGAGTATGACAAAGTGTATGTTTGGATTGTTGTTTGACGTGTGAACGGTGTGTGTGTGTGTGTGTGTGTGTGTGTGTATGTGTGTGTGTGTGTGTGTGTGTGTGTGTGTGTGTGTCTGTCTGTCTGTCTGTCTGTCTGTCTGTCTGTTTGACGGCTGAATACAATGGACATGTGGCTTTTTTTTTTCTCTTTCTTTTTTTTTTCTTTTTTTTCGGGGGGGGGGGCGGGGGGGGGATTATTCTCACAAATGTCATGATAGGGGCTGTTGGCCTGAGTCATTAAAGTCGTTCAGCGTTCAGCGTTCTCTCTCTCTCTCTCCGGGGAAGTGGAAGGGTGTGTGACAGCACCTCACGGCAACTGATGAAAGACATTTTGCGCTGTGGAGAATTGTGACGGACAGTTCTGAACCAGAATTGTGAGCAATTGTTTGTAACAGGTCAGTGTAAAGGAAAAAAAGAGAAAAAATGGCAGACCTGCGCAAGGTTTGTCAAATGTACACACACACACACACACACACACACACACACACACGCACACACACACACACACACACACACACACACACACACACACACACACACACACACACACACACACACATATATATATATATATTTAGTGCAAGAGTAATGCGGTGACAGGCAGAAGGTTCCATCAATCTTGTCCACAGATGATGATATCGATTTCGTGTGTTGTTGCACCGTCATGGCTTTAATTGATTCTCTGTGGTTGCAATCGTCTCTGGACATGTGCGTGGTGAATTGACAAAGTGCATGTAAAAATCACCAGGTCATTTGCAGAACATGTGCCGTGTGGCAGTGGCAGTGGCAGTGACAGTGACAGTTTCAGTTCAGTTTCACTTTCTCAAGGAGGCGTCACTGCGTTCGGACAAATCCATACACGCTACACCACATCTGTTGAGCAGATGCCTGACCAGCAGCATAACCCAACGCGCTTAGTCAGGCCTTGAGTGCATGCTTACATATTTGTGTACCTATGAAAGTGGAATTCATTTTACGTAATTTCGCCAGAGGACAACACTCTCGTTGCCATGGGTTCTTTTTCAGTGCGCCAAGTGCGTGCTGCACACGGGACCTCGCTTTATCGTCTCATCCGAAAGACTAGACGCTCAGTTTGATTTTCCAGTCAAACTTAGGAGAAAGGGCGAGAGCGGGATTCGAACCCACACCCTCACGGACTCTCTGTATTGGCAGCTGAGCGTCTTAACCATTCTGCCACCTTCCTCAAGGTGACAGTGGCGATTATTGTCAGCTAGCAATGCACGTGCCAGTAGCTGGTCTCCGACTTTTTCTTGGCCAACAAACAGTGTTGTTGTCGTTAAGCAGGCTGCTTCTCAGTGGTGACGTTGAGACAAACCCTGGTGGCCCCAGCACTGGCGATCCAAACTGACAGAGGAGTGTCATACAGTGACAAACATGGTGACAGCACAAGATGACACGGTTAACAAACTGTGTGTGTGTTGATGTGCATATGTTGATACCATTGTGTTGAAGCGCGCGCGCGTATGTGTGTGTGTGTGTGTGTGTGTGTGTGTGTGTGTGTACTGTGCGTGTGTGTGCGCGCGCGTGCACGCGGGTGTGTTTTAGTGTGCACGTGTGTGTGTTGTTGGTACAGAAGAAGAAGAAAAAAAGAAAGGAAAAAGTAATCACTTGATACAAATTCCCTTTAATTTACTTTAATGAAATAGACCATGCTTGTCAGTTGAGCAGAACAAACAATACCAATGGAAAAGAGACAGACAGACAGAGACAAAGAGACTTAGAGAGCGACTGAGAGAGAGAGAGAGAGAGAGAGAGAGAGAGAGAGAGAAATAGAGACACACATACAGACAGAGACAAAGAGACTTAGAGAGAGAAACAGACGAAGAGGGATTGAAAGAGAGAGAGAGAGAGAGATGCAATGGACAACTGACAGAAATCGAGAACAGGAGACAAAAAAGAAAGGTGAAACTATGAACAATCAAAATTCATCAAACACACAAACCAACGAGAAAAAAAAACAAAAAAACACCAACAACAACGAAACCAAACAAATAAAAACCAACCAAGCATTTCCTTTCAGAAGAAAAATAGCAACAACACCTAATCATCATCACCAACAATGGCTCAAGATCCGACAGGAACAATTAGGTACTTCAAACCGAAAAAAAAAAGAACAAAAAAATAAAAAAATAAACAATAAATAAAATAATATAAGCAAAATTAATAAAAGTACACACACAAAAAAAAAACAAAAAAAAAACCCAACCCAACACCAACAACAATATCTACTGAAGAAAACAGTCACGACAGCATTCCGTATCCCCAGTCCGAGCACAGCACAGACAGCTGTCGACGCCACCGCCGCCGCCTCCCGACTGCCCTTCTGACGTCATCGCCGCTTCTGACGTAAAGCGGCCTCCAGAGCGCTTGCCGTAACGCTTGGTGGTCATGCTGCAGGCGGCACAGCACCCGGCGTTGTTGAGACGACTGAAATAGCAGCAGCTGCAACCGCTGCCCACCTGGAACCGTATCCTCCGCTGGTACCCGGGGTACACGGAGTTCCCGCGTTTCCGTGTCATCGGTGCCGAGGCTTCTTCTTCTGCTTCTTCGTACTCCTTCCTGTCCGCGGTCCGGGGGAAGAAACGGGGCACGAAGGAAGCCTCCTCCACCTTCAGGCATCTCCTACAAAGGCTCAGGTCGCCGGTGAGGATGCAGAGGTTGCAGTCGTCACTGGTGGCGGGGATGGATTGCGAGGGGGAGAGGAGGACCCGCCGTGGGTTGTAGTCTGCGGCGGTGTCGTCGCCGTTGTTGTTGTTGGTGGTGAAGATGCCGGTGGCGGCGGTGGGGGTGGGGGCGAGGAGGGTGAGCCCCAGCAGCAGCAGCAGCAGAGGGAGGAGAGATGACGCCTTCAGCATCAGCCATGGAGTGACGGCGGTCAGTGGTGCTGTGTGTCTTCTGTCCGGGGGGAAAAACACACAAAGAAAGGAAGTATGTAAAACGAAACAAAGTTGATGTAAGCTTTTAAGTGGAAGCTGCGATTTGTTTTTTCACTTTCAAAACGAGCAAGATTTCTTGTCTCCTCACCGACCCCTCCATCTCTCTCTCTCTCTCTCTCTCTCTCTCTCTCTCTATATATATATATATATATATATATATATATATATTTGTCTCTGTCTCCGTCTGTCTCTCTGTCTCTGTCTCTGTCTCTCTGTCTCTCTCTCTCTCTCTCTCACACACACACTCTCTCTCTGACTCCATGTCTATGTCTCTCTCTCTCTCTCTCTCTCTCTCTCCTTGCAAGTATGTGTATGTGCGTACATGCGTATTAACATACTTTTCTGCGTGCTTGCACATGAGGATGTGGTGCGTGTGTGTACGTACTCGTCGGGAACAGAATACTATCTAGATAGGTAAAACATGACAGAAGTGGGAAAACGCAACAAATATAAAAATTTAAAAAAAATCAGCAGAGGGAGAGACACTGTCAGCATCAGCCATGGAGGGGGTGGGGGTGGGGGGGGGGGGCGGTCAGGGCTAGAGGTGCCGTGTGTCTTTCGGATCGGGGAAAAGAAAACAACAAGACAAATGAGACAGAGAAACAGTGGGGGTATAACTATTATCTCTCTGCCCCTGTATCGTGTATAAACTATATGTATACACAACACACAGGGGCAGAGAGAGAAGAAACAGAGGAGGCGAATGGGAGAAAGAGAAAGAGAGACAGAGAAATAGAGAGAGAGACACAGAGAGAACGAGAGAGAGAGAGAGAGAGGCACATACAGTAAGACAGACAGAGAGATTCAGATTCAGACGGTTTAATGTATTTCGGCCATAGGCATACATACACATTGGGGAAGGGGAAGAGGGATGGGGGAAGAGGAGATGGGTAATCCAGCAGCTCATTTACAGACTATGAAGTGACAGACAGAGAGAGAGAGAGACACACACACACACACACACACACACACACACACACACACACACACACACACACACACACACACACACACAGACAGACAGAGAGAGAGGCACAGACAGAGAGAAAACTAAAGCAGGCAAAATGTAATCAATGTAGTGTGGGTGGAAGGGATCACCTTCATCTTCCACGTGAGTTCACAAAAGGTGTCGCCCCCCCCCCCTCCCCCGCCCCCCCCAACCACCTCCCCCCCGGCCGGCCCCCCCCCCCCCCCCCCCCCCCCCGTCACTCCACCCGTGCTTAGGATGCAAGCAAACACCAAAGCCTGCTGGTCTTATAATGATTAATAATGCATTGGTGAGAAAACTCATTTCCGCAAGCTGCAGAACTCCGATTCCAGTAAACACTCTTTTTTTGTCAGGATAGTCCGATAGTTACTTTTAACTTTCTTGGTTTTTTTTTTTCAGAATCAATTCCCTGTTAACAGAGGCACACAAAAAGCGTCTTCTACATCAGTGAACGTTGGTTGTCGGAGAGTTTTCATCGCTATGTCATGCTAACAGTACTGTTGATGTCTCTGTCAGCCATTGTCCGGTCACTGGCACTCCCTCGCTGGTGTTTTTTTTTTTTTTTTTTGTTTTTTTTTTTTTCACCCTTAACTATGTAGCTACAGTCGATTAGTAGCCTCCTGCGCTTTTTACCCTTAACTATGTAGCTACAGTCGATTAGTAGCCTCCTGCGCTTTTTCTTTCATTATTTTTTCTCGTTCTTGTTTTTTGTTTTTGTTTTTTTAAACACTTTACAATAGGTTTTTTCAACACATCACTATACTCCCACGGTTTTTTGTCGCCTTTTTTTTTTTTTCTTTTTTTTTTTAATTACTGTGTCGTTACAGCTGATGGGGTGTGTAATGGATCTGTGAATTTGAGAGAATCACACGCATGTGTGTGGAGTGATGGCCTAGAGGTAACGCGTCCGCCTAGGAAGCGAGAGAATCTGAGCGCGCTGGTTCGAATCACGGCTCAGCCGCCGATATTTTCTCTCCCCCCCCCCCCCCCCAACACGCACACACTAGACCTAGACCTTGAGTGGTGGTCTGAGCCGATAAACCGAGGTCCCGTGTGCAGCATGCACTTAGCGCACGTAAAAGAACCCACGGCAACAAAAGGGTTGTTCCTGGCAAAATTCTGTAGAAAAATCCACTTCGATAGGAAAAAACAAATAAAACTGCACGCAGTAAAAAACGACAACAACACACAACAACAAAAAAACAATAAATGGCTGGCGCTGTAGTGTAGCGACGCGCTCTCCCTGGGGAGAGCAGCCCGAATTTCATACAGAGAAATCTGTTGTGATAAGAAGAAATACAAAATACAAAAAATAATCTGCCAGTCAGCTGTCATTTCTATCAGTGCCTTCAGCACACCCCTTCGTATGGACGCCATGCAGTAATAACCTTTGTCCTGATTGTTGTCACACAGAAATGTGCCTGTTCAGTTACACTTAGAGTTTCAAGGAGGTGTCAAAACGTATGGACTGATCCACAAAACACTGAACCACATATTCTTTTAAAAAAAAAACATGCTATGTTACCAAGTAATCTCTCTCTCCCTCTCTCTCTCTCTCTCTCTCTCTCTCTCTCTCTCTCTCTATCTATCTATCTATCTATCTATCTATCTCTCATGTTCTCTCTGGAACGGAAAGATGGAAAATAGTGATCGTTTTAAGGAATACCGCATTATCAAATCTTTATTACAGCCAGAAAAAAAATATCTGCGAGATATTACAATAGCAAAATGTAGATTGGCTCTGGTGAAGTTTCGTCTAAGCGTTAACGATCTAAAAGTGAATGAAAGATATAACGATATGTCAACACCAAAAAAACTGTCCCTTTTGTGATGATCTAGAAACTGAAGTCCATTTTCTTATCAGATGTCCTGTATATGCTTAACTTCGAGAAAAGAATATATTAAACATGATAAAAAATAGTAACACTGCGCCAATTCCATTTTTGTTACAAAATTAAGACAGATGTGTAATAAGAGATGTGACCACGTTTATGTACTGTGCTTTCCGTTCCAGAGAGGAACTGATGTAAAGTTTAATCTAAAATCTTAAAAATCAAATTGCGTGGCAGAGCAATTGTGTTTAAGTTCTGTTGAATCTGGATTTTTCCTTAATTTTTCAATCGTTATCTTATATGTGTACGTGTTCTCATACACGTAAAATAGTAAGTGTTACGTGTTTGTCTGAGTGTGTAGGTGTGCGTGCCTGAAATCTGATGGAATGACACAGGAAACGAATGATGAGCACCCAATGGCAGCCGTCAGTCGGCTCTATCCAGGTAGGCAGTCTGCTGAGTAAATGACTCCGTGTTTGTAAAGCGCTTACAGCTTGGTCTCCGACCGAGGGTAGGCGCTAAAACAAAATCCATATCAATCAATAAATCAAGGAATAAGCGAGAGAAAGGAAGAAAGGGGGAGAGTAAGAGAGACAAAAAGAGTCAGAGGTAGAGACAGAGAGATGCATGGTAAACTGGGTAAACAAGCCATTTAATGTCATTTAGAGAGATAGATAGACAGACAGAACGAAAGAAGAAAGAAAAAAAAAATAGACAGAGACAGTGAGAGTCGGAGACAGAAGCACAGACGCAGACATAGACACAGACAGACAGACAGACAGAGAGGACAGAAACCATAGAAACGCAGAAAGAAACTACCGCCACGGAGTGACACACACACACTCCAAGCATCCACCACCACACTCATGGCCACAATTCTGCCTGCCAACGAAAAAACAACCGGAAGCTGAGGGCTGATTAGACGCTCCCTGCGCACAACGGCACGGACAGGAAGCGGAAATGGAGAGGCGGATGATGGGATAGCGGCATATGGCCAAGGGACAATATCCCCTGGCCACCACAGCTAAGTCAAGAAGGAATCAGCTTTTGTCCTGCTGTGGACGCAGTAGCCACTCCATTCATGCCACGTGGCCACAGAAAAAGCTATCAAGTTGGTGGAGGAGAATGCTGTGTGAGGATGCAAAAAAGGCTGGAACTGTAAAAAAAAAAGAAATTTAAAAAAAACAAAAAACATATATGATATCGACGTGACAGAAAGCTTTTATTATTGGTTCTGCTGGTTTGACTTGGTGGATTAATGTTCTTTTTTTTATTTGTCTGGAGGAAGGTGTCAGAATGGTTCAGATGCTTGTCTAAATCTATCTGCCGATGCAGTGTCCGTGAGGGGCTGGGTTCGAATCCTTTCTTCCAAGTTTGAATGGAAAAATCAGTCATTCGGATGAGACGATAAACCGAGGTTCCTGTGTGCAGCACACACTTTGCACACATGGCCACATAAGTGTTGGCCTCTGACAAAAAAATTGTAAAAACAAAAAAATCTTTTCTGATAGGTACCCCCCCCCCCACACACACACACACACACACACACACACACACACACACACACACACACACACACACACATATATATATATATATATATATATATATATATATATATATATCGAGTTTATAGAATACAGCATAAACTCTACTATCATACTTTTGCTCCCCACATTTAACAAAGGACATCATGTTGTATGACAAAACACGCCTAACAATCCCTTACAGCAATGGCAGCCATGCATATGGAAGGCTGTTAACGGTCGACCGCAGAAAACCGGAAACCAAAGACTGACGCAAAAGACGTCCCTGTGCGCAGATTGGCGCGTGCAGGAAGCGGAAATAGAGACAGGGGTATGGTCGGACAGGCTGACTAGTGTTACAACGACATGAGGTGGAAAATCGCAGATTGTCAGACAACCCATATCGCGGCAGCAGAATAGTACAGGTTCACTGAGGTACAACAATATGATACGGATTTATCCGTATGAATGCGTTCATATTTATTATGAGTATGGATATGTGTGTATGTTGTTACTATTATCATTATGTGCATTTACGCCTAATCTTGAAAATAAGCCCTAAACGCTTACAAATAGAGCACATATGTAAATATCAAAAAAGAAGAAATTGACCACAAGATACCAAACATTATCAAACATTATTCATCCCCCCCCACACACACACACACAATACACACAAGCACATGCGCACGCACGCACACACACACACACACACACACACACACACACATAGCACACAATCGTAAATAGTACACAATCAAAAAAACATGTGTATGTGTACATGTGTATATATCTCTCTATCAATCTGTCTGTCGACTTGTTAATTTATTTGCTTATTTATTTCACCGCTACTCCTTTGGTGTTTTTACTTTAGAGGAAACCTTGCATAAATGGCGTTACTATGATGTATTGTGTCAAAGTGATTGTGAAATATATCAAATTGGAAAGAAAAAAAACCTTCTCTGCAAGGAAAAAAAAAATGATATGGAAAATAGCAGATTGTCAGAAAACCAATATCGCAGCACGCTGACTAAGTACAATAACATGATATGGGAAATAGCAGATTGTCAGACAACCAATATCACGGTTGTACAATAATACTGGCTGGTTGAAGTATACAATGTGGTGTGGAAAATCGCAGATTGTCAAACAACCAATATCACGGCTGTACAATAATACTGGCTGGTTGAAGTATACAATGTGGTGTGGAAAATCGCAGATTGACAGACAACCAATATCACGGCTGTACAAAAGTACAGGAAAAATCACCACCCTTACCACGTGGACTATTTTCAGACACACAGTTCAAGCATTTCACCTTTCCAGTGCCTATCAGTGTCTGGAAGCAAAGGCTGGAATGCTGATTTTGAAACGCAAACTTTTTACTGGTTATCCCTGCAGGCATGGATTCTGAAGATAATTTGAAAGACATCCGATTAACATGGTTGAGATAATGGGCGTCTTGTAAATGAGTCCCGTTAGCTACCAATTGAGAATTCTTTGTATTTGTTCAAATGAGTCCCGTTAGCTACCAATTGAGAATTCTTTGTGTTTGTTCAAATGAGTCCCGTTAGCTACCAATTGAGAATTCTTTGTGCTTGTTCAAATGAGTCCCGTTAGCTACCAATTGAGAATTCTTTGTGTTTGTTCAAATGAGTCCCGTTAGCTACCAATTGAGAATTCTTTGTGTTTGTTCAAATGAGTCCCGTTAGCTACCAATTGAGAATTCTTTGTGTTTGTTCAAATGAGTCCTGTTTACCACCATTCGAGAATCGAAACCGTTGCACGTAGCAAAGTAAGGAATCACGTTGTATCCTGCTTCGTCCGTACAATTAACCCCTGATACTGCGGTTGATAATTGTGCTTCCACCTCATGCTCTTCCCATTCAACAACCATCTACCTGACGATCTAGTCATCAGCCCCAATCCATATTTAAAATGCAGCTTCTGTTCAAACGTGTGTGTGTGTTTGTGTTTGTTTGTGTGTGTGTGTGTGTGTGTGTGTGCGTGCGTGCATGTGTGTGTGTGTGTGTGTGTGTGTGTGTGCGTGTGTGTGCTTATGTGAATATGCACAGGTTTTTATACTGATATGCATTTGTATGTATCCTAATTTCTACTGTATGTGTATTTGTGTATGATTTTCGATCTATGTTCGTATCTTGTTATGTACTATCCCCTTCAATATTCCTTGTGACCCCGGTACACTTGGTAATAAAAACATATTCTATTCTATTCTATTCTCTACGACATTCTCCACGTCCACCATTCTGCGAAGTCCTCATTTGCTCTGCCGTTACGAGTTATTCCGCCTCCCCCATCAAACCTTTCTGTTCTATTTCCTGTTCCTATTTCCGTTTCCTACCCGTGCAAGTCAGCGCCTGGGGCGTCGAATCAATCTTCAGTTCCGGTATTTTCTGTCTTTGGTTCGGGTGTCTGACTGGTCTCTCAGACACGTGTGGGAGTTTTCCATGGACTGATGTTGCTGCCTCTCGCGTCTCTCTGTCTGTCTGTCTGTCGTTGTCACTGTCTCTGTGATTGTTTATCTACGTTTCTCTCACTCTCTCTCTCTCTCTCTCTCTCTCTCTCTCTCTCTCTGTGTGTGTGTGTGTGTGTGTGTGTGTGTGTGTGTGTGTGTGTGTGTGTGTGTGTGTGTGTCGTGTGTATTTGTTTCTTTCATTATGTTCATTCTTATTCCTATGTATTCTGCTAACACCAAGTTTGTGCCTGGGTGTGTGTGTGTGTGTGTGTGTGTGTGTGTGTGTGTGTGTGTGTGTGTGTGTGTGTGTGTGTGTGTGTGTGTGTGTGTGTGTGTGTGTGTGTGTGTGTGTGTGTGTGTGTGTGTGTGTGTGTGTGTGTGTGTGTGTGTGTGAAAACATTCATTTATTTGATTATTTATTTTTTCACCTCTCATGTATTCATATTAACACCATACCTTCATTTTCATCTAGTATAGTGTAGTGTAGAACCTATCCAGGGCGGTGATTGGATATTAAAAAAAAGTACACCAGTGCTTATCTGTTATTCTTGAAATAAAGAATTTTGTTTTGACTTGTCTCTGTCTCTGTCTGTCTGTCTATCTGTCTGTCTGTCTGTCTATCTCTCTCTCCCTTCTCTCTCTCTCTCTCTCTCTCTCTCTCTCTCTCTCTCTCTCTGTCCATCTGTCAGTCAGACTGTCTCTATCCATTTGTGTTTGTGTAGTTGTGTGTGTGTGTGTGTGTGTGTGTGTGTGTGTGTGTGTGTGTGTGTAAAAGAGAAAGAGCGACAGTGTGTGTGTGTGTGTGTTTGTGCGTGTGTGTGTGGTGCGTGCGTGCGTGCGTGTGTGTGTGTGTGTGTGTGAGAGAGAGAGAGAGAGAGCTTGTACATCAATGTCTGCTATAGCTTCCCTGTGGGACGTAGTACCGAATTGCTTCATTTTCTCCACAAAAGACTGAGAGAGAGAGCTGGGGAGTACAGAGACATACAGACAGACAGACAGACAGACAGATAGACAGACGAAATAAACAACGACTGAGTAAATAAATGAACTAAAGATAACATTTAATAGGTTGGTGAATAACAACCAGAAACCTGGCTAATCAAATAAATAACGACTAAGTAAATAAACGAAATAACGATAACATTCAATAGGTTGGTGAATAACAACCAGAAACCTCACTAATCAAATAAACAACGACTAAGTAAATAAACGAAATAACGAAAAAATTTTAATAGGTTGGTGAATAACAACCAGAAACCTTACTAATCAACCAATCAGTTAACTAAACAACTAAACAAATAAATCAGTACGTAAATAAATGAATAAATGCATAACTAAATAAACAGATAAATAAGTAACTGAATGAAGAAATAAATAAACGAATAAATGAATGATTGAATAAATGAATGAATGAGGAACTAAATACACACACGAATAAACGACACAATACACAACTACGTCACATGATCTCATGCTCTTGTAGTGTTCA
>NC_134897.1:21947364-21949864 GCF_041734735.1 Babylonia areolata | reverse complement strand
AGCACAATTCTTATATTTTGATAGTGTGTCGAGTTTCATCTCTCTTTATGTGCTGTAACACCATCAGGGTGATGATGATGTCTTTATTATCTAGTTTTATGTAGAGTATATCCTATTTTGGGCGGAAACTGGATTTTTTTAAAAGGACACCAGTGTTTATCTACCATGACCCCCCCCCCCCTCGCCCCCCGGCCAACAACAACAGAATTATGTCTGTGCTATCTTCCTCCCTAATCTCCCCTCTCCCTCTCGCTCTCCCTCTATTGCCTGTTGGATATTCTCCCATTGAAATGAAAATGCAACAAAACAGTTTGATGTTCGAAGATTTGTCTGGTTGGGCTCCACCCTCAAGCACAAAAACATTTCAAACGAGCGATAATCGCCACGCCCGTAGAATTATGTTATTATTACCCCGTCAGGATCGTTTCAGATCTAGTGTTTCACACTTGAGTGTGTGTGTGTGTGTGTGTGTGTGTGTGTGTGTGTGTGTGTGTGTGTGTGTGTGTGTGTGTGTGTGTGTGTGTGTGTGTGTGTGTGTGTGTGTGCGTGTGTGTGTGTGTGTGTGTGTGTGTGTGTGTGTGTTTGAATAAATATTTCAGCCATTCTCGACGTCCAAACCAGTCTTAATGTGTTAAAAACATGTAGCACCCAGAACTCATGAAGGATTTTGCAAAAACAATGGATTAAACATTCCGAATCTCTCTCTCTCTCTCTCTCTCTCTCTCTCTCTCTCTCTCTCTGATAAGCCCATGCAGCGAGATGCCAGCCGCTGATAGTGTCATGCTGAAGAAGCAGAATCACCCCGCTGGGAAAATCATTCACCGCCAAGTCTGTTCAGGACGTAATCATCCGTTCTGAAGCTGCACGACAGTGTTGATGTATCGATGGTCTGTGTATGAATCTTTCATCATACTTGTCTGTGGCCTTGTCTGTTCCTTCTCTCTGTCCGTCTGTCTGTCTGTTTCTCTCTCTTGCACACACATACTCCAGCACACATGCACGCTTACCCACCCATCCACTCACACGCACAGAGAGAGAGAGAGAGAGAGAGAGAGAGAGAGAGAGAGAAAACACAGTAAACACACACACACACACACACACACACACACACACACGCACGCACGCACGTACGCACGCACACTCACACACACACAGATAAATCGATCGATCGGTAGATAGTAATAATAAAAAAGAACACGCAAATTCACACACACACACACACACACACACACACACACACATGCATACACACGCACGCACACATACAGACACTGACAAACAGACACACACACACACACACACACACACACACACATATATATATATATATATATGTGTGTGTGTGTGTGTGTGTGTGTGTGTGTGTGTGTGTGTGTGTGTAGTCTCGCGCACATTGCACCTACGCACACTTATACCCATATAGGAATATCGCTCAAGGCATAAAGTTGATGAAGGTGATGGCGGGAAGGGGTGCTTTATTTTGGCGCTCATCTCTGTGTCTGTCTGTCTGTCTGTCTGTCTCTGTTTGTATGTCTGTTTCTCTTCCCCTCACTCTGTAACATTTCCTCATCTGCTTTGTTAATATTTGTGTTATTTTATACTAACACCTTTGGACCATTGAACACACACACACACACACACACACACACACACACACACACACATACACACACACTCACACACACATAGACACACACACACACACACACACACACACACACACACACACACACACACACACACACACACACACACACACACACACACACACACACACACACACACACACACACACACACAATGAATATATATTATAAAATTAGGTCGTAAATGAAATAGAATACAATAGAATTTGATTAAATCAAAGAAAAAAAAACCGGAACCGGAACTCAAACCTGATGAGAAGCCCTTGGGCGGAGTCTGGCGATGACAGGAAGCGGAAATAGAGACATCACTTTGATGGGACATGCGGAATAACCCACGAAGACATAAACAAAATATCCTTTTAATTTAAAAAAAACAACAACAACTAAACAAAACAAAGAAAAACAAAGAAAAAATGCGAACAAAGAACACGATGCGGCTCTTTGGAATCATTCTAGAGAAGACGCCGCTTCTCTTGTTAAATCATCCTGGAAATGGCCCCTTTGTGGTCGCCTGGGCTAAAAGTAACATGATTTGATTTGATTCTCTCGTGAAATAACGTCCTCTCCAGGTCTGCATTTCTCACAAACCGTTGGAGATTTAGTGGATGCAGATTTTCTGCTAGCTTTAAAACATATATCAATTTTTTTTTTTTCTTTCTTTCTTTTTTTATCCATTCAGTTCAACAGTAAATTATGCATTTGCATACAGAGGTGAAAATAAATGACAAAAAGTAGAAATAAAAGCAGAGGGGAACATAATATGGCTGACAGGATTGTATGTTTCTTTTATGAATCACAATAATGCAAATAAATCGTCCAAAATGTTTATCACGTGTATGAGCAATCATCTGTCC
>NC_134897.1:21922364-21939864 GCF_041734735.1 Babylonia areolata | reverse complement strand
ACCACACACACACACACACACACACACACACACACACACACACACACACACACAAACTAGCGCGTTATGCTATGCTGCTATTAGGTATCTGCGTAGCATATGTGGTGTAGCGCATATGGATTTGTCCGAAAGCAGAGACGACTCACACACACACACACACACACACACACACACACACACACACACACACACGTAAATATTTTGATAGATAGATAGATATATACATATAGATAGATAGATAGATATGAGTATATATATAGAGAGAGAGATATATATAGCTATATAGATAAATGTATATACATATATATATATATATACACACATACATATATATATAGATAGATAGATAGATAGATAGATGTTCATGTATGAGCATATATAGAGACAGATAGATATATAGATAATGTATATATATATATATATATATATATATACATATATACACAGACACACGCAGACACAGACAGACACACAAACACACAAACACACCCGCGCGCGCGCGCCCGATTCCAGAGAACAACAACAACAATAAGAACAACAAAAAGCCAAACACAAACGATAATCAGAAGCAGCCATGTCCCCATGCAATCTGTGCATCAAGCACAAAGTTAAAAAACGAAATGACCAGGGTGCAGCTAACGAATGTCGAAGCGACACAAACCATTGCAAACTCCTTCCATCACTCTGCTCCCTGGAGACAAAGCAGACATTAGGAGCGCCGATAGTCAAATCCCTCAGCACTAGGGATTGGAGAAAAGAATCAGTTTGTATGCTAGCCCCCCAGCCCCCTTCTCTCCCCCCTCCCCCACTCACCCCCTGCTCCCCCATATTTCCCCTCCCCTCACTCTCCCCCCCCCACTCCCCCGCTCTCCCCCTCTCACGGGATATATATATATATTCCAAGGGGATTTTCTAGTGGGAATTGCAGCACGAATCTGGGTGATGTTTTTGCAAACAAGAGGCTTTACTTCTTTGAACTGTTCTGTGTTGTGTAGTACAGTGCTGTTGTGGTGTTGTTGATGGTGGTGGTGATGGCGTTGTGTGTGTGTGTGTGTGTGTGTGCGTGTGTGCGTGTGTGTGTGTGCACGCGCACGCATGCGTGCATGCATATTTGCATGTGTGTGTGTGATAGTATGGCTGTGTGTCAGTATATCTGTGTGGGGGAAGGCAGGAGGGGTGGGGTGGGGTGGGGTGGGAGTGAGTGTCTGTGTATATGAGAAAGAGAGAGAGAGAGATAGAGTCAGACGGAAACAGACAGTGACAGAGATAGATACATGGCTACATTGATGTTGTATGCAAATGAGTGATTTTCCATATAGGTGTAACAGTGCAGCAACCTGGGTATTACAATGCACAATACACATTGAATTATCCACATACAACAGTGTCCGTTTAAGTTCAAATGAGGTGTGCAAGCATATGGATTCATCTATATATGCTGCACAACATCTGGTAAAAAAACAACAAAAAAACAACAACAAACAAACAAACAAACAAACGAAGCAATGAGAAATCTTGGCGCCTGAATACTCGAAAGAACCAGTGAATCATTTTGTTGTCAAATGCATGTCTGAAATATGAATCCACTTATTCCAATGACAGCAATTACGGTCAGAGATAAAAACAAACAAACAAGTGAGACAGAGAGTCGCTGATTCATTGAAAAGAGAATCTGACAAACAGCGAAAGACGGATACTAAGAGAGGCCAGGAATGCTGCCATACAAAGATCAGGAATGAGACATACTGACAGACAAACAGACAGTCAGACGGATACAAACAACAACAACAACAACAAACATATACATATAAATGATTTCGCCCCCCACAAAGACTCTCAATCAAGCACAAAGCTCAAGAAAAGACCAGGAAGCGACAGACACAAAGAGACACAGAAACACGCAGTAACCCCAACAAGCAATCAGTGAATCCAACACTCACACCAAAGGGCCAGGGGGCAAACGAACAGTGTAAGCGACACACACCTTTGGAAGCTCGTTCCATCACCCCTGTCCCCAGAGACAGGAGAGACGTCAGCACCTCTGACAGGTAAATCCCTCACCTGTATGGATGGGGGCAGAAAGCAAGCTGCCTGCCTGGGTGCACTCAGGTTGCAAGCGTTTCCAGGATTCATGGGCATCAGCACCAAATGGATCGTCTTTAAACAATTCATTTGCTAATGGGTAATTTTAGCCCAGAGCAATGTTCCCATTTCCTTGGTTCACTACATACCAATTATGCGATCAGTTTTCCATGTGTGGTCTCATCTGCAAGAGACTACTCTCTCTCTGCCTCTGTCTATATCTCCCCCTTTCTCTCTTTCCCATATCTCTCCCGCCCTCTCTCTCTCTCTCTCTCTCTCTGTGTCTCTGAATCTCTCCTCTTATTGCAGTGTCACATCCACAAGAGACTGTATACACGTTTGAACTGTCTGTGTGCATCTCCCCTCTGTCTCTGTCTCTCACTTTCGCTCTGTCTCTGTGTCTGTCTATATCTCTCTCTCTTTCCCATATCTTTCTTCCCCTGTGTGTGTGTGTGTGTGTGTGCGTGCGTGTATGTGTGTGTGTGTTTCTGTCTCTGGTTCTCTTTTTCTCTTTGTCTCCACCTGCCTGTCCTCACTCTGGATGTTGTTTCCATCCTTTGTCTCTGTCTCTGGGAGAATGACAAAATGGTATTTTTCTGTTGACGGTGTCACACACACACACACACACGACCAAATATGCCCCCTCACCACACACACACCATCCCATCCCCCGCACACAATCTCTCAATCAAGAACAAAGCTCCAAAAAGGCCAGAGACCAACAGACACAAAGAGACACAGAAACACGCAGTAACCCCAACAAGCAATCAGTGAATCCAACACTCACACCAAAGGGCCAGGGGGCAAACGAACAGTGTAAGCGACACACATCATTGGAAGCTCGTTCCATCACCCCTGTCCCCAGAGACAGGAGAGACGTCAGCACCTCTGACAGGTAAATCCCTCACCTCTATGGATGGGGGGGATAAACACTTTTTCTGTTTGTTTGCAAAGGGCCCTTGTGGTCTGGAAGTATTTTCATGGGAGCATCATTTTTTTCATAGGTTCAATGCGTCCATGTCTGAGTGATACCACACACACACACACACACACACACACAGAAAGAGAGAGAGAGAGAGAGTCACACCCACAAAAAGGTCATATATATATATATATATATATATATATATATATATATATATATATATATATGTCAAGGCTTATGTGTTGTTTGTCTCACTCACTTGGTCATTCATTCATTTTCTCTGTGTGTGTGTGTGTGTGTGTGTGTGTGTGTGTGTGTGTGTGTGTGTGTGTGTATCTGTCCAGTGTAACAGTCTCTCATTACTCTCTCCATCTCTCAATGCCCCTCCTTTGCTCTCCTTATAACTCTTTCTCTAACTCCCTCTCTCTCTCCCTCTATCTCCCTCTCTCTCCCTGGCTCCCTATTTCTCCTTATCTCTTTCTCTCTCTGTATCTCACCTCATACCTCTCTCTGTCCTTCTCTGTCCCTGTCTTTGTCTTTCTCTGTGTCTATCTGTGTCTGTCTCTGTCTGTCTGTCTGTCTCTCTGTCTCCCTTTTATACACTATTCTAAACAGTATATTAACACATGATTTGATGATTATCATGGCCTTTTTCCCTTTTTTATTGCTTTCATTTGTCAATTTATTCAATCACTTTTTTCCTTTTCTTTTTTCATCTCTTTTTCTTTTCAGTTTTCCCATTCGAGGGCTGGATGGGCAAGAAAAAAGCACTGTATACTTATTTAATCTCCCCTGCCTCAGATATAAAATTCATTGATTGATTCTTTCATTCATTCATTCTGTCTGTCTGTCTGTCTATCTCTCTCTCTGTCTCCATGTTTCATTACTCCAGTCCGCACAATCGAAGATTCGTGCCTAAGATTCCCACTGGTGTGAACCAGTTATTTTCTGACGAGTCCGACATTTCCCCCGCCAGTAATTGTTCACCCCCAAGATCGAATGATTACCGGAATCTATTCCTGTGAGACTTGCTGGGATTTTCTTCATTCCATTAGTGGACATGATATCCCTTATCGGTACTCCGTTCAGTCCATCTCATTTTCTGCACCTGTCTCTGTCTTTCTCTCTGTCTCTCTGTCTCTGTCCCCCCACCCCACCCCTCTCTCTATCTCCCTCTCTCTCTCTCCCTCAAACATAATGTGCCCACCTATCCATGTCCCTATTACCTGTCTCCCTATTTGCTCACTTTTCGATTTCTTACTATTGAGTATACCTATATTCATATGTGTACACGACTGTGTGTCTCTTAAAACAACGGCAGATATGTAAGTCAGCCAATCGGCTTAATATCTCCACCATTGGAAACGGTTCATTCATTCGTTCTTTCAGTCATTTATTCATTCCCTCCTCGCCTCCCCATCCAATTTCCTTCCACTGGCCTTTGTTCACTAAATTTTGTTGGTAGTGCAAACGCACCACAAAGCTATCAACCAGTCAGTGGAAACGCATCACAAAGCATGAAACAATCAGTCAGCTTTAGTCACTGTAGTAATGTTCTCTTTGGAAAATAAAACGTGTGGGGGTGTGGGAGGGGAGGGAGGGCGTGGGGCGACGGGGAGGGGCGGGGTGGGGGTGGGGTGTTTATGTCCACATACAAAAGAAAACCACCCATCCAGAACAATTCATGGCTATTGGACCTCGCCACCTGCTTTTGTATTTGAATCCCACGTCGTGCTCATATATTGCACCCAGTACGGGTTATAAACCCGCATCAAAGGGTAGTTGTTTTGGGTGGGGTTTTTTGGTGTGTTTTTTTTTATTCCCCATTCTACTCCAGCAGCTTGTTGATCCGTCGAGCATTGTACCTGATACAGTGCTGACCATAGAGAAATAACTCACCCACCCACCCCCGAACCTCCCATCTTCATTCTTCCCCCGGACAAAAACTTCCTGGGATGTTTTAAAACGTTGATTGCTGCTGACGAGTAAAACGCGTCAACAAAGGCTGTCACCTTACTGTGTTAAAAAAAAAAAAAGACGATGCTATGATTTCTTGTTGGAACTGTATTGTTTACTTTTCTTCAGCAAAACTATTTATACAACATACAGTGCTTTAAAGTAGTAATTGTGCTTCATATTTATGCCCTTATGATCTGAGTACACCGAACGTATTCCAAGGAATACTACTTTTAGAACAAATAAACTTTTGTATGTGTTTAGTGTTTCTTCTCGCATTTGAAACTGATCAAACAAAATTAGAATAAGAGTAACTAACATATAAGATGATACAACGAATTTAACTCTTAATAAAAATTAGTAGCTTACAGGCTCTACGAAATTCAACAACAATAAATGAATATTATTACAGATGCCATGTTACGCTTTTCAGAGGGGGTAATGGGGAGAGATGGCACCGGAACTGTGCTATGATCTGTTTGTGTAAAAACTGGAAACAGAAAGTGAAGTCAGGGCCTTTTGTGGACACAGGGATTTGTGGTGGTGGGGGCGTGGGGGGGGGGGGACTGATGTCACTGATTTTCCAACAGGATTGATACGGCTTGCGTTCGTCTCTTTCTCTCCCTCCCCCGCTATACCTCTCTCTCTCTCTCTCTCTCTCTCTCTCTCTCTCTCTCATTCTTATATTGTGTAGTGTAGACTCTCTTCAGGGCGGGGTCTGGATGTAAACAAAGCACATCACTGCTTATCTATTATCCTCGAGAATAGAGAATTTTGTCTTGCCTTGTCTTATCGTGTCTTCTCTCTCTCTCTCTCTCTCTCTCTCTCTCTCTCTCTCTCTCTCTCTCTCTTTCTTATATTGTGTAGTGTAGACTCTCTTCAGGGCGGGGTCTGGATGTAAACAAAGCACATCACTGCTTATCTATTATCCTCGAGAATAGAGAATTTTGTCTTGCCTTGTCTTATCGTGTCTTCTCTCTCTCTCTCTCTCTCTCTCTCTCCTTCCAGCTTATCCATTCTACCCTCAATAAAACATTTGTCATGCAATGTTTTGTATGATTTTCATGATGTTTCCATAACTGTAGTCTTTGATTCATCATTTTATGTATCTATTATTATCTATTTGGTTTGTTCTATGTCATTTATCTATTCACGCTTATTTCATTTATTATATTGTGTGTGTGTGTGCATGCGTGTGTGAGGGCATGGTGTAAAGAAGCTTCCAGCTTATCCATTCTACCCTCAATAAAACATTTGTCATTGTCTCTGTCTCTGTCTCTCTCTCTCTCTCTCAAATCTCTGAACTGATGACAAACCATTCACTAGAGGCCATGACCTGTAATGAATATATCATCCGTCTCTCTCTCTCTCTCTCTCTCTCTAATCTTTGAACTGTTCACATAGCCATTCATTAGAGGCCATGGCCTGTGATGAATAAATCACCCCCCTCTCTCTCTCTTAACCACACTTTCGTTCACAATCCCCGAGTGTGTAAAAGGTAACCAACCAATCAGTCAGTTTCATTCATTCAAGTTGGCGTCCACACGACAAAGGGATTTTCATACTGCACTGGGAGTGGTTTGTCTGGGGAAGGGGTGTGTGTCCACCTTCAACCCGCAGCCAGACAAGAAACGCTTTCGGTCGCATTGAGCTCGCTGTCTGTTTCTGTACTGCGGATCCCCCATTGTCCTTGCAAAAGTGCAACCATCTTCCAGTTAAAAACCTCCACAAAGATTACTACGACACCGCCCAATACTGTTGATTGTTCTTTCAACTTTTTCTCTCTTTTTTTCTATGCCATGGCGGAGGCTGAGCTCCACCCAACAGTGTTTGCGACCGTGTTTTTGTTTTGTTGTGTGTGTGTGTGTGTGTGTGTGTGTGTGTGTGTGTGTGCGTCTGTCTATATCCTCATCCCCAACCTTTTCCCCATAGCGCTTTGCCGACGAACCGTTTACGAACAAATGTGGAGGAAGGTGACTGGATTTCAGATTCTGCAAACACCAGCCACGTCAGTCGAAAGTCACAACTTCAGTTTCAGTTTCAGTTTCTGAATACGTTGCACCACAACTGCCGCAGATGCCTGACAAAAAGGTCGGGAAGGAGTGCAACATCTCGCTGCAGTGGGATCTTTTACGTGCTGAATGCAAGACTACACGCAAGGTCTCGGTTACCGTCTCATTCAAAGGATTACTCACTACATGATGACAACTCAAGATCTAGTAGAAAGAGAATGCGTTGAATAAATAGACAGATGAATAAAAAGGATAAATACATAAATGAATAACCGAATAAATAAATAAAGGAGTATGGCTGCCTACAAGACGCGTTAGATAAACAAATTGGTCCCACACGTAAAATGTTACATGTCTGTATGAGTACATGTGTGCGTGATTGAAACCTCATTGGATAACACACGGGAAAAAAAAAACACGAATGGTGAGCCACTAGTGGCAGCTGTCAGTCGGCTCTACCCAGGTAGGCAGCATGTTGTGTGAATGATTCCGTGCTTGTAAAGCGCGTAGAACTTGGTCTCAGACCGAGGATAGATGCTATAGAAGTATCCATATCATCATCATCATCAAATAAATAAATGAATAGATGAAAGAGAATAATATAAAATTTTAAAAAATAATAAATAAATTAGTAAATAAAAGCTTGGCTTGTGCATGATACTTTTCGAACCAAGGACCCAGGATCTCAACACGCTCCAGCTTAAAATGCCACACAGTCCATCGATGAATTTTCCATTGCTTTATAAATTTCTTTTTTTCTTTTCCTTTTTTTAAATAGTTATCAAAAAACTTCTTTTCTTCACACGTCGAAGACGTGTGTGTGTGTGTGTGTGTGTGTGTGTGTGTGTGGAAGGGGGAGGGGGGGGTGGAGGGGGGGGTGTATGAATGAATGTACGTGTATGTGTGCGTGCATGCGCGCACGCACGTGTGAATGTGTGTGTGTGTGTGTGTGTGTGTGAGAGAGAGAGAGAGAGAGAGAGAGAGAGAGAGAGAGGGAAATAAGAGAGAGTGCATTTGTTATTCAGCAAAAAAAAATAATAATAAAAAAAAACACCCCAACATTTACTTAAATCGAAATTCGCACGAGTTTAATCGTATCACGCGAAACAGACATTTGTAAAGCTTCCAAAGTGTCCAGAATTAGACGTGTGTGCATGCCGGCTTTCCGTTGAATGGACTGCCCACGCTGTTCAACCTTTGAAGATATCTCATGTCTGCCCAGAAATAGAAGACACGGTAGAAGCAGCAGAGGAAAGAACAAGTAGAGCATGAGGAGGAGATGGAGGTACGGTTAAGAAAACGAAAATAACAAAACAATATAACTTTATATATATATATATATATATATATATATATATATATATATACATAAAAGGGAACGAAGAAGAAGAGGAGGAGGAGGTGGTAGGGTATCATATAATTTGTTCGTTTCCCCGTCAGAGTGCAAGAATGAGAAAGAGGAAAAGAAAGAAAGAAAAAAGCGGGAAAGGTGGGGCGGGGTGTGCGAGAGGGGGGGGGGGGCGAAAATGACGAAAAAGAAAAAGACATAGAAGAAGAAGAAGAAGAAAAAGATGATGATGATGAAGACGTAGAAGAATAAGATGAAGAAGATGATGATAAAGAAGAAGACGAAGAAGAAGAAGCAGAAGAAGAAGAAGAAAAAGTAGTAGTAGAAGAAGAAGAACAAGACGAAGAAGAAGACGAAGAACAAGAACAAGAAGAGCAACAACAACACAAGAAGAGGGTCTAATGAGGAGGAGGAGAAGAAGAAACAAGAACAGGAAGAACAAGGAGAAGGGAGGAGGAGAAGAAAAAGAAAAAAAAAGTGAAGAAGAAGAAGACGACGAAGAAGAAGAAGCAACACGAACAAGACCGGAATAGAGGAAGGAAGCGGTTTAGGGGGAAGAAGAAGAAAACATTTTTTTTTTAAATCACAGAAAAGAAATATAATCTTCTTGAATCTTTTGTTGGAATTCAAAAGTTTCGAAACTATCAAGCATTTGTAAAATAATCCCTCTCCTCCTGTCTCTCAATGCCTCTGTCTCTGTCTCTTTGTCTTTGTCTCTCCGTTGCTCTATTTCTGTCTGCGTTCCTGAGCTGACTTCTCTGTTACTCTGTCCCTCCCTCTACCTCTCTCTCTCTCTGTCTGAGTGTCAACAAAGAAATTCAATAGAAAATGGAAATAAAAGTAGTGTGCTTTTTTTTCTATTAATCTGATAACATCACTGGTCAGATGTATGGCCATTGCTTTGGAGCGTCGGAGAAAGCAATTTAAGTTACTGTTTCATTGTTCACAACCAAACTGTTTTCATGAAGAAAAACAAAAGTGTTATTTGTTCACAGCTAAGAATTGCTGTTTCTATTCCTCGTTATATATATATTATATATATATATATATATATATATATATGTATATATATATGTATGTATGTATGTATTGTAACGAGGTTTTTGGATTTTTTTTCTCGTCATTATTTCTGCCTGTTAATATGTACAGTGTCCCCACTGTACTAAAAGGATTGCATTGTCAGTGGCGATAAAAACAATATGTTCATGGTATGTGTATACCTCTCTCTGTCTCTCTCTCGAACCACTCTCCACACACACTTACATTCACACACACACACATATATGCACACACATAGAAAGATAGAAAGAAAGATAGATAGATAGATATCTCCCCTCTATGCCTGTACAAGCTTCCGAGTGTAAGGGGGTTAAGGGATAGGGGGCGAGTCAAGCCAAGACTGTCTTCATAATTGATTCATGTCGAGACAAACCTCCTGACCTGTGTGCTCGTGTCAATACGAAGATTTCCGGCTGTTCCCCCCATCCCCTCACCCCAACACCCATCCCCCATGCCCCCTCATCTCACTTCAACCACCACTCCCCTAACTCCCTTCCCAATCCCACAGTTTCTATTGTGAGTCGTGCTCAGTCAATGACACTGTAATCATTGAACAATCGGTCCACACAATCGCCAAACAGCTCTCTCGCCTTGTCACAAACATCTGACGCCTCTGGTCTTCTCACCCCATCCCCCCTGCTAACAAAGAGCTCTCTCAGAGCGAACCAGTTTCAATCCAGCCACAAGGGGCCTTGTTCAGGTGGGTGGCCAATGAATTGTTGTCACCGTCTGTCCGCATCACATTCCCGGAACGTCTGATAAGCGGGAGGATGAGTGAGAGGGAGAGGGGGTGGATTCTGGGGGGAGTGGGGGGGTGGGGGGGTGTCGTCCCGATTCCGTTTCACCTATTCCCGATTCGCCTATCGCTACTGAAGTGATTATCTCGATTCGCTTGTTCCCACTTCGCCTAAACACTGTTGCTCTCTCTCTGTGTGAGTGCATGTGCGCGTGTGTCTAACCCCCCTCCCCCGCCCCGCCCCCGCCCCCCCCCCACCCCCAGCTTTCCCTCCCCCTACTTCTTCTTCTTCTTCTTCTTGTGTGTGTTTCTATGGATGATTTTAAAAGCAAAATGTGTCCGCCTATCTTTGCTTTGGACACTGACAAAGCTCCTTCCTATAATGAACAGTATCGTATTCACTCGGAAAATCACTTCGTAGATCCGTAGAGAATTGCTATTGTTATATCTGTGCACAAACATTAGTGTGCGTGACTGCTTATGTTCATGTTTGATTGATTGAGACAGAGAGAGAGAGAGAGAGGGAGAGAGAGCGAGGAATACGAATACAAAAGTTTTGTTGAGTAGATAGTTGACCCATATCAACAGAGGTTGAGTTGATACAGCCACTAACAATCGGTTCCAGATAAGCCAATTGTTTCGGCAAAGAAAGAATGATAATAATAATAATAGATAATAATAATCAGAATCATCATTAGCATCATCATCATCACCATCATCATAATCAAAATTGTGAAAATAAGAATTTGACATATAGCATACTGTATTAACACACTAGTTTTGTTTTTTTGTTTTTTTGGTTTTTGGTTTTTGGTTTTTTTTTAGTTTATAAACTTTTAACACTTCGGTGAGAGAGACACACAGACAGACAGACAGACAGAGAGACAGAGACAGAGAGAGAAAGAAGGGAGAGAGATAGACGGAGAAAGAGAGGAGAGAGAGAGAGAGAGAGAGAGAGAGAGAGACTGAGTAGGTGAAACGGAACTGAGCGGATTGGCGAAACGGAACAGAGTCACACTGTCAAGAGACCCTTGAGGGCAGGCGGTGTGGCACAACCACAGACTTGGTAGTAGGACATGCACCACTCTGAGCGGTAGGAAGGTGGCAGAATGGTCAAGACGCTCACCTGCCAATACAAAGCGTCTGTGAGGGTCTGGGTTCGAATCCCGCTTTCGCTCTTTCTTTCTTGACAGGGGGAAAAAAAAAATCAAACTGAGCGTCTAGTCATTCGGATGAAATGATAAACCGAGGTCACGTTTGCAGCATGCATATGACGCACTTCAAAAAAGACAAAAAACAAAAAAACCATGGCAACGAGAGTGTCATTCTCTGGCAAAACACTATAGTACACCCATTATATAGGCGTGCAGTTCACTTATTCAATTACTTTCCTATCTATTGACTTCTGTATCTTATTTTACTTCATTTCCTTAGTATTTTTCCTCAAGGCCTGACTAAGCGCGTTGGGTTATGATGCTGATCAGACATCTGCCTAGCAGATGTGGTGTAGCGTGTATGGATTTGTCCGAACGCAGTGACGCCTCCTTGAGAATCCGAAACTGAAACTGAAACTGAGTGGCAGAAGGAGTTTAAAGGAGGATGGGTGGGAGGGAGGGGGAGGAATGGGGGGCCGGGGGGGGGGGGAGGCGAGAGTTGGAAAGTGTAGGAGTGCAGTGGGGGTGTGGGGGTGGGTGTCGGGGGGTGGGGGGGGGGGATAGAGAGGATACAAAAGTGGGGCTTCCCTTCGTCAGAAGATTGGCAGTATTTTGGGGTGAAACCAGAGATGGAACTGGGTGTGACATATATAGAATATAAGAATAAGCTGATTACATGCGCAGGCGCGGAAACGCACAGAAACAAGAACACACACACAAAAAGACACACATACACACACACACACACACACACACACACACACACACACACACACACATATATATATATATATATATATATATATAAATTATGTGTATATCTATATAATGTGTTTATATGTATGTATGTATACACACACACACACACACACACAAAAAGACACACATACACACACACACACACACGATGACGATTGGCGAAAGGAAGCATGCAATGATGAGCTATTTCCAGTGCAGTCCCTGTTACTGTCACTGGTCCTGAAACCTTGGTTTGGTCGTCGTTGGGGGACGCTGCAATGCTGAACGCGCCGCCGACTGTTTCCATGGTCGGGGGATAGTGCCGGAGGCTTATTTGGCCTGAGTTTCGTGTTCGTGCAAAAAACGTTAGTTATGAAAGCGAGCAAAAATTAGTACGTAGACGTAGAGATAACTATTGAACTAAAGGACAAATTTTCAAATGTGATAAAACAAATAATATTTCACAATGATAAATGTTATGATGTATTTCTTCACACTATCATCATTATTGCTTTTTATTTTAATAAGCAGGAAGGTTGCAGAATTATTAGAATGGTTAAGACGGCTCAGCTGCCAATATAGAGAGTCCGTGAGGGTGTGGGTTCGAATCCCGCTCTCGTCCTTTCTCCCACGTTTGACTGGAAAATCAAACTGAAGAGTCTATTCTTTCGGATGAGACGATAAACCGAGGTCCCGTGTGCAGCACGCACTTGGCGCGCTGGAAAAGAACCCATGGCAACAAAAAGTGTTGTCATCTGGCAAAATTATGTAAAAGGAAAGGTACACAAATACATAAGCATGCACTCAAGGCCTGACAAGCGTGTTGGCTTATGCTGCATGCTTTCGGGCATCTGCCTGGCAGATGTGGTGTAGGGTATATGGATTTGTCCGAACACTGTGACGCCTCCTTGAGAAAGTGAAACTGAAACTGAAACTATACTGCTGATATCGTTATCGTATGGATTATTATTAGCAACTGTTTGGCTTTAGTACTTTCGTGTTTGCATTCAAACTAACATGGTTTACGTTTTGAACGACAGGTGCAATAAATGAAAATAATTTTGTGTGTACGTCGCTCTGAGGTCACAATTATCGTCGCTAATTAGCATAATCATTAGCAGCAGCAGCAGCAGCAGTAGCAACAGTGCCACTATACACGTCGCTATCACCTTGATGATTGTCTGTCATTATCACCATCACCTTATTGAGTTGCGGCCTCTGCGAGATTGCCCCTCCTGAATCAATCAGATGACCACAGTCATCCCTCACACCTTCCTCCCCCCACCCCCCTCCCCAACCGATTTTTATCATTTTCATCATCACCATCATCATCACAATCATCATCACCATCATCACCGTCACAATCATTATTGCCATCATTACTATCACTATCGTCACCTTCGTCGTCGTCGTCGTCGTCATCATCATCATCATCATCATCATCACCACCACCATCATCATCATCATCATTGTAATCTTCGTCATTATCATCATCATCACTATCATTACCATTACAATCATTATCACCATCATCACCATCATCGTTGTCACCTTCGTCGTCGTCATCATCATCATAACCACCACCACCACCACCACCATCATCATTGTCATCTTCATCACCATCATCATCGTCATCTTTTTCTTCTTCACCATCATCACCATCGTCAACTTCATCATTATCAACTTTGCCATCACCATTCAGCAACATCATCATCTTCTTCTTCTTCACTATCGTCACCATAATCATCATCATCTTCACCATCACCACCACCATCATGATGATGATCATCTATCATCATCATTCTTATCATCATCGATATCACCCAGCCACACTCATCATCAAACCACCCTCCCCCCACACACACACCCCACCCCTGCAAAAAAACAAAAAATACACAAAAAAACTACCCCCACATACCTCATTAGAAACGCGTACGCCATAACGTAGACTCTGGGTGGTGATCAAAACCAAAAACAACAAAAACTAAGAAACTGCCGAACTGTTCTGCCTCCTCTTCTTCTTCTTCTTCTTTGGTGCCCTATGTGTTTTGCTGGTTCAGCTGGACAGGTGGCCGTGTTCTTCCTCTAACTTTGACCCTCCGCCGTCTTTCTATCGCTGTGGTCTGGCATTACCAATTTACTGCTGGACCTTGGCCCGCCCTCCGTGTTTTTTAAAGGCTTCGGTTTCGCGCATGCTCACACGCGCGCGAGCGAGGCGTTGGTTGTTTTGCTGGGCTGTCGCTAGAGCTAGCGGGGCCTGCGCATTGGGTGATCTATTTCTGTCATTTTGTGTCCATCCGTCACGGTTTCCCCACCCCCAACCCCCCATCCACCCTCCCTCTCTCTCTTTCTCTCTCTCTCTCTGTCTCTGTCTCTCTCTCTCCCTCTCTCTCTGTGCATGGGCAGCAGTGATGACGTTGGAAAAGGGGGGGTGTATACATGGGTGGATGGATGGAGTGGGTGGAAGGGGAGGGGAGGGGTAGAGGGTGTGAGGAAGGGTGGATGGACGGCGGGGGGTGGGGGAGGATCGAAGGTGATTGCGATTGCGGGGCGGGGGGGTGGGGGGTGGGGGGCGGAGCCGTGGGTTGGGGGGGGGGGGGTAAGGTTGGGAGAAGAGATGTTGGGGACAGAGAGAGAAATAGAAAAAAAAATTAGAGATGACTGGAGGTGGGGGCGGGGGGGGGGGGGGGTCGACAAAGATGGACATGAGAGAAATGAAATTAAACGATGTTTATTCTCCAAGAGGACCATCGGTCCATTGTGAAGGGACCTGAACAAGTAAGTTATAATCATTATACAAAGAAAACATTTCTCATCAAACAGTATAATTACTGACTAACCCAACAGCAGCTGCGCGTCTTTTTTCAAAGGCTTCATATAAAACTAAAATATAGTAATGAATTCCATATCATCCCTTTGTTGGATGATGAAAACAAAGGGAGAGAGAGGGAGGGAGAGAGAGGGAGGAAGAGAGAAAAAGATAGACGGACAGACAGACAGACAGTCAGAGACAGAGAACTCTGAACTCAAACCCGAATGCCTTCAATGACTTAGGCCAACAGTCCTCGACAGTTGTAAGATGAATACATTTGAGAAACATGGTTCCCCAGATCAGAAATAAAGTACAACAAAAAAAACACATACATACAGAAGAGAGACAGACAGAAAGACAGACAGAGACAGAGAGAGACACAGAGAGAGAGAGAGAGAGAGAGAGTGACGGAGAGACAGATAGATGGATGGGCAGACAGAAATAGACATATATAGAGAGAAAAAGAGGAGGCTATATCGTATCAAGAGAACGTTTGATCAAGGTTTGATCTTAGATGGTACATGCCTGAGAGAGAGAGGGGAGAGAGAAAGTGAGAGATATAGAGAGAGGGGGGAGAGAGAGAACGAACGAGAGAGAGAGGGGGAGAGAGAGAGTGGGGGCAGAGAGAGAGACAGGGGAGAGAGGGCGGAGAGAGAGAGGGGAGAGAGAGAGGGAGAGATAGAGAGAACGAACGAGAGAGAGAGAGAAAGAGAGAGAGAGAGAGCGAATGAACGAAATTTTATTTTTCCAGGGTATTGACATAAGCACAATGGCAAGAATGCTTTTTTCCACCCAGCCCTGGGGTACAAAATTAAATGAATAAAAAAAAAAGAAAAAGAAAGAACAAGAAACGCACAAGAATAAATAGAGAAAATTCATATCCGAAGAGAGGAAAAGGGGGGGGGGAGGGGAGGGGGCGAGAGAGGAGGGAGTAAAGAAGAAAAGATGAAAATATTGCCAGAAACAACCCTTTCGTTGCCGTGGGTTCTTTTATGTGCGCTAAGTGCAGGCTGCACACGGGACCTCGGTTTATCGTCTCATCCGGATGACTAGCATCCAGACCACCACTCAAGGTCTAGTGGAGGGGGAGAAAGTGTCGGTGGCTGAGCCGTGATTCGAACCAGCACGCTCTCTTCCAAAGCGGACGCGTTACCTCTAGACCATCACTCCACTCCTCATATGATGCTATAACAAAAGCAATCAAGAGAGAGAGAGAGAGAGACAGAGACAGAGACAGATCAAAGGCTGGGCTAGTTCAGCCCAACATGCCAAACGCACGCCACATCTGTTCCCCCTCCACCCCCACCCTCCGCACCCCCACTCCCCCCCCCCCCCCCCCCCCCCCCCCCACACACACACACACGCACAAGAAGGCAAATGATTCAGATGAAAATAAGAATTCGTTCAGCGAACTTGTGCACACACACACACACCCACACACACACACACACACATAACACACACACACACACACACACACACACACACACACACACACACACACACACACACACACACACACACACACACACCACACACACACATACACGCACACACACACACACGTTCATTACCCAAACGTACCTGCATGCACAGACACTACAGACACATGCGCACACATACACCCTCAACCCCCCACCCCCACCCCCTCAACTCCCTACTCCCTCGCCACCCCGGGTCCTCTCCCTGCACACAGACATTCACCCTCCCACAATCCCATACCCCATACCACCTACCTCCTCCACCCCGTCCCCTCCCCCCCCCCCCCCCCTCACCCCCCCCCCCCCCACCCCCCCCCACACACACACACACACACACACATTCACACCCAGATTCATCTCGCATATGCATCAGTATTGCTATCTCACAGACTCCTGGGTCCACCACCCCCTCAGCAGACAGATAAAATCCGGAGCGTAATGGTCACACACACACACACACGTCAAACACAGGCCACACACGCACACGAGGTGCATGATACTTGCAAATGGGTCCAGGAAATTTCCAGCATTTAGTCGCGCGGGGCTTCTGCCTGAAGAGGAGAAAGAGAGAGAGAGAGGGATGGAGTGAGAGAGGGGGAGAGATAGAAAGCGAGAGAGAGAGAAGAATGAAAAAGAGAGAGGTATGGTAGAGAGAGAGGGAGAAGAATGAAAAGGAGAGAGGATGGTAGAGAGAGAGGGAGAGAGAGAGACAGAGGGAGAGAGGAGAGAGAGAGACAGAGAGACACACAGAGAGAGAAGAATGAAAAAGAGAGAGAGGGAGATAAAGAGAGCGAGAGAGAGAGAGAGGGGGCGGGGGAAAGACAGAGAGAGACAGAGAGAAAGAGAAAAATTCAGACGCCATCACACGTGCACGCGATTCTTTCCTTACACGTGTGATTGCTTGTGAATATGGATTGTATATATGATTTATTTTAGGACACTTTTAAATGAGAGATAGATTGGGGGGAGGGGGCGGGGGTGGGGGGCAAAGAAAGGACAGATATGGAGAGACAGACAGACTGACAGACAGACAGAGACAAACGATGATTTTTTTTTTTTTTTGTGTGTGTGTGTGTGCATAATCAGGCTGACAACGGACTATTCATTGTTCGCATTGTCACTTTCAGTTGGCTGGTTTTCGTTTTTAATTTTTTTTTCATTTCACCTGTCTTCTTCTGTTTTCTGTCTTTGTCTCTT
>NC_134897.1:21912364-21917364 GCF_041734735.1 Babylonia areolata | reverse complement strand
AGCAAAGCGAAACGATATCCGTGATGCTGTCTTGTTAATTATTGTACCTTGGGGAACTTGCCTATCTCTTGGCATTTTATAAGCAAAGCAAAACGATATCCGTGATGCTGTCTTGTTAATTATTGTACCTTGGGGAACTTGCCTATCTCTTGGCATTTTGAAAGCAAAGCAAAACGATATCCGTGATGCTGTCTTTAAGAATATGAAGTATGTCATAAACAGGAAATGTTTATCGCATAGACAGAACTACATTTTGTGATCGTTGACTACATGTACACTGAAATAAATTACGGAAAACTGCAAGTATATTACTTGCAAAAACGTAGCATTTACAATATGCTGACATAAAAAGAGATATATATTAAACAAGTTAACCGTTGTACTCAGTATCAAATAAAATTCAACATTAAAGCTGTTTGATAATGAGAAGAAGAAGAAAAAGAAGAAGAAACAGAAGAATTACATTGTACATTCCTTCCTTCCCTCTTTCCGTACATGCTCATTAATTTCCTGTGTCAGTAATCTCATTCTCCTCGCTGGGAAATTATCTAATTGTTGGATGCTTTTATTTGTATTGTATTATTGTTGTGCAAAACCTTATTGACTTAAAGTGTGTGTGTGTGTGTGTGGTTTGTTTAAATCTATCGTCAGCTGTATGGTGAATTCCTATTTGACTTGTTTAAGTCTCTTTTTATGTTGCACATGATCATGTTTTATGTCTGAACCCGTTAAAATTGAACATGGAGTCCCACAGGGATCTGTTTTAGGCCCAGTGCTCTTCACACTGTACACTGCTCCTCTCGCTGAAATTATCAACCGCCATAATGTCAGTCATCATTCTTACGCTGATGACACTCAACTCCAGAAGAGTGATACACCTGAAAAACTGTTGTCGCTCTTGCAAGAAACATCTAACTGCTTCCTGGATATTCAAAATTGGATGACTCTAAATAAGTTACAATTGAACGCGGACAAAACTGAAGCAATGATCATAGGAACTAAACAAAAACTCTCTTCCATTACAACTAATACAATCAAACTTGGCAGTACATCCATCCCTCTGTCCACTTCAGTCAGGAACCTCGGCGTTGTCCTTGACAACACACTGTCCATGCAAACATTTATCAATCAGACATGTCAATCCTGCTACTGTCAACTGCGGCGCATCAGTTCCATCCGGAAATATCTGTCCACTGACGCAACATCTAGACTTGTCGTTTCTCTCATTCTCTCTCGCCTTGACTACTGTAACTCTCTATTGTCTGGTTTGCCTGCTTCATCCATTCAGTCCCTTCAGCGCATACAAAATTCTGCTGCCCGACTCGTCCTCAGAAAGAAAAGATCTGAGCACACCACTCCTCTTTTGCAACATCTCCACTGGCTCCCTGTCTCACACCGAATAAAGTACAAGATCAGCACTCTATGCTACAAATGTATTCACAAATTAGCCCCTTCCTATCTCTGTGCCTGCCTTCACCTCTACACTCCATCTCGCTCACTACGATCAGCTTCGGATCCACTCCACTTACATGTACCCAGATTCAAACTCTCGACTGTTGACCACCGTTCTTTCTCTGTCTCTGGACCTTGCAATTGGAATGAACTTCCTCTTTCGCTTCGTCAAGTCTCCACACTCAGCTCTTTCAAGTCTGGCCTTAAAACCCACCTCTTCCCAAAGTAGCCTCCCTTCCCTGCCTCTTCCTTGTCTTTTTAGTTTTTTTCAGTTTTAGAGTTATGCTTGCGTGAGAATGACTGGTGCGAAAGCGCTTTGATTTGTTTATGCACAAGATTTAGCGCTATACAAATACCATTATTATTATTATTATTATTATGTTGAGCCAAGTTAATTTCCATGTGGATCAATAATGTGTTGTTTTCATTTTATTTTATTTTATTTTTTAACTTTTTTTTTATTTGTTCTCCCTTCTTCTGCAGCATGTGTTGCAGCAAACATCCCCTCCCCCTTATGTGTACCCCTCTGTTCCCAGCTATTGCACTCGGTTATCAATTTCATGACACACCCACTTACCCACACCGTTATTGACTCACTTGTGTAAACAAAGTGAGTCTATGTTTTAACCCGGTGTTCGGTTGTGTGTGTGTGTGTGTGTGTGTGTGTGTGTCTGTCTGCCTGTCTGTGTCTGTGTGTGTCTCTGTGTGTGTGTGGTAAACTTTAACATTGACATTTTCTCTGCAAATACTTTGTCAGTTGACTCCAAATTAGGCATAAAAATAGGAAAATTCAGTTCTTTCCAGTCATCTTGTTTAAAACAAAACTGCACCTCTGGGATGGGCACAAAAAAATTTTAAAAAATGAAGCCTAATTATATGCAAACTGCATCAGCATTTTTTGTATTCTCTAAACTTGGCACTTTGATCTGATATTCGACACAACAACAAGAGTAGTCATTAATATCATTTTTTGTTCAAACAGGAACTTCTTTTGCTAAGCATGGAAGTTTTATTTATTTTGCAAACGTTTTGGTGCAGATAGTAAAAAACGGGAAATTACTCTGTAATTAATACTAGGGGACTTAATTTGCCACAAGTGAGTCTTGAAGGCCTTGCCTCTCTTCTTTTTATTGTTTTTTATCCTTTCTTTATTTTCTTGTCTCCTTCGCACCCTCACACTCCACTCTCCAAACCCACGCACCCACAGACAAACGAACAATGAAAAAACAAACTATTGGGATGAAAAAGAAACATAAAAGTGAAATGAAAATTGAAATTGACGAACTCATGCAAACCACATTTACGCTAAAGAAGAAAGAAATGACGAAGCTAGTGATAAAGTAGACGGCGTTGACGACGACAGCGACGATGATAATGATATCGTATCGTATCATATTGTGTTGTGTTGTATTGTATTGTATTGTATTGTATTGTGGCTGTTATGCCGGGCCTGGACAGTGAGGATAAGCTCTCCCTGCTCTGTAAAGTGCTCCCAAGGTGTGTGTCTCAAGACAGCATCTGGCCGCTTAGTCCATCTGCGGCGGCTTTCACGTGTGGCCAGCTCAGCCTTTAAGCCCTGAGGAGCCGTTTCCACTGACAGGAGAAGGGGGCGAAAGGCGAGGGGGGAGGGCGAAAGGCGGGGATCACTGGCAATTAAATCCAGCGGCTCATCAAACGGCAGATAATCAGGAAGGCCTTGAGTCTGACAGACAGACAGACAGACAGACTGACCAGCATCAGACTTTGCCTGCACAAAAGTGTGGGAGAGACTCATTCTCGAATAGGCCTGTCAAGCGACAGTCGACGCTGCGTCAAAAACATCACCCAGAGCACACAGTTCCTCAGTCTCTCCCGAGACTTAAAGGATGCCTTCTATAATTACAATTGTACTGTACTGTACTGTACTGTTCTGTACTGTACTGTACTGTATTGTATATATATATATATATATATATATATATATATATATATATATTATTGTATTTTTTGTTTTGAATTGTATTGCATTTGCTCCCTGTCTCACACAGAATAAAGTATAACCTCAGCACACTATGTTATAAATGTATTCACAAATCTGCCCCTTCCTATCTCTGTGGCTGCCTTCTGCTCTACACTCCATCTCGCTCTCTACGATCGGCTTCAAATCCACTCTGTTTCCGCATACCCAGATTCAAACATTCCACTGTTGAACACCGTTCTTTCTCTGTCTCTGGACCTTGCATTTGGAATGAACTTCCTCTTTCGCTTCGTCAGGTCTCCGCACTCAGTTCTTTTAAGTCTGGCCTTATAAAAAAAAAAAACCCACCTCTTCACATGATAGCCTCCCTTCCCTGTCGCTTCCTTGTCTTCAGTTTCTTCAGTTTTAGAGTTATGCATGCGTGTGAATGACAGGTGTGAAAGCGCTTAGATTTGTCTCTGCACAAGATTCAGCGCTATATAAATATTATTAATATTATTATTAGGTTTTCTATCATGTTCGTGTCTCAAACTGTATTGTGTCGCATTTGTTCTGTGTTGTACTGCATTGCAATGCATTGCATTGAATTTTGTTGCATCACATCGCATCGCATTGTAATGTAACGTATTGTGTTGTGTATTATTACTCTTCAGTGGCTTCTGCTTTCTCGTTGTAAAATTCGGGGACTGCTGTTTCAGGGGAGAGCGCGTCGGCTCATCCTGAAAACGTTGTTTTCTTGTCCCTGTGTACAGACGCACTTGTTAACCTGTTAAAGTGGATTTTAATACAGAACTTGATAATGGAAATCTGTCTTGTTTCCGTGTGTGTGTGTGTGTGTGTGTGTGTGTGTGTGTGTGTGTGTGTGTGTGTGTGTCTGTCTGTCTGTCTGTCTGTTTTTTTCATGTGTGAGCTGAGTCACATGTGCTGCACACAAGACATCGGTTCATTATCCAAACCCACACTAAAAGACTAGCACACAGGCCACTACACAAAGTTGAGAGGTGAGAGTGAATTCATATCTTTTTTTTTTTTGGGGGGGGGGGAAACATACCCTCGCTTCCTAGCTGTGTATAAGTGACACTGCATGTATAGTTATTGTGTACTTCTTTTTTTCTTTTTCAATTGAATACGACTACACATGTCTTTCTTTTATCTTATACTTTTGCAAAGAGCAGGGGGAGGGGCGAAGGGGAGGAGATCGGTTGCCTTTGCCTACCAGCCAACAAAGTATATTATCATTCCTCTCTCTTCTTATTATCAGCAGTTCGCTGTTATGTATACTGTAGGCCTATATGCTGTGTTTGGCTTTTCCGATTACTGCGGTATGCACCTTCACAGCCCTACACTCTGGTTTGCTAGGTCTGCTCTTTTACAGCCCTGCTCTGTCTGACTGCGTTTCCACTGGCTTCACAAGGATCAAGTGTATCCCTTAAGTCTAAGATTTCCGTTCTTCTCCTCCCCATTTTCCTGTACAGCTTAGCAGTTTATTTATTCGTCTCCTCTGTCAATGCCTAATTGTTCACTTTTCCTCTCTTGTTTTATTAATCGTCTTTCTGCCGAAATGTCATATTAAAGTTAATCCGATTTTTGT
>NC_134897.1:21899864-21907364 GCF_041734735.1 Babylonia areolata | reverse complement strand
AAGACTAATCCTTTTATTTGTTTAAGTATTTATTCTACTTCGTTTTGTTAAATCTTCCCTCGAGGCCTGACGAAGCGCGTTGGTTAATTTGCTGGTCAGGCATCTGCTTAAAACGGATGTGGTGTAGCGTATAAGGATTAAGGATTTGTCCGAAGGAAGTGACGCTTCTTTGAGTAACGGAACTGAACTGAACTACTTACTTGTTTGGTATGCTGTTGTTGTTTTTTTAGAGGAATTCCAACTTCCTCCCTTTTTCCTCCTTCATATCGCCTCCCCCCACCCCCACCCCTACCCCCACCCCTTGTTTTGTGGTGGGACCATTCTCCTCTATTTCCCCATACCTTTTCCAATGCACCTCGATGTCATGCTTACCTTTCATTCGACACTTTCGCCTAAAACACACTTTAGCTTATCACTTTCTTTCTTTTTTTTAATTTTTAACCTTTATCGTCTGGTGCAGCAGTAGGCACCAAAGCATCTTGAGGCGTGCGTTTTAAGTGCCGGCGTTCGTTCGATGACTGCATACACTCGTCTGGATTTTATTTATTTATTTATTTATTTATTTTTAATTTTCACCAAGGTGACGCCTTCTTGGCAGAATGAATAATATATGTTGTTTTGTTTATAGATTTCATCTCACTTACTTAAGTTAATGTTTTCGTTCATTCCTTAAGTAGGATCTCTGTGTTTTGTGCGTGGGTCAGGCTGATGATCAACTGCCCCTCCCACACCCCCAGCCCCCACCCCCTCACCCCTCCCTCGCCCTCCACTTTTATTTTAGTGTTGGCAAAAATTCTCCGCCCTTAATCCAAAGCTGCTAAATTGGCAGTCTTTATAGCGTTCATGGATCAGCCCTTTTTTTTTTTTTTCTTTTTTGTTTCAAAGAAAGCAGGGGGATTTCACTTACTGCCTGACGTCTTAAGCAGGCATCGCGTGAATAAATGATGTTTATAGATGGGCGGTGATCAGTTGTATACTGATTAGGGGTTGTTATTTTTAAAATTAAAAGAAGAAAGAAAGAGAGGAATAAAAGAAAGAGAAAGGAAAAGAATAGATCGGATATTGTTTTATACATATTGACATGAAGAATGAGTTACCTTTTAAACAACATCCTTGAGAGGGGAGGGGAATGAACAGTGAGATAGATAGATAGATAGATAGGTAGATAGATAGATATATCGATAGATAGATAAATAGAGAGAGAAAAAGAGAGAGAGAGAGAGAGAGAGATAGACGGATAGAGAGACAGAGATAGAGATGACTCAGAATTTAGAAGAGAGAGATAGAGAGAGAGTGTGTGTGTATGTGTGTGCGTGTGTATGTGCGTGCGTGTGTGTGTGTGTGTGTGCGTGTGTGTGTGTTTGGTTTCGGGAGAGTGAAAATGTTCCCTGTAATGTTGGAGACGTTAATTAAGTGACTTTGTCCCATCGGGTTAGTCGACAAAATTCTTTAGTCCTAGCTAACAGCCTCCTTTCTTTAAAAAAGAAAAAAAAGTTAAAATTGTAATTTGTGTGTGTATGCCCTAATAAGTCCCTCCATTTTCCACGATGAGTCAACACTAGTGTAGAACGTTCGGTTCTGAGCTGCCTCTTCCCTTATTGGAGAGAGAGAGTTGGGGGGGGGGGGAGGGGGAGGAGAGAGACACTTTGACAATTTAACGTCATTAGCCACGAGGTCCGTATGACATGGGTGAATGCGTCAACATACTGTCATTGCATAACAAACCATTAGAATAAACGAATGAAAATGATGAAAGCAAATATTGAAACAAAACAAAGTTCTTTCCTTGAAGAAAATGGTAGCCACCAAACAGACCACCCAACATATAGTAACTGCGTTAACTCTCTCCATACGAACGGCGAAAGAGACGACGTTAACAGCGTTTCACCCCAATTACAACCATCAAAATATAACAAGCGGAAGGCTCTTACACTGAAGAGGTGAATGTTGACAAAGAATGCCACAATTTTGACGACGGAAGCTAAAGGTTGGGTCATTCAGACACCCACTGGACATCCGAGGGGTCTGTGTAGAGGAGAAGAGAGGACTGGCCGTACTGAGTGAGTTAATTCATCTACCAGTGCAACAGATTCAAACAATGGCTACAATAGAAAATATCAAACCTATCTGACCACGCAGTTTGTACCTGTATGCAGTGATTTTTGCCTAATCTTCAAAGCTTCTGACAAAGCATTATTTTCCATTCAAGATTATCACCTCGTGATCTTGTGATCATCCTAAAGAGATCCTTTCTTTTTTGGAAAATGGTTTTAAAAATCACACGTTTACTTCTCAAATCATCATAAGATTTCGATTCAAACATAAAATGAATTTCATCATTAATTGTGGAGCTAACAAAAAAGGACAAGAGAAAGAGAGAGAGAGATACTGAGGATCGCTGGCTCTTGAATCTACGATCGTAACTGAAATATAAACGCCAAACTGGTGTCGGCTTACTCACATCAGTGCATATTCAGACCAACGCACACACCGACACACACACACACACACACACACACACACACACACACACACACACACACACACACACACGCTCTCTCTCTCTCTCTCTCTCTCTCTCTCTCTCTCTCTCTCAACCTATCTTTCTCTCTCTCATTTTTTCTTTCTCCAAGAACAACAACACAACAAAAATAACGATGACAACAATAACATAATTTGCTTTTAAGGCCTTGGACACAAGACTCCAGTGATACACGACAACCAGACATGACCTACTTCATAACAGCGGGCTGATAGGGGGGAGGGGAGGGGAGGGGTAGTGAAGCTGGGCAGATAAGGAGAGAGAAACGGAACAAAAAAAAAAAATATATATATATATATATATATATATATATATATATATATATATATATATTGGACGCACTGTCTCCAAAAGAATGTATCTCCAAACATGACAGCAACAATCATAAAACAAGACTTATAGATGCTATAAACGTCTGGAAATAGAATCGCAGTCCGTCGTTGAGTACATAATGTCAGAACAAAAAAAAAAAAAAAAAAAAAAAAAAAAAAAACGACCGTTGTTGTGTGTTTGTCGTTGTTGTTTTCGTCTTCTTCTTCTTCTTCTTCTCCTTCTTCTCCTCCTCCTCCTCCTCTCTGCTTCTCTTCTTCTCTCTCTCTCTCTCTCCTCCTCCTCCTTCTTCTGCTTCTTCTTCTTCTTTTTCTTGTTATTGTTATTGTTTTAGTGTTCTTTTTTCTATGTCGTCCAACCAAAATACATCATATAAAACACATTTCCTTTCGTCCAGACAGACAACGCACAAACAAGTTCTCAGGGGAAATTACTGCGGAAAGCCTGAAGAAAAAGCTTCCTTCCCTACCCAACCACCCCCCCCTCCTCCCCCCCCCCCCAACCCCACCAACCCGATCCTTTCCCTCCCCGCCCCCTCCAGCCCACACCCTACACCTCACCCCCAAACCGGATATGGACTGAAATCCCACGCAGTCCACTGACAGGTCTCTGGAATGGTATGACCGACTTGACTGCAGTCATGACAGGGCTCTTTCTTAGCTGTTAAGTTAGCTGAGCCGGCAGACACCGGCTGACACTGATGAGTTTGTGTTGTTGTTGTTGTTGTTGTTGTTGTTGTCACCACCGTCAGTGGGCTGGGTTGGGTTGGGTTGTGTTTTTGATGGGTTGGGATGGGTTGGGTTGAGTTGAGTTGGGTTGGGATGGGTTGGGTTGGGCTGGGATGGATTGGGTTGGGTTGGGCTGGGTTGGGTTGGGCTGGGTTGGGTTGGGTTGGGACGGGTTGGGATGGGATGGGATGGGTTGGGTTGGGTTAGGTTGGGATGGGTTGGAATGAGTTGGGTTGGGTTGGGTTGAGTTGAGTTGGGTTGAATTGGGTTGGGATGGGTTGTGTTGGGCTGGGTTGGGTTAGGTTGGGTTGGGTTGGGATGGGTTGGGATGGGTTGGGCTGGGTTGGGTTGGGTTAGGTTGGGATGGGTTGGGTTGGGTTGGGTTGCGTTGGGTTGCGTTGTATTGTATTGTTACCATCCTTGGTGTGGGGCTCCGTGTGATGGGCTTTGTCTTGCTGTGCCGAGAATGCCAGTAAGGCAAACAGAGAGAATGGAGGGGGGCGGGGGGGGGGGGAAGAATGTGAGAGAGGGAGAGAAAGAGACAGAGAAAGAGACAGAGAGACTGAGAAAGAGAAAGAAAAAGAATGAGAGAGAGAGAGTGAAAGAGAGTTAGAGAGAGTGAGAGCGACAGACAGGGAGAGTGAGACAGAGACAGAGAGTGAGTGAGAGAGAAAGGGAGAGAGAGATAGACTGAGATACAGAGATAGAGACAGAGTGAGAGACAGACAGACAGAGTGAGAGAGACACGCACGCAGAGACAAACAGAGGCAGAGAGACAGTGACAGAGACAGTGACAGACATGTAGAGAGATAAGGACACAGATACAAATAATTTATTCAATAAAGGCCATGGCTATCCATAAAGTGGATAATGTGAACACATGTTCCAAAACAAAAGTCTTGCCAAAGACAATAGTAAGTGATTTACTGCGAATGATAGACTACGAATTGATTATCAAGTTTTATTCGTGTGTAGGTCATGAAGGTGTGCAAACATAATTATGTTCATTTAACAAAACCACAAATTAAAACATGGTCAAGTCATAACGAAACTAATTTAGTTCAGTGCTTCAAGACTAAAAAGGTCTGAATGTTTTAACTCACTCAGTACGGCCAGTCCTCTCTTCTCCTATACACAGACCCCTCGGATGTCCAGTGGGTGTCTCAATAACCCAACCTTTAGCTTCCGTCGTCAGAATTGTGGTATTCTTTGTCAACATTCACCTCTTCAGTATAAGAGCTTTCCGCTTGCAATATTTTGATGATGGTAATTGGGGTGAAACGCTGTTGACGTCGTCTCTTTCGCCGTTCGTATGGAGAGTGTTAAACAGATAGATTAACAAATTGCGGGGAGATACAGAGAGAGGGGTTTCATGAGAGAGAGAGAGAGAGAGAGAGAGAGAGAGAGAGAGAGAGAGAGAGAGATTCAGATTCAGATGGTTTAATGTGTTTCGGCCACAGGCAGAGAGAGAGAGAGAGCAAGAACGCGAGAATGTTATTGTGAGCTCGCCGACCTGTGTACATTTAGGAGGCGTGAGTTGCACAGCGTCCAGCATCACACGCCAAGCCCTGACCTGGAACCCGCAGGGAAAGAGGAAGAGAGGCCGGCCTCGCAACAGCTGGAGGCGAGACACCGAGGCAGAGCTGAAGCAGCAAGGGACCAACTGGACTGGAATGGCCAGAACAGCCCAGAACAGAGTGCGATGGCGAGGGGTCGTCGATGGCCTATGCTCCACCCGGAGCGATAGGCATAAGTAAGTGAGTGTTGCACACTCGTCTTAACTAAAATAAAATCGGAAGAACAAAACAATCAACGAAATATACAATGAGCTCACTGAAAACAAGTAAACTAGAGAGAGACAGAGACAGAGAGAGAAAGGAAAATATGTCTTTTATTCGGAATCAGTACTGATGTGGTCAATAATTACACCACTTAGACTACACAGTTGAATAGAGTAACTGGGCATAGAATTATGAATAGTAATATACATGCAGTGGAACGAGATATGAAATGGACGCGAAAATCTCCTGTGGAAAATAATTAACACCTACAAAGATCACAGCAGCAATCATGAGAAAAGACTTGTAGAGGCCACAGATAGAATCCTTGATATGGAATCCGTATTTCAAGACAGACAAGTAGGGCGAACAATTGGCATTCGTTGTTTTTTGTTGTTTTTTTCAATTTTCTACAACGCCAAAAAGAAGAAAACACACACACACACACACACACACACACACACACACACACACACACACACACACACACACACACACACACACACACACCATAATATTCAAGCTGGTGGGAGTTCTCAGGTCATGGTAACATGCACTCGTCAAGAAAAAGAAAAAAAAACCGGAGAAATGTTTCTGGCATCTGGTCGGGTTTTCCTTTCACGCTCAAACACAGTCCGAGACTGCGAGTGCTTGTTTCGTATTGTCATTCCAGGAAGCTGGCAGAATGGTTAACATGCTCAGTTGCCAATACAAAGTCAGTGAGGGTCTGGGTTCGAATCCCGCTCTCCAACGTTTTCCTCATGTTTGACTAGAAAATCGAACTGAGCATCTAGCCATTCGGATAGGACGATAAACCGAGGCCTCGTGTGCAGTACGCACTTGGCGCACTGAAAAAGAACCCATGGCAACGAAAGTGTTGTCCTCTGGCAAAATTCTGTGGAAGAAATCCACTCTGATTGGTACACGAGTATGCACGCATGCACTCCAGGCCTGACAAAGCGCGTTGGGGGTTATGCTGCTGGTCAGGCATCTGCCTAGCAGATGTGGTTCAGCGTGTATGGATTTGTCCGTACGCAGTGACGCCTCCTTAAGAAACTGAAACTGAAACCGAAACTGTCACTGCCAGTCCTGTATTGTGTGTTCAAGAGCACATCCGTTTTTCGGTTTGTGTGTGTGTGTGTGTGTGTGTGTGTGTGTGTGTGTGTGTGTGTGTGTGTGTGTGTGTGATAGAGAGAGAGAGAGAGAGAGTGTGTGTGTGTGTGTGTGTGTGTGTGTGTGTGAGAGAGAGAGAGAGAGAGAGAGAGAGAGAGAGTGTGTGTGTGTGTGTGTGTGTGTGTGTGTTGTTTGTTTGTTTGTTTTGTTTGTCATTGACGATCGCATGTTACCACCGTCTCTGAGCTCTCATCAACGTGAATATATAATGCCTCCCTGTTGTCGTCTCTCTCTCTGATTGCCACTATTGAGCCCAAGTGGTTCAGGGGAATCTGGCAGTCGGCCGACTAGCCATTAACTAGCAGGTGTGATGGCTCAGCTGCCCATTACCCTGGTCAGCATGAGGCGGCAGTTTGGTTTTATCTCCGCTGGACACGGGATTTTGATGGATTGGGCGAAAGTGCGTGGAATGAATTGATAATGCCAGGGTTTTTGGTCCGGGAATAATATAATATAGTAGTATCGATTCTCCGTGTCTGTCTGTCTGTCTGTCTGTCTGTCTGTCTGTCTGTCTCTCTCTCTCTCTTTCTCTCTCTCTCTCTCTCTCTCGCTAGCTATTTTGTCCCCCATATATATATATATATATATATATATATATGTATGTGTGTGTGTGTGTGTGTGTGTGTGTGTGTGTGTGTGTGTGTGTGTTTTATCATTACTCCCTTTTTTTGTTATTTATATTTTATATTACTTTTTTTTTCTCAAGGCCTGATTAAGCGCGTTGGGTTACGCTGCTGGTCAGGCATCTGCTTGGTAGATGTGGTGTAGCGTATATGGATTTGTCCGAACGCAGTGACGCCACCACCTTGAGCTACTGATACTGATACTGATACTGCTGCAAAGATTCATGTGGATGTGGATGTAAAAGTTCTTGTGTAGTGTGTTAATCGCTCTCGTTTCGTGAACATGATTTAGGGCGTTGATGTGTCCATCACATCGACTATGCGTT
>NC_134897.1:21884864-21894864 GCF_041734735.1 Babylonia areolata | reverse complement strand
CATTTCCATGGAGTGATGGCCTAGAGGTAACGCGTCAGCCTAGGAAGCGAGAGAACCTGAGCGTGCTGGTTCGAATCACGGCTCAGCCGCCGATATTTTCTCTCCCTCCACTAGACCTTGAGTGGTGGTCTGGACGCCAGTCATTCGGATGAGACGATAAACCGAGGTCCCGTGTGCAGCTTGCACGTAGCGCACGTAAAAGAACCCACGGCAACAAAAGGGTTGTTCTATTTGCACCAACACCACACTACAAATTCCAGATGTCAATAATCACAGGAAAAAAAGCACAAAATACCCCCCCCCCCCCCCCCCCCCCCCAGCACAACCCCCAACCCCTACCACACACACACACACACAGAGCAAACACCGACCACGAGCACACACACCACAGGAATACACCAACGGGGGGGTGGGGGGGGAGGGGCGGGGGGCACACAGGGGGAGTGCAGAGGGTGGGAGGAGACACACGTGGGACTATGCTTCGTCACATCGAAAGGCCATTTGGAACAGGTGGATTTTTAATTAAGTTTTCCTTTGCAAGAGGACAGAGTTGATGAGTGCCGAAGTTCCGGAGGAAGAGAATTCCAGACAGAAAGTGCTTAGTACTGAAAAGCCCTTTTACCCAAATGTCTTTGAAGAGACTTTGGGGACTCGAAGGAGCTTTCCTCCAGAAGACCTGAGAGAACGGGATGGAGTGTAAATGTGAGGGACAGAAGATAAGTAAGATGGGAGGGAACCTTTAAAGCAGCGATAAGCTAATCTAGCAATTTTGTACTGAATTCTGTATTGGATAGGCAACCAGTGAAGTTGACGCAAGAGAGGCGTAACATTTTTTTTTTTTAATTGACTCTGGCAGCATTGTTCAGGATCATCTGAAGGCTTGACATCAGATGAATATGAATAACTGAAAAAACAAATAAACAAACAAATAAAAATTCAAATGTAGTTATTCTTCTTTCAGGCAATGAATATGATGTATTTTCAGTTGTTAGTTGTTGTCGTTTTCAACTTTTACATTTTGTATTTGTATTGTACTTGTATTTCATTTCATCACAACAGATTTCTTTGTGTGAAATTCGGGCTGCTCTCCCCAGGGAGAGCGCGTCGCTACACTACAGCGCCACCCATTTTTTTTGTATTTTTTCCTGCGTGCAGTTTTATTTGTTTTTTTTCTATCCAAGTGCATTTTTCTACAGAATTTTGCCAGGAACAAACCTTTTGCTGTCGTGGGTTCTTTTACGTGCGCTAAGTGCATGCTGCACACGGGACCTCGGTTTATCGTCTCATCCGAATGACTAGCGTCCAGGCCACCACTCAAGGTCTAGTGGAAGGGGAGAAAAATATCGGCGGCTGAGCCGTGATTCGAACCAGCGCGCTGAGATTCTCTCGCTTCCTAGGTGGACGCGTTACCTCTAGGCCATCACTCCACATTTTTAGTCTTATTCATACTTATCTTTAACCCTTTCACTGCCAAATTCACAATTATGCAGCAGCTTAGGTAGAGGACCCATGCCACTGAAGGGTGACCAGATCATGGGTCTGGTATCCATGAACCTACTGCTATCTATGTTCGGTATTAGCATTGACCATATTTTCAACACATCACAGGGGGGCATCCCCAGATATTCTTCGACACCATATTTTCTGTGTTTATAGCACAAAGGAATTTTGCACTCTAAATAGACTGGCGATGAAAGGGTTAAAGCTAATGAAACGGTGCTTCCAAAAATGTCATTTTGAGGTGTAAGAAACAGGCTTTGTAAAGGATGTTTGAGGGCTTGGTGAGAAAAAACAAATGCTTTCTTTCTGAATCATTTAGGTGACAGGATGCATTCATAATTCTGTGTTTGTTTGTTTGTTTGTGTGTGTGTGTGTGTGTGTGTGTGTGTGTGTGTGTGTGTGTGTGTGTGTGTGTGTGTGTGTGTGTGTGTGTGTGTGTGTGTGTGTGTGTGTGTGTGTGTGTATGTATGTGTGTCTGTTGTCTGTGCCTGTGCCTGTTGTGTGTCTGTCAGCCTCTCCACATTTCTGATTTAAAGTGCGTAATTTTGTGACTCAAGACAAAACACGTTTCGTCTTGGGTTGTCCAGCTCTTCATGACCTGGGAAGAGAACTGTTACTGCACTCGAACTGTATCTCCCTGTTAGAAAGCCAAGCGAGCGTCGCTATTAGAGTTAATACTCCGATAATTAAAACAATGTGCGTATGTATAGAACTTACTCCGTGGCTTTAAGCGTATATAGCAATACCTGTGATATGAATAAGGTACTACAGGAATATATAAAAATAAAAACAAAAACAAAACAAACCCCCCCAAAAAAAAACACAAACAGCAAAAACACCACCACCAACAACAAAATAGTACAAGCACAAAAAAATGCTAAAATACAATATCGCTGAAACTATTGTTGTTGTTGTTTTTTTTTTTATGTTGTTGTTTTGTTGTGGGTTTTTTTTTGGGGGGGGTGGGGGGTTGGTTTTTTTGTTGTTCTTGTTGTCTCTCTCCTCTTTCTCTCCCCCCGCCCCTCTCTCTCCCCCTCTCTCTCTCTCTCAATATAATGTTTCTCTGTCCGTCTGTCTGCCTCTGCCTCTGTCTCTCTGTTTGTCTCTGTTTCTCTGTCTCTGTGTGTGTCTTTTTTCACTGTATCTCTGTTTCTGTGAGTGCACATGCTAGCAAGTGTGTGTGTGTGTGTGTGTGTGTGTGTGTGTGTGTGTGTGTGTGTGTGTGTGTGTGTGTGTGTGTGTGTGTGTGTGTGTGTGTGTGTGTGCGTGCGTGCGTGTGTATGTGTGTGTGTGCGCGTATGCATGCATGCATGTGTGTGTGTGTATACATGCACGTGTGTGTGTGTGTGTGTGTGCGTGTGCGCGTGTGCATATAATATTGTGTGTGTGTGTGTGTGTGTGTGTGTGTGTGTGTGTGTGTGTGTGTGTCTGTGCGTGCGTGCATGCATGTGTACGAGTTGTTGGTCATTGCTTCCTTTTCGTAATCCCCCACTCCTCAGAACAGAAAGCTCGCTACGTGTCAGACATACATAGCTTTTCCTAGTGTGACCCCATCCTCCCTCTTCGTTTAACCCCCCGACCGTCTCTTGCCTTGTATTGCTTTTCATTCCATCATTCGACCGTTGTGCACGTGCAATTTTCGATATCAATCAGGCAAAGATGGCGAGCGATGGTTATTAGTTGCATAATTTTTTTTTTTTTTTTTTTTTTAGCGACACTTCCCCCTCACGCAGACTCCAACACCTGAGGCTCCCCCCCCTCCCTCCTCTCCCCCACCCCCCACCCCCCTGTATAAATTCTGGACGGTTGTCCGTAACTGCGTTCCGTAATCAAACCTAGATTTCCTTCTGTACCCCCTTTTTCTCTATGGCTCGAGTATCAGATGGCGTTAATTAGTTTGTTTTGTGGGGCTTTTTATTTGAGAAAAAGAAATTGTTTTTGTCTGGTCGTTGTGACACGAAACAACATCAATAACAAAAAACACATACACACAGACACACCCCCACACAGCATGTATTCACAGACGTCTTTTCGATTTCCTGTTCAGTACTTCACACCCTTACACCCACCACCACCACCACCACCAAGTCACCTACCCAGCCCTAACTCCCCTTCCAGCTTTCCCACCTCTTCCGTTTTGTTCTGTTTTTACTCGTCTTATATCACTGTTAGAGAAAAGCCGTACAATCATTCGTCAACAACAACATCAACAACAGCAACAACGAAGCACTACCACATACGGTAACATTTCCGTACACAACAAACACAACACCGGTGACAACAACAACGACATAGACATGATGGGACATGTGGAATGAATCCAGTGCGTGTTTTAGGGATGGCATAACACGGGTGACAACAACAACGACATAGACATGATGGGACATATGGAATAAACCCATTGCGTGTTTTAGGGATGGCATAACACAGGTCACAACAACAACGACATAGACATGATGGGACATGTGGAATGAATCCAGTGCGTGTTTTAAGGATGACATAACACAGGTGACAACAACAACGACATAGACATGATGGGACATGTGGAATGAATCCATTGCGTGTTTTAGGGATGACATAACACAGGTGACAACAACAACGACATAGACATGATGGGACATGTGGAATGAATCTAGTGCGTGTTTTAGGGATGACATAACACAGGTGACAACAACGACATAGACATGATGGGACATGTGGAATAAATCCATTGCGTGTTTTAGTGATGACATAACACAGGTGACAACAACGACATAGACATGATGGGACATGTGGAATGAATCCAGTTCGTGTTTTAGGGATGGCATAACACGGGTGACAACAACAACGACATAGACATGATGGGACATGTGGAATGAATCTAGTGCGTGTTTTAGGGATGGCATAACACGGGTGACAACAACAACGACATAGACATGATGGGACATGTGGAATGAATCCATTGCGTGGTTTCGGGATTGACATGCCTATGGGGACATTGGCAACATCTCACAGTCTTTTTCCCCTCAAAACGGTATGAGTAGTGTCTACAACAAGGCTTCGACGTTCACTCTGCCAAGTCACGTTGAGGAGTGAGTGGGGGTGGGGGGGAATGTGGATTTAGCTGAGAAATTTCGGGTGAGGGACAAATTTTGGTCCCTTTTTTTTCTAATTTACCCTTGCAGGGCGGAGTGGAGTGATGACCTAGAGGTAACGCATCTGCCTATGAAGCATATAGATGTTACTTTTCCACTTCTGTATCCTCATGTGCTCGTGTGTGGTATAATGCATTATTATATATGTGTTATCGGATGTGAGGCGCTTAGAGCCCATTATATGGGGATTTTGCGCCACATAAGTACAAGACATTATTATCATTATTATATTATCGATATTATCTATTCATTTATCTGTCTACGTGTCTATCTGCTTTGAGGCCATACCATGCACAAACATGCACGTGGTCAATGGTGGCCAATGGTCAGCAGTTGACAGTGGTGGTCAGTGGTCAGCGGGTGGTCAGTGGATGGAAGTGGTCAATGTTTGTAAACGTTCAATGGTCAGCAGTTGTCAGTGATCAGTGAAGGTCTGTGTTGGTCAAGACGTCATAATAACGCACAAACACTAACAAAACAACGCAACCTGCAGATTTTTTCGTAGTGGTCACTAGCGGTCAGTAGTGGTCAGCAATGACAAAAAATGGCAATGGCCTGCAGTTGTCAACGTTTGTTAGGTAATGGTCAAATTCTGCCAAGATACTGCATGACCGTGAAACTGAGCATTTAAATGAATAATTCATTTATTTATCTATTCATTCATTTATGTAGTTAGTTATTCATTTATGCATTTATTTGGTCGCTTGTTTGTTTATTCGTTTATATATTCGTTTACCTACTTGTTAATTGTTTGTTGTTGGTTCTTAATGTTTACCAATCTATTTATTCATTCACTCAATCATCTATAGTGGGGTGGGGGTGTGGGGAGGGGGGGTTACAGTACACCCACACCGCTGATGCGGGGAAAAACCCAACAAATCCTTGATTCCCTTGTTTCACTCCGTGCACCAAGTGTACCCAGCTCCGTCCGCTCAATGCGCATGCGCCGAAGAAAGGTCGACGGAAAATGGGACAGAGAGCGTCATTTGTTGCAGACGAAAATAGTGTCAGACGACAAGTCACCTTTTCCGGTCGTCTGCCAGTCCGATTCGGCGGTTAGGAAAAGGGACGCCGCTTTCTCAATTTTGGGATGGTTTTGGTATGTGTCGATAGAACAGTACAGTCGCTGTTTTGTTTCGCTTTTTGTTGTTGAAGAATACAGGTCTCTGTGTTGATGCTATGAATGATATCAACGAAACGTATGTATTGCATACTAACAAAAATGTCCAAGTTCAATTTTGAGTTCAGCAGTCCACACGTTGAAAAGGACTTAGTGTTTATTGTTTGTTAGTTTTGTTTTGTTTTTGTTTGGTTTTTTTTTTCAATTTGAGAGAAAGTTATCCACAAGCGGGAACCGGTAGGCACAACACGAGCAATTTAGTAAAACAGACACAACACTTTCGTACGCACGAACACGCACACGTGCAAGTATACACAGACACACACACACAGACACATGAACGCACACTCACACAGTCACTCACAAACACACACACACACACACACACACATTGTGCGCGTTGGACTTGGGGGGGAGGTGAAAGAGATATGCGAAAAATGTCCTCGGAGAAACTGACAGTTATCAGTATGTCACAATGTGAGCTTTGACTGTGTGAGTGCTGAAATAAACTCTGAATATGCAGAACAGCTTGTGAACAGCTCTGGGCGATCATACCACGTCTTCATCTTCTGCTGCTCCTCCTCCTTCTGCTTCTGCTCCTCCTCCTTCTTCTTATTCTTCTTAATATTACTAATGTTGTTGTTGTTATTATTATTATTATATAGAGCATATCCTCGGTCAGAAACCAACCTCTAAGCATTTTAACATCACAGTTATTTGCACAACAGTCTGCCTACGTAGGTAGAGCCGACTGACAGCTGCCCTTAGGCGCTCATCATTCGTTTCCTGTGCCATTGAGACAGGGTCAATATGCTGTATATTTCCCTCTTTTACTAAAGTAAGAAAAGCTTTTTGTTCGTATAGTATACTAAAATGTACTGCTCAAGTGCGGTTTTTTTTTCTATGCACGTTGGAAACTGTCTTTTAAAGTCTAGTTGATCTTTTTTTTACAGAATTTTTCTCCATCCATCAATGACTGAGACTTCCAAACACAATCGTAGCCAGTTTCTGTTAAAATCTAGCCAGAACGCGCGCGCGCGCACACACACGCGCACACACACACACACACACACACACACACACGCGCACGCACGCACACACACACACACACACACACACACACACACACACACACACACACTTACTTTTCATAACATGTTTATGTTTTCTTGTGTCTTATAAACCTTAAGGTTTTTGTGACAATGAAATATTCTGTTCTATTCTGTTCACACACACACACACACACACAGTTGTCTGTTCAAGTCACTCCTTGAGACAGGATTAGATCTCTCTTTGTGTGTATACTAGTACTGGTGAAAGATAATGGAGGTTATTAACGCTCTCGTTCATAACGTGGCAAGTGCGTGTGGGTGCCTCGCAGTGCGTGGGAAATGGATACGGGGAGACTGAGATATGTGAACACTTCACTCTTATTCACTGTCTTTCGCGTCAGTAGAAGATGAGAGAAAAAGTAGGAAACGTCTCGGAAGGAAACGCTCTTGTCCAGAACCAGACAGTTGTTCCGTTCATATCATATCACGGATTACACGTTCGCACAAAGTCAAGAATACACAGAGGCGCCAGCGGGACTTGGTACCCTGGCGTCTTCTCGTGCTCGAACACAGACACCGGCGCGGAGTCACACCACACACACACACACACACACACACACACACACACACACACAAACGCATGCATACAAGCCATAAATAGCCTGAATACAGAAGCACACACATACACACGCACGCACCACATACAAGCACGCACGCCTTGGCTCATATGCGCGCGCGCATACATGCATGCATGCATGCGCACCTTCAAACATAAGTAAACACACACGCAAGCAAGCGCATATTGTAGGCACGAAACGCACGTCCATTTGAACAGACACACGCATAACCCCTCACCTTCCTCTACCCAGTACACCGAGAGAAGAGCGCACGCTCACAAAATGCAGACAAACGCACGCGCGTAAGCGATTGGGCATACTGGTATCCCTTCAACACACACGCGCGCGCGTACGCGCACACACATATGACAAATGAAATAAAACATCTGTCGATCGAGTGCATTCGATTTACTTTTTTGGGGGTGGCTTCTCAATGTGAGATTTTATTATTATTATTATTTTTTTTTTTTTTAAGAATGAGGGGACAGAACAGGCTGCCAGAAAGGCGGCGCGTTATTATGAAGGCTCATCCTCAACTTGCCATGAGATCTACAATAAAGTTGTCCTGTGATTGACTTGGAAATGGGCCAAAATGATTCAGACTGCTAGTGTTACTGATACTGTATGAAGGGAGTTAACGCGAGTTATCTCAGCAGTTCAAACTACGAATGCTGCCGAGATCAGATTAAAATTGAACCATTTCCCCAAAATAGCACAGTCCTTTCACACCCTCACAGCTATAGGTACTTATACCTTTAGCATTTTTAAAACATCAGGAGTGAAACCAAATCAAACTGCCCGTCGGTTATCATACAACGACAATACCTGTTCTATTTAATGGGAGATGAAAAACGTTGCCTTTGACATTGATTACCCAGAGTTAAAGAAAGCTGAAGTCCGTGCTCTCTTTGCTTTTGTTATATTCAAGAAACTTATGCAAATCACCTTAAAGTATATAGAAATGGTTCAGGCACGGGCAGAATATATAGATCCATCATTAAAGATAGAGAACCACTATAATATATATTTTTTTTATAATCACAGCATAATTTATACCTATATTAAATTGATTAAATCACTTAATGAATCCTCAAATAACAACATTTCAAGTGTTATTTTTGTCGCCTAAATTTGTATTACACACATGAAAATCATTTGATTGGAAAACAAGAGGAAAAATCGTAACAGAAATTCGTCATGGTAATTTATTTTTTACCATTTATGGTAAAATGTTAATTTTCATTCAATCCCTTCTGAGGAAGGGATTGTGGAAAATGAACGGATGAGCCGTTGTGCTAAAAAAAAAAGAAAAAAAAAAGGCGTAATGAATATTCACCATGCTATAGAAATTCGTGTTCCATATTGAAATTCATTGCAAGGAGGTTATTCTCTACTGGAGAAAACCTGCTGGAACCATGTCAGTAATGTAAACCAGAAGTCCAACGCTGACTATAATACGCGCAAAATTGATCATAATTATGTTTTCGTTTATTAAAACAAAAGAACATTAAGGTAACCGAAGCGTCAGCAGTCTAATATGCAGACTACAACTGGATGCTATACAAACTTACTTCTTAAGTGACTTGCATTTGTGGTGCTCTATGAATGAGCACAGCATAAAACATTTTTACCCTTTTCATTTACAAAATCTGCAGTTCCATCTGCTTCCATTAGAATGTTTTATATGACATTCAGCTTGTGTTTGGAATAGTTCAGTTTGATAAAGGAGCCCCAGTGGCTCTTTGTTGTAATTCTACTGGTTGACAAGTTAGTTTGTTTTGTTCGTATTTTGTTTTCACTCTTGATTTGTTTGTTTGTTTTTTTGTTGTTGTTGTTGTTTTTAGCTTTTTTTTGTTATTGTTTTTTTTGTTCTTTTGTTTGTTTGTTTTTGGCTAAATGAGGAGAGAGGAACAGGGAAAGTGCTGATGGCATAAGGCATGGGTGATGTAGACAAGGAGTGGATTTTCGTCTTAAATCACATTGCACAGACGTTAAACAAAAGAGCGAACGAACGTGCGCACGCGCACACACACACGCACGCACCCACGCACGCACGCATACACACACACACACACACACACACACACACACACACACCTTTCTCTTTTTTTCTTTGCAGTTAATGTTGTTGTTGTTTTCAAATTGGCTTGTATTCATTTCTCTCTTTTTGTATGCTGTTGTTGTTTTGTTGTTTCTTACATCACGCATGCTTTCGTGTCAAATGGCTTGACGTGTGATAATACACCGTCTTTCGAAATATAACAAGACAAATTAAACTGCGAAGAAGTGTTAGGCTGGAAGGAGAATTGGAGGGTGTGGGTGTGTGTGTGGGTGGACGGATGTGTGTTTGGTGTGTGGGCAGTACGTCTGAGTGTGCATGTACGTATATGTGTGTGCATGTATCCATCTATCTATCTGTCTATCTATCTATTTTTTTTCCATATATACACACACATATATATAGGTATATATATATATATATATATATATATATATATATATATATATGTGTGTGTGTGTGTGTGTGTGTGTGTGTGTGATCTCGTATGTGTATGTGTTGAGATGTCAGGGAATGGA
>NC_134897.1:21867364-21879864 GCF_041734735.1 Babylonia areolata | reverse complement strand
GTCTTTCGACATTCTTTGACCTATCTCGTCACCTATTGATTGATTAGTTGTTTAGTTGTTTAGTTGGTTAGTTAGTTATTTTACGTACATATTTTATTCGTCTCAGTACATATATCGTTGTAAATGGACAAATTATTCTCTCTTTTTTTTTCTCTCTCTCCCTCCCGCCCCTCCACCCTCCCCCCCCCTCTCTCTCTCTCTCTGTGTTCGAGTTGTCAGTTCTCTTGAGGGGAGAACCAATACAGAGCTAATAGGCGACGGGAGATAATTGATAATTGATAGTGTAACTGCATGCAGACAAACCCATTCACTCATACACGCCGGAAAATTCGTGAGAAAGTCGCTCCATTATTAAACACAGTATTCTCCTGTGATTGGTCTGTGTGTGTGTGTGTGTGTGTGTGTGTGTGTGTGTGTGTGTCTGAGAGAGAGACTGTGTGACCTCGTTCATTTCCCATGACACAGTGACCTATTTAGGTGGGATGTGTGTGTGCGTGTGTGTGATCAGTTTCCCAACTTTAATTCTGACCATAAACTCTTTGTAGATTACGGATACAGGCCTGCCTACGCGTACACAGGCATGTGTCCATACTCATATTTACCCATTAGGATATGCCAGTTGTCGGACATATTTCATACTCTCTCTCTCTGTCTGTCTGTCTGTCTGTCTGCCTGTCTGTCTGTCTCACACACACACACACACACACACACACACACACACACACACACACACACACACACACACACACACACGCCCCCACCCCAGGAAAGATCATCGGGGACTATATACGTAAGAAAAAGTCAAATAAAGAACCAACGTCCCACGCTGATCCTTACAGTCAACGCAGTTTTCGTGCTAATTATACCAGACAGGAAATACTTCGCATATACATATACATCAATAGCCGACGAGGAAATGACGCTAATGTCGTGTTGTTAACCCTTTGGCGCTGCTGACCAGTATGTTCGTCAGTGAAGGGCTGTCACCTTACAGAGATAAGACAGAACTTACAGGTTGGGATGTCAGTCATTTCTTCTGTGTTTGAACTTCATTCACTTCGGGACTGCACGTACTGCCATTGTTCAGTAAAAACCAGTGACACCGTTGAAAAGAAAACTAAAGAGTGGAACCGGCACTTTCAGAGTCATGATCTCATTTTTGCGAAGGTTTATCAGTCAAGGGGTGAATGAACTGGCAGTCATCCCGTATCACTGGTGATTACCATCGCTCACAACCCAGACCCAACCTCCAGCCCAGTGTCCGTCCCACGGACTTTCAACCTCTTTCACTTGTAGCGCGTGGGCGACAGAGGAACAGAACTTCAATGGTTCTGGGGAAAGTGTTGAGTGGGACGAACAAAGATGACGTATTTTCCTGCACATCTTCATCAATGAACATCTTTCTTGCTGCTGGTCGGCGCTTTAGTGTATAAATAAGAACCGCAGTTGTGGTTTCGTTTGTCTAGCTCGCTCTTACGTTTCAGTTTGAGGTGAAGACGAAAGGTTCTAGACATCCGTGGTTGTTTATGTTATTCAACATTTGCTTCTGTTTCTTTTTTGTGACAGAAGCTTTTGGGTCCTATTGTTCAAACACGAACTGAAGCAGCTTCAAACAACGACGAAAATAATAACTGTTTTTTAGTTCGTTCAGAAGCTGAGGGACTAGGGTTTCTACTGTTTGACTTGAAAACATTTGTGAAGCTGACGTTGTCTTGAAGTGTGCGACCATGATCACTCTGCGGTCAATCATCTGTATAGCGGTACGATGGGTTTTCAGGTTTTTGAGGTTTTTTTTCATTTTTTTTTTTTAAAATTATTTTATTTTATTTTATTTTTACGGTTATGCTTGATCTGACTTTCGTGCTTTTTTTTGTTTTGTTTTTTGTTTTTGTTGTTGTTGTTGTTAATTTGTTAATGTCGCGTCAAACTGATTTATACTATTGGTTTATTAGCAGTACCTGATTTTCACATTGATGTCGATGTTATAGTGCACCCGATTTGCGATAGTTGTAGAGGTTAGGTTTGCTCGGTTGTGTGTTTGTAATCAGTGTTATGTCCAAACTTTGTTTTTCTTGTCGGTATTACAGCCATTGTAAAGAGGCGGTGTTGCCATTGGAAAGAGGCGGTGTTGCCATTGTAAAGAGGCGGTGTTGCAGTGTAGGTGAGGCATTGGACAAGGTCCATTGTACACCAGTGGTCAGGGTTCCAGGCTCCGTTCCGGCATGGTGATGTTGTCATTGGGAAAATGGGTACCTGACTTTGATTGTGGAAGGTTAAAACTGTAGAGGAAGAGGATTGGTCCCTGCCTTCCCATGCCGAGCTATTTCTTTTGTATTTGCATTTTGTAGTTCTTTTTATCACAACAGATTTCTCTGTGTGAAATTTGGGCTGCTCTCCCCAGGGAGAGCACGTCGATACACTACAGCGCCACCCATTTTTTTTTTTTTTCCTGCCTGCAGTTTTATTTGTTTTTCCTATCAAAGTGGATTTTTCTACAGAATTTTGCCAGAGACAACCCTGTTGTTGCCGTGGGCTCTTTTACGTGCGCTGAGTGCATGCTGCACACGGGACCTCGGTTTATCGTCTCATCCGAATGACTTTGGATACACAGTGGATAGGAATTCACTGCCCTGGTGGCCATGAAAGGCTGTGGAACCATTTGAAAATAGTTATCGGATTGTTTCAATTTTCAAATGTTCATAAACATTTAAGGAAATAGCAATGTTGGAAAAAAGTTTTCGAACAAAATAAACATGTCCCCGATTTTATTAATTTGCTTGATTTCGGCTGTACATTTCGACTACATGTCAGTAAATTGCAGAAATGGAAAGCAACTTTTGGCGAAAGATGATGTTCGTCCTTCGAATTCGAAGATAACCATGGCTTCAGATATCAGATGGAAGGTCGGTGGCTGTGGATCCGGAGATGACTGATGAGGCCAAACCTGGTCCTGAAGGGCAGGATACATTTTTTGGCAACATTTTCTTGTAAACAACATAAATTGCCTTGGTTCACAGGTACTTGTCCTCCTAACGGCAACCAACACGGCAGCTACAATATTTCTTTCAGAGATACTACAGCGTTCTTGTAAACTTACGCAACCAACATGAATTGCCTTGGTTCACAGGCACTTGTCCTCATCACGGCGACCAACACGGCAGACTCCAAGCCGCTTGCCGGGTGCGGGAGTCATCCAGTGGACGTCGTCTTCGTGTTGGACGTGTCATCGTCCATCTGGGAGACACACTTCAACGACCACGTGCTCACCTTCGTTCAGGGCATCGTGAGCGAGCTTGACATCGCTCCAGGCATCAACCGGACCCGCGTGGGGGCCATCACCTTCAGCGACGAGGTCAATCTGGAGTTCCGCCTCAACCAGTATATGGACAAGAAGCTTCTCATGCAGAAGGTGTCGGAGGTGAGTTTTCGTTGTTTGGTCATTTTATTTTGTTAATTTCATTTTATTTTTTTTATTTTTCGGTAGTGAGTTTTCGTTGTTTTTGTTTTTGCGTGGGGAAGCTGCCTTGATGTGGTTTGTGATTGTGGGGGGGGGGGGGGGGGGTGGTTGTGGATGTGTGTAGGTGATGGGATGGTGTGGGTGTGGGGGATTGAGGGTAGGGGGAGGGAAAGCAGAAGGAAGTTAGGAGTGTGATCGCGCGCGAATTTGTGTGTGTGTGTGTGTGTGTGTGTGTGTGTGTGTGCACATGAGTGAAAGAGAGAGAGCTGGTATGTTCTCAGAAGAAAAGGCAAAGCTATACGCGTTTATGAATTGCTTGCTTCTGTTTTGCTGTTGGAATACTATTTCGCTTTCTTTTCTGTCATTTCATTGTATTTTTATTTTGACTTTTTTTTTCACGACCTCCCTACCTGGGAGGTGCGCTGTGAACGCCAATCTGCGTCCTTCTTCTTCTTCTTCCTCTTCTTCTTCTTCCCCTTCTCCTCCTCCTCCTCCTTGCTGTTATTATTATTATTATTATTAATATTATTATTATTATTATCATTATTATTATTATTATCATTATTATCATCATCATCATCATTATATCTTTTTGAAAATTTTCTGATTATTATCATTGTTGATACTGTTATTATCATCATCATTATTATTATCATTGTTGTAAGTAGAAGTAGTTGCAATAGTAGTAGTGTTACTACCATCACCATAATCATCACCATCACCATCAACATTATCATCATCATAATCACCACCACAACCACCACCACCACCATCATCATCATCATCATCATCATCATCAAACACTGCTCCCTTAAAAAAAAAACCAACACACACACACACACACACACACACACACACACACACACACACACACACACAGCAATCTCCGCGGAGGCAACACCCTCCTCCTCTTCCTCTCCTCCTCATTCTCCTTATCAGCATCACCATCGTCATCATCATCATCATCATCATCATCAATATCATCATCATCGTCATCATCACCATCAGCACCGTCATCAAACACTGTTCCCAGAAAAACAAACAAACACGAAAACAAGCACAGATTCAGGTTCATGGAGGCAACACCCCCCTACTCCTCCGGTCTTCTTCCTCCTCCACCTCCTCCTCCTCATCACCATTATCACCATCAGACACTGTTCCCTGAACTCCCCCCCCCCGCCCGCCCCCCCTCGCCCCCCACCCACAACCTCCAAAACAGATCAAGCTCTGCATAGGCAACACCACTCTCCTTGTCCTCTCCTCCTCCTCATTACCATCATCACCACAACATCATCACCATCATTATCATCATTATCACCATCATCATCATCATCATCATCATGATCACCATCCTCCTCCTCCTTCTTCTCCTCATCACCTTCACGACCACCACCACCACCATCATCATCATCATCATCTTCATCTTCACCATCCTTCTCTTCCTCATCCTACTCCTCTCCTCATTAACCTCATCATCACCATTTTCACCATCATCACTATAATCACCACCATCATCTTCATCATCATCATCATCACCATCCTCCTCCTCTTCCTCATTATCATCATGATCATCATCATGAAACACTGTTCCCTAACCCCCACCCCCACTCCCAAACCACAGATCAAGCTCCGAGGGGGCAACACGGACACGCACGAGGCGCTGGAGTACGTCAAGGACAACATGTTCAGGCCGGAGTACGGCGGCCGCCGCAATGTGTCGCACGTGCTCATCGTCATCACGGACGGCGCCTCGCGCAAGGTCAAGGAGACGGAGGCCATGGCGGCGGCGGTGCGGGGTCAGGGGACGGCACTGTTCGCCATCGGCGTGGGGACCGGGGTCAACATGACCCAGCTGCACGCCATGGCCTCCCAGCCCAGCGACCTCTTCGTCTTCCACGTCAGCAACTTCCAGGCCCTGCAGCAGATCAAGACGGAGCTGGTGGACAAGACATGTCAGGGTGAGGAGGAGAGGAGAAGGAGGCAGAGGTTGAGGATAGAAGGGGTGGAGGGAGTAGGGAGGAGTCGGATGAAGGGTGTTCGGTTGGAGTGGGGGTGTGGGGGTGAGAGTGGGGATGGGATGAGCTGGTGGACAAGACATGTCAGGGTGAGGAGGAGAGGAGGAGGCAGAGGTTGAGGATAGAAGGGGTGGAGGGAGTAGGGAGGAGTCGGATGAAGGGTGTTCGGTTGGAGTGGGGGTGTGGGGGTGAGAGTGGGGATGGGATGAGCTGGTGGACAAGACGTGTGAGGGTGAGGAGGAGAGGAGAAGGAGGCAGAGGTTGAGGATAGAAGGGGTGGAGGGAGTAGGGAGGAGTCGGATGAAGGGTGCTCGGTTGGAGTGGGGGTGTGGGGGTGAGAGTGGGGATGGGATGAGCTGGTGGACAAGACGTGTGAGGGTGAGGAGGAGAGGAGAGGGAGGCAGAGGCTGAGGATAGAAGGGGTGGTGGTAGTAGGGAGGAGTCGGGTGTAGGGTGTTCGGTTGGAGTGGGGGTGTGGGGGTGAGAGTGGGGATGGGATGAGCTGGTGGACAAGACGTGTGAGGGTGAGGAGGAGAGGAGAAGGAGGCAGAGGTTGAGGATAGAAGGGGTGGTGGTAGTAGGGAGGAGTCGGGTGTAGGGTGTTCGGTTGGAGTGGGGGTGGGGTGTGGGGGTGAGAGTGGGGATGGGATGAGCTGGTGGACAAGACATGTCAGGGTGAGGAGGAGAGGAGAAGGAGGCAGAGGTTGAGGATAGAAGGGGTGGAGGTAGTAGGGAGGAGTCGGGTGTAGGGTGTTCGGTTGGAGTGGGGGTGTGGGGGTGAGAGTGGGGATGGGATGAGCTGGTGGACAAGACGTGTGAGGTTCAGGAAGAGAGGAGAAGGAAGCAGAGGTTGAGGACAGAAGGGGAGGAGGGAGTAGGGAGGAGTCGGATGAAGGGTGTTCGGTTGGAGTGGGGGTGTGGGGGTGAGAGTGGGGATGGGATGAGCTGGTGGACAAGACGTGTGAGGGTGAGGAGGAGAGGAGAAGGAGGCAGAGGTTGAGGATAGAAGGGGTGAGGAGTAGGAGGAGTCGGTGAGGTGATCGGTTGGAGTGGGGTGTGGAGTGAGAGTGGGGATGGGATGAGCTGGTGGACAAGACGTGTGAGGGTGAGGAGGAGAGGAGAAGGAGGCAGAGGTTGAGGATAGAAGGGGTGGAGGGAGTAGGGAGGAGTCGGATGAAGGGTGTTCGGTTGGAGTGGGGGTGTGGGGGTGAGAGTGGGGATGGGATGATGTGGACAAGACGTGAGGTAGGAAGAGGAGGAGCAGAGGTTGAGGAAGAAGGGGTGGAGGGAGTAGGAGGAGTCGGATGAAGGTGTCGGTTGATGTGGTGTGGGGTTAGAGTGGGATGGATCAGCTGGTGACAAGACGTGTGGGTGAGAGGAGAGAAGAGCAGAGTTGAGGATAGAAGGGTGGAGGGAGTAGAGAGGAGTCGGATGAAGGGTGTTCGGTTGGAGTGGGGGTGTGGGGGTAAGAGTGGGGATGGGATGAGCTGGTGGACAAGACGTGTGAGGGTGAGGAGGAGAGGAGAAGGAGGCAGAGGTTGAGGATAGAAGGGGTGGAGGGAGTAGGGAGGAGTCGGATGAAGGGTGTTCGGTTGGAGTGGCGGGTGTGGGGGTGAGAGTGGGGATGGGATCAGCTGGTGGACAGGACGTGTCAAGGTCAGTGAGGGGAGACGGTGTTTGCTTATTTTCTTCTTATTTTCCCCTCAAGGCTTGGGAGAGAAATAAATATATGTAGAATGAAAGAAAGTAATTATATAAAGAATGAAATATATATAACGATGAAACAAAAAGTCTATACTAGTACTTACTTCGTCACTTCGTGACTGGCAAACTCATTGATCGTGACTACCAATCACACGCGTTTGTTTTTTTTTCTCTCCGAAAATATCGCTTTAAAAGAAGATTGCTCTGCGTTCAAGAACTGTTAAGACTTCTACACAATCCTCACGCCCAAGCATAAACCCGTCCACTCACCCACACACATGCGCACACATAGACGTAAATTAATACAAGAAAATTGCTAGATAGTACGTAACATGGTGAAAAAAATATCTCTTTCTGTATGTGTACACACAACACACACATACACGCGCGCGCGCGCGCGCGCACACACACACACACACACACACACACACACACACACACACGCACACACACATATGTGTATATATCTGGAGGAAATGAAATGGCTAATGTGTGTGTGTGTGTGTGTGTGTGTGTGTGTGTTTCAAACACCTGGTCTTTTCCTAGTCACAAATATCTCCCACATTCTATACTTAGCAACAATGAAATAGGAGTGCACAATGTTTGTCGTAATAGAGAGTTTCAAAATACACATTGCCTGAAAGATGAGGAGACTGTTATTTGTATCTATGTCTATGTCTCTGTGTCTGTCTGTCTGCCTACGCCTGTTGCTCTCTTTCTTTATCTCTCTCTCTCTCTCTCTCTCTCTCTCTCTCTCTCTCTCTCTGTCTCTACTGACAATGATTTATTTTGTCCACTATGTAATGAAGACAAAGAAGACGAGGTGCATTTTGTTTTTCGTTGTCCAGCTCTTTACGTTTATCTTTCTGTCTGTCTGTCAGTCTCTCTTCGCCGTATTTCGTTCTGACTGTAACGTGTTTTTACTAGCAGTTGTATGGGACGATAAATTAAAGAAGAGAATGGCTTGTGTGTGTGTGTGTGTGTGTGTGTGTGTGTGTGTGTGTGTGTGTGTGTGTGTGTGTGTTTGTAAGTGGGAAAATTCATAAATATTGGATGGATTACAAAAATTAATGACATTGTCGTTTATTTATCTGTTTTTCATCACTGATTAATGTGCTTTTAAGGGCTGTTTATATTCTGAGTTTGTAAGCAAAATACGGGAAAATATGTCAATATTTAGATCATGCATGCCCCAACAGGGGTAAAATGATGAAATAATCTTGCATCATCTTGTATCCAGCGTTCGTACAGTTCTTTCATAACGGAAACTGTCTCTCTGTTTACAGTTTTACCATCCACGACGACGACCACAACTACGACGACTACCACCACTACCACCACCCCAACCACCACTACCACCACCCCAACTACTACCACCACCACCCCAACCACCACCACAACCACCCCAACCACTACCACCACCACCCCAACCACCACCACCACCACCCCAACCACTACCACCACCACCCCAACCACCACCACCACCACGCCAACCACCACCACCACCACAGAACCAACCACAACAACCACCACCACAGAACCAACCACGACCACTTCGACGACAACGACAACGACGACTCCCACCACCACCACCACCACTACCGAGGCTACGACATCCACCTTCGACATCATCGACACCCTGCAAGGCGACGACGAGACGGCTGGTGAGTGGCCATATTTATTTATTTCAGGGTTCACGCAAAAAACAAAGACCACTTGACCCTTCTTCCAAACAGGAATAACAATGCTTGAACACCGCTGGACAATGTGCATTGGAATCATAGGAGACTGTAATGATTGAATGGTAGGAAAGAGTCCAGCTCATCCAGCCAGGCTTTCTTCGTGAGGCCGATAACGTTTTGATCCACCCTTGTACATGTGCTTTGACTCTTATTGACATGAGTTGATTCTTGTACGTGACAGTCGGTCGCCAGTTTCGGTCACTGCAATTAAAGATTGTTGCCATGGAAAACAAACAAACACAAACAACAGCAAAAAACACACACATAAAAGGACCACTTGAGAGCTTAACAGTTGGTTTTTTGTTTTTTTTGTTTGTTTGTTTTTGTCTTTTGTTGTTGTTGTTGTTTTTACTTTGGATGCATGGTAACATGTTTTGTGATGAAAGGTATCAAACTAACATTTCATGACTTTTGTTTCTGACGATGCCGATGATGGTTTCATGAATTCATTAAACTCTTTACTGCTTCTGACGAGGATACTTGTCAGCGAACAGGTGCTAGCTGCCCCACCTGTGATAGAATCCGGTTACAGGTCAGGATATTGGTTACTGTTCCATTTTTTTTTATTCGTCTCTTGGAATCATGGTACTTTTAATCATTGAAGCCAATCTCACCTATGAAAAGTACACAAAATTAGCTCTTGAACTTCAAATTCAGGCCACGCTGAAATTAATTTCATCAAAGTTCAGCAATCAAGGGGGGCGTAATTACCTGAGAGTATATCGCTTGTTCGATGTTCATAGGTAACCACACACGCGCACACACACACACACGCGCGCGCTCGCGCGTACATCCAAAACACGACGCAAGGGAATTAGAATTAGACATAACAAATCACATTGTTAGAATCTGTTTCTGATGCAAATGATAATACCTGCTGATCCCCTTGGTAACGTGGGATCAATAAGGACAGCATGAACTCGGAAGTGACTTTACTGCTTTTTGTCTCTACTTTTAAAGTGCTGAACAAAAGTAATAATATAGCACAGAAAAGGAAAAAATGCACGCTCACTTTTTATCACAGTGAGATGATAGCCTTTCACCGACGAAGATACCAGTCAGCAGCATTTAAGGGGCTAGTGTATATATATGTGTATATATATATATATATATATATATATATATATATATATATATATATATATATATATATATATATATTATCATCGGTATAAGGACAAGCCATGTGCTTCCTGTTTAGAGGAAGTGTCTGGGTTTGTTCCTACGTACCTTTTGTTTATCTGTGTGCTAGCTGAATCGGTAGCGTGAGCATCATTAACTTGAAGTTGTACACTTTGTGGATGGAGCGAGTTACTACTCTGTACTATTTGTTAATTATCTATCATCACTTTCTGTGGGCCAGACTGCATCAACCATCCGGCTGATATCTATTTCGTGCTGGACTCCTCGCGAAGTATCTGGCAATACCACTTCGAGGAGCGCATGCTGAGGTTTGTGCGTGACGTCATCGACCTGCTTGACATCGGCAGCGACCGCACGCGTGTCGGCGTCATCACGTACAGTGACGCCCCGCACACCATCTTCGGCCTGCAGACCCACGTCAGCAAAGAGGAGCTGCGTCAGGTGTGTGTGTGTGTGTGTGTGTGTGTGTGTGTGTGTGTGAAGTCAAGTTAAGATTTACTTCATAATGGTAAAAGGAATAAGCTACAACCGCTTTTTTTTTTTTTACATCAAGCCATCAATGAAAAAAAAAGAGAGAGAGGGGGGGAGGGAGAGAGAGAGAGAGAGAGAGAGAGTGTGTGTGTGTGTGTGTGTGTGTGTGTGTGTTCTTTCTCTGCCTCAAGGTATACCATTCACCAAATTTGAAAATGATCAGAAGTTCGTTCAGAATGTGATCACTAAGTGGTGACAATTTCATAAACAAATGCAAGCGAATAATTTGTTTTAAATCTTAAAAGCTCACTTAAAATTCCTGTAGTGTCAAGCCTCTGGTTCAAAACGTCAGTGATCACATAACTGTGTTTTATGCCTGAAAGGGATGTTTACTTTTTGTAGATGATGTCCGCATAATCATGGCTTTGCGAAGAAAACTAGATAGCCAAAATAAAAAAAAAGATTTATTAGAGATTTGATAGAGAACTCAGAACCGTTTTAATGTACATCGGCCTTGGGCCACAATACAAAAGGACTGGGGTCAGTAAGGGTCAAAACAAAAGTTTGTCACGCGCACCCTGCATTTAGAGGCGTTGACATCCAAAGTTATACATTGGACAATACGTAAAACAACGAGATGGACTAAAGCTGTCAAATGACAAATAACACTAATCTTATCACAATATGACGTCTTCCACCATGAGCAAGGGAACATCAAACCATAGTTACGGTGAAGCGAAAAAAATCATAATAGCCAACAGCATAATGACATTATATCTAACATCCTGAATTTTCATTTTTCTCCTTCTCTTCATAGCATGAAGAACATATCTTGACACATTGAATCTGTGAGTACTGTTAGTTGCTTTGAGTAGCTCGGACAATGCTACATCGATAGAAACATTCAAAAGCTTATTTCTTCAGTCGATTTGATAGAGAGACAGACAGACAGACAGACAGACAGGGAAAGAGGTACCCATAGCAGACACGCGAAGACGAAGCAAACAGACAGACAGACAGTGACCGAGGCTGTGAATGAACGGAAATCATACGGCCACGAAGTCCGGACATTCGACCTGGAGAAATTAGACAGGTGGCTAATAATGTGACGGTAAGTGTGTGGAGGGAACGGGGAGCAGTATGCTTGGTTATCATCCAGAAAATTGCACGGTTCAGGGAATAGGACTGGCACGATGCGGTTCGACGAGCCGTAGGATGGTCAGCCTGGAGAGAGAGAGAGAGAGACAGAGAGAGAGAGAGAGAGAGAGAGAGAGAGAGATTGGTGAACACATCTAGATAAACACAGATGCACGCCTCTCTTCCCACGGACCCGCCCCCACATCCTCTACCCGAAATGGAGGCAGACACACAGGGAGGGAGAAGTGGAAACAAACAAAGGGAGGTACACAGAGAGAGGGAGGGAGATAGACTGAGACAGATGCACAGAAGGACGGAGGAAGATATATGTATTATATATATATAGAGAGAGAGGCGAAGAACCAGAGACAGATAGAAAGAGACAAACAGAAAGAGACAGAGAGAGAGAAAGAGAAAGAGGGGAAGAAAGACATGGGAAAGAGATAGATATATAGACAGACACAGAGACAGAGAGCGAAAGAGAGAGAGACAGAGGGGAGATGCACATAAACAGTTCAAACGTGTACACAGTCTCTTGTGGATGTGACACTGCAATAAGAGGAGAGATTCAGAGACACAGAGAGAGAGAGGGGGGGGAAGACAAAGAGAGAGAGAGAGAGAGAGGAAGGCAGACAGAAGGAGAACCTTGGCCTTGGTAAATAGGTAGACAGAGAGACAGAGGCAGAGACATGCAGAGAATCAGACGGGGTTTTCTGACGTCAACACTGATATTACCAAGCAATATTACGACCGATGGGGACAATAACTACCCCAGGAACGTGTTAGTGAGGGTGCGGGAGAGGAGGGGGGAGGAGGAAGAAAGTGAGGGTG